>NC_135819.1:69597218-69924918 GCF_964213995.1 Mustelus asterias
CGCAGTTTGTCAGTGGCCTTCAAGGTACCTTCCTGGTTGTTGCACAGCCATGCATATGCACAGTTTAACAGGGCACTGGTACATCTTGTTGAACCCCACCCATAGGACTTGAATATATATTCCAAACAGACAATTATGTACAATACAACAATGTCAACAAAACGAAGGAGATTGTCATCGACTTCAGGAAGCGTAGCGGAGAACATGCCCCTGTCTACATCAATGGGGACGAATTTGAAAGGGTTGAGAGCTCCAGGTTTTTCGGTGTCCAGATCACCAACAACCTGTCCTGGTTCCTGCATGCCGACACTATAGTTAAGAAAGCCCACCAACGCCTCTACTTTCTCAGAAGACTAAGGAAATTTGGCATGTCAGCTACGACTCTCACCAACTTTTACAGATGCACCATAGAAAGCATTCTTTCTGGTTGTAACTCAGCTTGGTATGGCTCCTGCTCTGCTGAAGATCGCAAGGAACTACAAAAAGTCATGAATGTAGCCCAATGCATCACGCAAACCAGCCTCCCATCCATCGGCAAAGCAGCCATCATTATTAAGGACCCACGCACCCCGGATATTCTCTCTTTCATCTTCTTCCTTCGGGAAAAAGATACAAAAGTCTGAGGTCACGTAGCAATCGACTCAAGAACAGCTTCTTCCCTGCTGCTGTCAGACTTTTGAATGGACTTACCTTGCATTAAGTTGATCTTTCTCTACACCCTAGCTATGACTGTAACACCACATTCTGCACTCTCTCATTTCCTTTTCTATGAACGGTATGGTTTGTCTGTATAGTGTGCAAGAAACAATATTTTTCACTATATGTTAATACATGTGACAATAATAAATCAAATCAAAGTATTTTTGATGTGTTGTTAAGCTAAAGCCCTTCCTGAGCAGGTGAGTATTGAAGCTTCCATACTGCTGTTCAACCTCTTTGAGCCTGGAGTCCTCCCAGTGTTTTCGCCACTATTATCTCTGAACCAATGTCACAAAAACACATTTACTTGCCATTTAAATTGTTGTTGTTTGCACGACCGTTCTGTGCACAAATTAGTTGCTGTGTTTCCTTATGTAATGGAAGCAAATACGTTTTAAATGTATCTCGTTAGCTGTGAAAGGCTTCAGGATGCCCTGAGGATGTGAAAGCTGTGATATTATATCAAGCAAGCACTGTAGATAAAATCCTAAATCAATGTTCTCACTAATTTGCATTGATCTCAAGCTGTTGAGATGAGCAGGCCTTGGTGTTCTGATTTGGAAGATATCCACCAATAAATCAATGATATCTGAAGAAGCCATTTTCAAGCCTACAGATACATGGGATGCCCACAGGACTAAATAGCAAATGAGAAATATAAGCACAAATAGGCTGGGAGCCACAATCCATTCAACACTTTAAGCATACAATAAATCACTATTCAAAACTTAACTACATTAATTTGTATTGTGGGCACCCTAGTGCATTGAAAATTTGGCCAGACTGCCAGGCTTTGAGAGTTGAATGTGGCTTGTATTTAACTTTACTTATACTAAGTGGTAAGAGCCAGTACGTCCTCTGATTCTTCAAACAATTATGTCATTTTTCACATCATCTTGACATTGCTTTATCATAATTGATTGTTCCACTTTGGGAAGGGATAGACCTGTAGCCAAAACATGGCTAAATTCTTGTCAATTTTTCTTTTTAGCTGGACTGATGTTCTAGGTTGGTTCATTGTTGGTGGTCCGTTCCCATTTTGTCTAAACTGTGTTCTCGATAGTGCTATCAAGCGACACTTACTCAGCTCACTGGCATTCAGTTTGGGTTCTGTCAAACCCACCCAACCCCTGACCTCATTACAACCTTGGTTGAAAAAAGAGCTGAACTCGAGATGAGGTGAGAGTGACTGCCCTTGGCATCAAGGCAACATTTGACCATGTGTGCCATCAAGGAACCCTAGCAAAATTGACGTCAATGGGGATTGGAGAGGAAGCACTGTTTGGAATCATATGTAGCATAAAGGAAGATGATTGTTTGAAGCAAATTATCTCGGTCCTGGGACCTAGCTGCAGGGGTTTCTCAGGGTAGTGTCCCAGGCCCAACCATCTTCAGCTGCTTCATCAATGAACTTCCTTCCATGATAAGGTCAGAAGTGTGCATGTTCAGTGATTGCACAATGTTCAATGTCTTTCGCAACTCCTTCGATGCTGGCAGCAGTCCATGTCCATTTGCAACGAGGACTGGACAATATCCAGGCTTGGGCTGACAACTGGCAAGTAACATTCGTACTACATGTGCTAGCCAATGACCATCTCCAGAAAAAGAGAATTTAATTGTTTCCCCTTCATATTCAATGACATTGCCGTCACTGGCTCGCAGTCTATCAACATCCTGGAGGTTACCATTGATCAGAAATTGAACTGGAGAGCAGTGTCAATACTGTGGCTATGAGAGGCTGAGAATTCTGTACCACCTGATTCCCCATTGCCTGTCCATAATCTAGAAGGCTCAAGTCAGGAGTATAATGGAATACTCTCCACTTGTCTGGATGAACGCAGCTGTAACTACACTTGAGCTCGACATCATCCAGGACATAGAAGCCCACTTGATTGGCACCCCATCTACCACCTTCTCTCCCTCCACCACCAGGAGTGTGTGCCATCTACAAGGTGCACTGCAGCAACTCACTAAGGTTTCTTCAACACCATTCAAACCCGTGATCTTGACAACCTAGAAGGACAAGGGCAACAGATTTATGGAAACTCCACCACCTGCAAGTTCCCCTCCTTGCCATACAGCATCCTGACTTGGAACTATATCGCAATTCCTCACTATCGCGGAGTCAAAATCCTAGAACTTCCTTCCTAACAGCACTGTGAATGTTAGGGAGGAAACAAGGAAACACATGGACTGCAGTGGTTCGAGAAGGCAGGTCACCACCACTTTCTCCAGAGTAATATAGGATGGGTAATAAAATAAAATCTTGAAAGGATATTGGAGTGGGAGGGGAAGGATCCAGCTGTTGTGGTCCATGTTGGGACAAACAACATAGGCAAGATTAGGAAAGAGGACCTGTTTGGGGATTATCAGGCACTACAAACTAAATTAAAGAACAGGTCCTCAAGGGTTATAATCTCTTGGTTACGACACGAGCCACATATGAATTGGCATAGGGATGAGAAAATTAAGAAAGTAAACATGTGGCTAAAAGAGTGGTGCAGGAAAGAGGAGTTCCATTTCATGGGGCATTGGCATCAGTATTGGAACAGGAAGGATCAGCACCATTGGGACAGTCTTCACCTGAACCGATCTGGGACCAGGGTTCTAGCGGAAAGAATAAATAGGGTGATCACAAGTACTTTAAACTAGTAAGTGGTGAGGGGGGCGGGGTGGAGGAGGGAGGGGGGGGTAAGACTACGGGATGTATAATTATTAATGGGACACAAAGCCACAGGTTAGAATGTGGGGAGGAGGGTTCAACTATATGGAAAATTGTGAAAAAAGTTAAAAGGAAGGAGAACTCAAGAGATGTTATTAATGGAGGTGTTAGGATTCAAAAAGAAGGTATAAAAACTAGCATAAGGGCACTTTACCTAAATGCTCGTAGTGTCGTCAGCTTTGGGTACAGATAACACTTAAACCCAGAGTACTCAATTTCCCAGCTTTAATAACTTGTGCACAGGTAAGAACAATGCATTGCAAGGTGTCCTGTTGATACATCCAAACAATTTAGCAGTTATAGTTAATTACAGCAAATGAGAAATGAGCAACTTTCTGTTCCTTCATTTGCATATATAGCCCACCAATCATAGCATAGCCTTTTGCCCTTTCTTACCCAATAGAAAACTGTCTCCTGCTAATCCTTCATTAGCATAATATGTCCCCATATGTTGCTCTTTTGGTATTTTGTTATGGAAATATCTCATCTTCCATCCCGGTGAAGGCTGGGAACGGAATGTTTACAGAACTTGCACAAGGTGAAGATTAGCCGTTTATCCTGAATACCCAAGCACTGGCTTCACTGAAGGCCTCATACTCTGATAAGCATTTTCCATTACTTAACAGAGTTTTCTTTTGACAATTATGGAACTTTAATTTTCACAATTGTTGTAACTGAACTTCCACAGTAGCTTTCGAAACAAGGTCAATGGGTTGATGGCACAAATCATCACGAATGAGTACGAATTAGTGGCCATTACAGAGACTTGGTTGCAGGATGGTCACAACTGGGAGTTAAATATCCAGGGGTATCAGACTATTTGGAAGGACAGATAGGAAGGTAAGGGAGGTGGTGTAGCTCTGATATTTAAGGATGACATCAGGGCGGTAGTGAGAGATGATATAGGTTCTATGGAGAAAAGGGTTGAATCCAAGTGGGTATAAATCAGAAATAGTAAGGAGAAAAAGTCACTGATAGACATAGTCTATAGGCCACCAAATAATAACATCACGGTGGGGCGGGCAATAAAAATGGTCTGCCAATTATCATGGGGGATATTAATCTATATGTCGATTGGTCAAACCAGGTCGGTCGAGGCAGCCTTGAGGAGGAGTTCATAGAATGTATCCACGATAGTTTCCTCAAACAGTATGTAATAGAACCTACGAGGGAGCAAACTATCCTAGACCTGGTCCTATGTGATGAGACAGGAATAATTAATGATCTCACAGTAATGGATCCTGAAGCAAGGAGCGATCACAGTCGGGTTGAATTTAAAATGGAGATGGAGGGTGAGAAGGTAAAATCCAATACCAGTGTCTTGTGCTTAAACAAAGGAGACTACAACGGGATGTGGGAGGAGTTGGCTAAGGAAGACTGAGAGTAAAGGCTTGATGGTGGGACAACTGCGGAACAGTGGAGGACTTTTCAAAGCAATTTTTCACAGTACTCAACAAAGTATATACCAGTGAAAAAGAAGGACTGTAAAAAAAGAGATAATCAGCCATGGATATCTAAGTGAATAAAGGAGGGTATCAAATTCAAAGAAAATACATTCAAAGTGGCAAAGATTAGTGGGAAACTAGAGGATTGTGAAATCTTTAAAGGTCAATAGCCATGAAAAAAGCTGTAAAGAAAAGTAAGATTGATTATGAGAGTAAACTAGCTCAGAATATAAAACAGATAGCAAAAGTTTCTCTAAATATATAAAATGAGAGAGTGGCTAAGGTAAACATTGGTCCTTTCGACGATGAGAAGGGGGATTTAATGGTGGGAATGAGGAAATGGCTGAGGCATTGAACAGGTATTTTGTGTTGACTTCACAATGGAAGACACAAATAACATGCCAAAAATCGATGACAAGAAAGCTATGGCAGGTGAGGACCGAGAAATGATTATTATCACCAAAGAGGTAGTGTTTGACAAACTAATGGGGCTAAAGGTAGACAAATCTCCTGCCCCTCATGGAATGCATCCCAGGGTACTAAAAGAGATGGCGGGGGAAATAGCAAATGCGCTCGTGGTAATTTGCCAAAATTTGCTGGACTGTAGAGTGGTTCCCGCAGATTGGAAAACAGCAAATGTGACGCCACTGTTTAAAAAAGGAGATAGACAAATGGGGGTAACTGTAGGCTGGTTAGCTTAACTTCTCTAGTGGGGAAAATGCATGAATCTATCATCAAGGAAGAAATATCGAGGCATCTGGATAGAAATTGTCCCGTTGGGTAGATGCAGCATTGGTTCATGAAAGACAGGTCATGTCTTACTAATTTACGAGCGTGGTGGACAACGGAGAACCAGTGGATGTGGTGTATCTGGATTTTCAGAAGGCATTCGACAAGGTGCCGCAATGAAGTTTATTGCATAAAGTAAAGGTGCACGGTGTTACAGGTAATGTATTAGGATGGGTAGAGGATTGGTTAACTAGCAGAAAGCAAAGAGTGGGGGTAAATGGGTGTTTTTCTGGTTGGCAATCAGTGACTAGTGGTGTGCCTCAGGGATCAGTGTTGGGATTGCAATTGTTTACAATTTACATAGATGATTTGGAGTTGGGGACCTAGTGTAATGCATCAAAGTTTGCAGATGACACTAAGATGAGTGGTAAAGCAAAGTATGTAGAGGACACCATAAAGTCAGCAGAGGGATATTGATAGTCTAAGTGAGTGGGCGAGGGTCTGGCAGATGGAGTACAGTGTTGGTAAATGTGAAGTCATCCATTTTGACAGGAATAACAGCAAAATGGACTTTTACTTAAATTGTAAAAAATTGCAGCATGCTGCTGTGCAGAGGGACCTGGGTGTACTTATGCATGAATGGCAAAAGGTTGGTTTGCAAGTGCAGCAGGTAATTAAGAAGGCAAATGGAACTTTGTCCTTCATTGCTAGAGGGATGGAGTTTAAAAACAGGAAGGTTATGTTGCAGCTGTACGAGGTGTTGGTGAGGCCACACCTGTGTAGAGTTTTGGTCTCCTGACTTGAGAAAGGACGTGCTAGCAAAAGAGGGGATGCAGAGGAGATTCGCTCGGTTGATTCCGGAGTTGAGAGGATTGGCTTATGAGAGAGACTGAGTAGACTGGGACTATACTCATTGGAATTTATAAGAATGAGGGGGGGCACAGAAACATATACAATTATGAAGGAAATAGATAAGATAGAAGCAGGGAGGTTGTTTCCACTGGCGAGTGAAACTAGAACTAGGGAGCATAGCCTAAAAATAAGGGGAAGCAGATTTAGGACTGAGTTGAGGAGGAACTTCTTCACCCAAAGGGTTGTGAATCTCTGGAATTCCCTGCCCAGTGAAGCAGTTGAGGCCACCTCGTTGAATGTTTTTAAGGCGAAGATAGATAAATTTTTGAACAGTAAAGGAATTAAGGATATGGTGAGCGAGCGGGTAAGTGGAGCTGAGTCCACGAAAAGATCAGCCATGATCTTATTGAATAGCAGAGCAGGCTCGAGGGACCAGATGGCCTACTCCTGCTCCTGGTTCTTGTGTTCTTATGTAATGAAAGCTGTCCGAGCCAGTGACACCCACATCTTGCGAATGAATAAATAATAAGTCTCAAATATCTTCTAAAGATCAATGATTATTCTGTTTACAATTTAATTAATCTATGCTGATATTTAACATGCAGAAAAGATCCAGTTGAATGGTTCTATGCAGCATCTTTCTGTTCCTATGACTGGCCGATAAGGCCACTGATTTTCTCCTGATTTATGAATTATATCAGAGGACCCAAAAAATACACGATGATTCATTGTAGGTGAGCATCCTAACTTATGATTCCATGTATAGAAAGATTCATTAACGTACTCAGCTTTACATCTTGGGAACTCTCTTCTCATCTTCAGGGCAGATTACAGCACGAAGCCAACTCAATCTTTTTCCGTCGCTAACCCAACCAATCCTGACCTGTCTCTGCGCTCATGGAAGCCAGCTTTTGTTTCGTGCAATGCAAATTTGGGACAGACTCTCATCAGAGTTCAGTTTGTAATTCAAATAGATCGGGTTTTTTTATCGAAATGGCTGAGGACTAGCAGCACATTTTGCAGAACAACCTTTTTAAAAGTCTGATGTAGAATTTTGAAAGCCTCTTCCACTGGAATTGAGGAGCAAAATTACTTTTTTTTTCTCCCCCCAGAGTACATTTTTTTCTAATTCATTCAGTCATTGCATGTGGATAATTCTGTCAAAGCCAGCATTAATGACCCTTCAGAAGGTGATGGTGAGCGGCAGTCTATGTGGTGAAGGTACCCCAGTGGTGCTCTTAGAGGGTGTTCCAGCATTTTTTAGATCCGGCAATGATGAAGGGACAGCAAAATATTTTGCTGTCGGGATGATGTGTGACTTGGAGAACATGAAGGATTTGGTGTTCCCATGTGCCTGTTGCCCTTGTCCTTCCAGGTGTAGATGTCGCAGATTTGGTTTTGTAAAGGCCTATAAAATAATGAAAGATTTTGCTATGGTGCATACAGAGAGAATGTTTCCTCTTGTGGAGAAGAGCATAACTTAGAGATCATCGATTTAAGATAGTCACCGAGGAATCCAATGGGGAATTCTAGAAACTTCTTTACCCAAAGAGTGGTGAGAATGTGGAAATCGTTACCATATATTGAAGTGAATAGCGTTGAAGTATTTAAGGGAAAGGTAGACAATCATTTGAGGGACAAAGGAATGAAGGTTTATGATGGTCGATTTAGATGGAGAAAGATGCGAGGAAGTTGAGTGGGGAGTAAACACTGGCATTGACTGGTGAGCCTCTGGTTGTAAGATGTATCGTATGTAATCCTACATTTGGGAGGTGCTGTCAAGGAAAGCTTGATGAGTTGCTGCAGTACATTGTGTTAGTGGAACACACAGCAGCCAGGATAGACAGGTGGCGGAGTAAGTGAATGTTTGAGATAGTGGATGGGTTACCAGTCAAGCATCTTGCTCCACTCATAAATGTGAGGTTATCTATTTTGGTAGCAATAATAGGAAGACAGATTATAACTTGAATGAGAGAGGTAGATACTCAGCGAGACCTTGGTGTCCTCGTGCATCAGTTACTGAAAGTAAGCGCACTGGTACAGCAGGCAGTAAAGAAGGCAAATGGTATGTTGGCCTTCGTAGCGAGAAGATTTGAGTATAGGGATAGGGACGTTGTGCTGCAATTGTATAGGGCAATGGTGAAGCCACATCTGGAATTTTGGTGTCCTTATCTGAGGAAGAATGTCCTTGCTATCGAGGGAGTACAGCAAAGGTTTACCGGGCTGATTCCTGGGATGGCAGGTCTGTTATATGAAGAGAGACTAAGTCGGTTAGGATTATATTCACTGGAGTTTAGAAGAGTGAGAAGGGATCTCATAGAAACTTCGGAAATTCTAACAGGATTAGACAGGGTAGATTCAGAAAGAATGTTCCCGATGGTGGGGGAATCCAGAACTAGGCATTGTAGTTTGAGGAAAAGGGGTAAACCTTTTAGAATTGAGGTGAGGAGAAATTTCTTCACCCAGAGGGTGGTAAATGTGTGGAATTCACGACCACAGAATGTAGTTGAGGCCAAAATGTTGTCTGATTTCAAGAAGAAATTAGAAATGGCTCTAGGGACTAAAGGGATCAAGTGATACGGGGGGGAAGGGGGAATCAGGATATTGAATTCGCTGATCAGCTATGATCAAAATGAATGGTAGAGCAGGCTCGAAGGGCCAAATGGCCTTCTCCTGCTTCTAATTTCTATATTTCTGTGTCCTAGAAGGTGTCGCGCTTCTTGAGCACTGTTGGAGCTGCACTCATCCAGGCCGATGTTCCATCATACCCCTGGCTTGTGCCCTTTGCTTAGTGGAAAGTCTTCGCTTGTCAAATTATTAACAATTTTATTAGTACTATCTAAAACATTTCAATCAACTTAAATGTGCACATGAATTTCCCCTGACCAGGGTAGGTCGTTTTCACCACGTGTTTGTGGTGAAGAATACAAGAACAAGCTTGTGAAAACTATGTAGGAAGGTCTAGCTGTGTTCAATCTTGGCTATTGACACATGATGGTGTAATGGTGATGTCACTGGTGTTAGGATACCAGATCAGAAAGCCCAAGGTATATTATGAAGTCAGACCAGATCCCAACAACTTAACTAGTTTGGCATTCATGTGAGGAAAGTGTGTTTCACTCCAGGCACGATCCTACCGACAAATTAGGGAGCTTTTATCCAAACAAATTTTAATTAGCAACGCAGTTTAACTATAACAAATGTATTAGCTTAACATTTAACAATTGAATAATACATAAACATGACAAGATACAAAACACGATAAAGCCTTTATGTCAAGAAGTAACTTTTCCCAAGATGTAGAGATGTGCAAGAAATCCCAGAAAGGTCTTGGAGAGAGGAATCCGTGCTTGGTCCACTGATCTGAAAACCAAGTAATAGATGATGTTTCTCTTGGTAAACACTGATCTTTTGACAGGTCAAAATAATAGATACAAGTAATTACATAAACAATAAATAAAGGTGGTAACCTACAAGTCAAGTTAAAATAAAGGGGAACAGCCCCAAATGCAAGAAATCTACAATACAAATACAAGTTTCAAGGAACACAAGGCAGGTAGGTCTGTCAGCAATTACAAAGATATGAAACCATTGATTGGAAGCTGGGAGGTACACAAGCCCATTTAATAGAGCTGGACCAAATAAAGGGAGAAAAAGAAACAGCCAGTAAAAGTCAGGAGTTAGCTACGCCAATTACTGTCAGAAACAACGGCTCTCCGAGCCCATGTGTAATTTATTTTAAAAAGCTGGAAAGAGATGAAGCATAACATTTGATCAAATTGAAAACAAGTTCATCTGACTAAAATGATAAATTCGACACCATTTGAAACTGTAGTCTTTTCATGAGGTAGATGTTGACGCTTTCATCCCTGTTCCAGCATACAAAAGGCCAGGGAATCTATATTAGTGAGCACCGCTCACAAAGGTATCCCATTGAGCTTGATGTTGAATCACACTCAAGTTTTCAGGGTCTTGTCGTGAATGGAATCTTTTTGTGAAAAAAAACCACTGCTCATCAACGTGTATTCTACTGCTGATGATATATACAAGACGTTCAATATCCCGAAAACAAGCACAACAAAAAAACCCTTGTCTCATTCACACATGATGGATGTCTCACTGTGATCGGTTGTATAATAGTTACAGTAGAGACAGGCCTGAACAGAAAAACATTTCTGCAGTGGCAGCCAATCCAGACCCAAATAGCAGGTGACGTTTTAGTGTTGGCAAATTTCTCTCTGTTCCCGAACCCTCTTTATGCATTCAGGATAACGTTTTTCAAGTACTAGAAGCCCTCACATGAATGGCCAGTTGTCCATGCTTGAGTCTGAATTTTGTGTGTGTGTGTGTGTGGGGGGGGGGGGGGGGGGGGTGGGTGGGGGGGGGGGGGTGGGGGGGGGGGGGGGGGGGGGGGGGGGTGGGGGGGGGGGGGGGGGGGGGGGGGGGGGGGGGGGCGGCGGCGGCGGCGGCATCCCACCTTAGCTGAGTGACTGAACGCAAACCAGCAATCCTATAATGCCTCTGGCATAATGTTTCAGTGGGTGATCCCTTTACCCACTGTGCTGCATAAATTCTGAACAATGACTGATTTAAGCAGTGCATTACAAGGTGGTATCCAAAACTAGTGTAAATTTTATAGACTACTTTGTGCTTGAGCCTTCTGACGCACTCCAGGCGGTTCACAGTGTTTGGTGTGTTACCAGAAAAACGTTCTCTGTATTTAATAATCCACTTAAAATGCACGTGCACACATACAAAGCTCCATTTCATGTTGTCTTTATGAATAAAATGCCCCCAAATCGTACAAGACAGGAGGTTTTCAATTCAATGAATACTATCTTGCTTAGAAACCCACATAAAATACCTATTGTATGACATATTTCTTGTTATAATAGGCTTTTAGTTTAACTCGCAGTGATATTATAGAGATGCTGTTACTGCATTAATGATATAGAATATTCAGTGAACGTGCCAATGTGATTTGAGCCTGTCACACAAAAGCAGGATTTAATCTAATTAGAAATTAATCTGAAGATCTATATGAAGAAATCCAATTAAAAATCAAAATGTATACTGTTCCTAATAAATTTTCTAATTTTTTTTTAAAGTGTCTAAACACCATTGGATTAAATTATTTGTGTCATCTATTGTATTTGCAAATTTTATGAGACTAACACAGTAGTCCCAGAGGAGAAGTGAAATATTACCTGTAGCCTGTCTTAAGAAAATAGTATGCCAGTAATTTGATCGCAATAGCTTATCAAAACCCTTGATTCAATTCCTGGTTTCAGTTTCCAAACGACAACCCATGAATCCTAAAAATCTTGCCCATAAGCTCTGGAAAAATATTTCTATTTTCATTTCAATTTCTTATTCACTCTCCAATTTGACTCGGGTGAAACTGGAGGTTTTTGCACTATTGTCTCATTGATGAATAAATCCTAAACATCAGCTTCAAAATTTGTGAGGTCCAACAAGTTTTAGTTGTATGTAAATTACTGTGATCCACTAGACTCCATGATGGCCCTTGGACAACCTTGTACCATCCTACGAATAATATATATGGCAAGTTACCAAGAAGCAACTTGCTTGCCATTTAGAGGGCAATTTATAATGTTGCTCTACACATCTAGGTCCTATATATCAATCATATCTGTCAATCATATATATTGCACCCAGCCACCCTTAAAGTGCTTGGCATGCAGCATAATAGATAAGGAATGTTAATTTTTGTACCATAAAGAACAGCAAATCGCTGGCAGATTAGAGGGGCTTTGACAGATCTCTATAAATAATTTGTCCCACCAGCATAGTCTGTGTGTGGTTGAGAGAGATTTGGGTTAAAAAGCAGTTTTTGTTTACTCCATATTTGTCTCCCTTTGGGTCTAAGACTCGTGTTTTAAACCTAAATAAAAGCAAATATCTGGGCATGAAAGCTATCTAGTTGAAGTGAACTGGGATACTAAGCCACAGGATAGATTAGCAGAGAAACAGTGGCAGACATTTCAGGGATATTTAAGAATACTCAGAATAACTATATTCCTACTATAAAGAAAAATCCTAAGGGGATGACCTACTATCCGTGGTTAACTAAAGAAGTTAGAGTTAAGGAAAAAGCATACCATAAGAGATAGGAGCAGAATTAGGCCACTCGGCCCTTCGAGTCTGCCCCGCCATTCAATCATGGCTGATATTTTTCTCATCCCCATTCTCCTGCCTTTTCCCCATAACCCCTGATCCCCTTATTAATCAGGAACCTATCTATCTCTGTCTTAAGCACACTCAACTGTGTGTGGCCAGTCAGATGATTGGTTCGAATTTAAAGGACAGCAGAGAATGCCTACAAGATTAATCGGGAGAAAGAAATGAGAGAATGAGATCAAGCTGGTTAAAAATGTAAACACAGTAAGAAGTTTAACAACAAAAATGTAAAAACAGATAGCAAGAATTTCTACATGCAAAGTGAATTGGTCCTCCAGAAAGTGAGAATGGGGAGTTAATAGTGGATAATAAAGCAGTGGTGGAATGAAAAGAACAAATATTTTGCTTCTGGCTTCGCTATAGAGGACACAGAGAACATTCTGGTAATAGATGCAAATCAAGAGATTTAAAAGGAGAGAGAAATAGAATCACAGAATTGTTATGGCGCAGACCCATTGGCCGGTATTTTACGACCTCGCTTGGGGAAGGCTTGTAAAATCCAGCCCGAGGCCAATGGAGAATTCCGTTCTGCGAGCCGCGCCCGTCCTGATTCCAGGGTGGGCGTGGCGGTAAAATTCCAGCCATTGTGTCTGAGCCAGTTCTCATGATGAGCATTGCCTTGGCGCCATTCACTTCTCTTTTCCCCGTACCCATTCACATTGCTTCTATGCAAATAATTACTTAATGCCATCTTGAATGCCTCAATTGAATCTGCCTCCACCACACTTGGAGGCAGTGCATTCCAGACCCGAACCATTCACAGTGAAAAAGTTTTTGCTCACATTGCATTTGCTTCTTTTCCAAAAGTGAGGCGTGACTTGATTGAAGTGTACAAGATCTTGAATGGTCTTGATAAGGTGGACGTTAAAAGGATGTTTCCTTTTGTGGGTGAATCAAGAAAGAGGGGACACTGCTTTAAAATTGGGAGTCGCCCTTTTAGGATGGAGATTAGCAGTGTTTTTTTTCTGAGGGCATTGCAACTTTGGAACTCTCTGCATCAGAAGGCAAAGGAGGCAGGGTTAATGAATATTTTTAAGGCTGAAGTAGATGGATTCTTGTTAAGCAAATGAATGAAAGGACATTGGGGGTAGATGGGAATTTGAAACACAAATAGATAGCCATGATCTTATTAAGTGGCAGAACAGACTTAAGGGACCAAAAGGCCTAATAATTCATATGTGTGCATGTCATTGAAGGAATATAAATGTGAATGAGTATTTACAACTGATTTTTTAAAATAAAGTCTGCAAATGGCACTCTAAACTTGATTTTATTTCATCTCAGTATGACTCCTGAGGTTTACCCATGGTGGATACTGGGTGAGTTGGCATGATAGGTATAAGGACAAAGGGATGTGGCCCTGAGTTGGCACTAATTTGGTATAGGAGCTATAAAGGGCCTTGGGGGTGGGTAGAGGGACATAGGTTGGCATGAAGGGTATGAGAAACCAAGGAAGTAGGTAGGGGACATATGTGTGCATGTAGCATGTGGATGGCCATGGGGATGAGTGGAGGGTATGAGATGGCATGGATGGGGCATGGACAGTGGGGCTGAGGGGCTGGAGGGCTGTTTATTGTTTTAATTTTTAAAAAATCTTTGACAGAGCTCCACTGCACTGAAGCAGGCTTTAAACTGAGCCAGCCTCTGTGTGCGAGAGCCTCTGCACTCATTTCAGGGTTGCCCAGTCCAACTCTGAGAGAATCCCTGCGACCCAAAATGAAAATCACAGCTTCTAGGGCACTTTCTCCTGCATGTGGTGTGCAGAACTGGAAAATGTCCCAACTCCTCCTCGAGCCAGCACGTGTAGGCAAACAAGTGGAATTTTTATTCTATTATTGAGCATAATTTCACAAGATCAGAAAATCACACAATAGATTTGATGAAAAAGACCAACTTCGCCATCTTGCCCTTGCAACATCTAACTGGTTCTTAAATAAACGTCTTGGAGTGAATTAGACTTCTGAACAAATTATTCCAGCAGTTGATCATCTTCAATGCGGCACGGTAGCACAGTGGTTAGCACTGCTGCTTCACAGCTCCAGGGACCTGGGTTCGATTCCCGGCTTGGGTCACTGTCTGTGTGGAGTTTGCACATTCTCCTCGTGTCTGCGTGGGTTTCCTCCGGGTGCTCCGGTTTCCTCCCACAGTCCAAAGATGTGCGGGTTAGGTTGATTGGCCATGCTAAAAATTGCCCTTAGTGCCCTGAGATGTGTAGGTTAGAGGGATTAGTGGGTAAATATGTAGGGATATGGGGATAGGGTCTGGGTGGGATTGTGGTCGGTGCAGACTCGATGGGCCGAATGGCCTCTTTCTGTACTGTAGGGTTTCTATGATTCTATGATCAATGCAAAATGATACCTCCTAGCATCTTTCCTAAACTTGCACTCGACCACCCTGAACCTGCACCTTATTTGGCTGTTGGAGCAGATCTGAAAATATCGTTCAGATTTGCTTGTTTCATTCCATTAAATATTTTCAGTACCAGATACAATGTTCCTTCTGGGACATCTCTCTCCAAACCTGGTTTATCAAGTTGTTCCTCATCACTCATCCTTCTGACATGAATGATGAACCTAGTTGCATTCCACTGCACAGCTTTTGGGACCTGAATGCTAACATCGTGAGCCAATCTATCAATACCGCATTATTGCATTTGCACATCTATGCACCCTGCAAATACAGCATATGCCTATTCTCTTAACTTTGCACAAAGTGTCATGCTACGCACTTGCTTGATTAGAAGTTGGGCCAAGCCATGCGTATCAAAGCTCTTAAGATCACTGATAAGGGCAACATTTATTGCCCATCCCAAATTGCTCTCCCAATATTGGTGGAGAGCTGCCATCTTGAATCACTTCAGTCCATGTTGTGAATGTACTCCCAACAGTGCAATTAGATAGGAAGTGTGGCAAGCACACTAAATTTTCACAGTGGGTTTATTGAACAAAAATCGAATTTATTGTTTGGGAGTTATTTGGATCCGGCCTTGAATTCTGTGCTATTAATCTTTCAACTTGAATGTGTCGGCTTGGTTCAGTTGGCAGCAGGCTCACATCTTCATCAGTTACTTGTAATTTCAAGCCCCTATTCCAAGTCTTGAGCATAGAGCTTTAACATTTGTTTTATTAAATTACGGGACATGGGCATCACTGGCTTGTCCACCATTTATTGTCCATCCATCGTTGCTCCTGAGAAGGTGGTGGTGAGCTGCTTTCTTGAACCGCTGCAGTCCCTCGGTACACCTCTTCGGCAGCGAATTCCAGGAATTTGACCCAGCGACAGTGAAGGAACAATTATATATTTCCAAGTCAGGGTGGTGAGTGACTTGGAAGGGAACTTCCAGGTGGTGGTGTTCCCAGGTGTCTGCTGCCCTTATCCTTCTGGATGGTGGTAGTCGTGGGTTTGGAGGCTGCTGACTGAGGAATCTTGGTGAGTTTCTGCGGAATGTCTTGTAGATGGTGAATACTACTGCCACTGTTCGTCATTGGTGGGGGGATTGAATGTTTGTGGAAGGGATAGCAATCAAGTAGGCTGCTTTGTCCTCGATGGTATCAAGCTTTTTGAGTGTACATAGAATTGCAGTCCAAGCAAGTGGAGAGTACTCCATCATACACCTGACTCATGCCTTGTAGATGGTGGACAGGATTTGAGGAATGAAGAGGTGATCTACTCATAGGAGGATTTATAGCATTTGACCTGCTCTTGTAGCCACAGTATATATATATGGCGAGTCCAGTCAACTTCTGGGGTAGCCCCTCCCTCCTCCCCCAAGGATGTTGATAGTAGGGAATTCAGCAATGGCAATGCCATTGAATTTCAAGGGGCGAGTGGGAGATGGACATTGCCTGGCACTTGTTTGGCGCAAATGTTACTTGCCACTTGTCAGCCCAAGCTTGGCTATTATCCAGGCTTTGATGCTTATGGACATGGATTACTTCAGAATCTGAGGACACTACCCTGAGAAACTCCTGCAGTGATGTCCTGAAGCTGAGATGATTGACCTCCAACAACCACAGTCATCTTCCTTTGTGCCAGGTATGACATCAACCAGCGGGGGTTTTCCCCCCGATTCCCATTGATTTCAGTTTTAATGGATTCTTTGATGCCATTCTCAGTCAAAAGCGGCCTTGATGTTCAGGGCAGGCACTCTCACCTCACCTCTGGAGTTCAGCTCTTTTGCCCATGTTTGAACCAAGGTTGCAATGAGATCAGGAGCTAAATGGTAGCACAGTGGTTAGCACTGCTGCTTCACAGCTCCAGGGACCTAGGTTCGATTCCCGGCTTGGGTCACTGTCTGTGTGGAGTTTGTACATTCTCCTCGTGTCTGCGTGGGTTTCCTCCGGGTGTTCCGGTTTCCTCCCACAGTCCAAAGATGTGCGGGTTAGGTTGATTGGCCGTGCTAAAATTGCCCCTTAGTGTCCTGAGATGCGTAGGTTAGAGGGATTAGTGGGTAAATATGTCGGGATATGGGGGTAGGGCCTGGGTGGGATTGTGGTCGGTGCAGACTCGATGGGCCAAATGGCCTCTTTCTGCACTGTAGGGTTTCTATGATTCTATGATAAATGACCCTGGCAGAACCCAAACCGAGCATCAGTGAACAGGTTATTGCTGAGTATGTGCTGCTTGATATCCCCTTCCATCATTTTACTGATGATCAAGAGTAGACTGATGGAGTGGTAATTGGCCGATTTGGATTTGTCCTGTTTCTTGTTTTTGAGATATACACGGACAATTTTCCATATTACTGGGTAGATGGCAATGTTGTAGCTCTACTGGAACAGCTTGACTAGGGGCATGACAAGTTCTGGAATGAGTCTTCAGCACTATTGCCAGAATATTATCAGGATCCACAGCCTTTGCACTATCCAGTACCTTAAGCTGATTCTTGATATCATGTGGAACCTGTGATGCTGGGGACCTCCAGAGAGGATGGATTATCCACTCAACACTTCTGGCTGAAAATTGCTGTGAATGCTTCAGCGTTAACTTTTGCACTGATATGCTGGGCTGCCCTGTCATTGAGGATGGGGATATTTGTGGAGCTGGGTAAGTTGTTTAATTGTCTGCCACCGTTCATGGCTGGATGTGGCAAGACTGCAGATTTGATCTGTTGGTTGTGGAATCGCTTATCTCTGTCTGTTACTTGTAGTTTATGCTGTTTGGTGTGCAAGTAGTCCTGTGTTGTAGCTTTCACCAAGTTATTGCCTCATTTTGAGGTCTGGCTAATGTTGTTCCTGGCACACCCTCCTGCACTCTTCGTTGAACCAGGGTTGATCCCCTGGCTTGGGTAGTAATGTAGAATGGGATATACGTGGGCCATGTAGTTACAGATGGTGTTAGAATACAATTCTCCTGCTGTTGATGGCCCACAATGCCTCATGGATGCCGAGTCTTGAGTTGCTAGATCTGTTTGAGATCTATCTTATTTGGCACAGTGGTAGTGCCACACAACATGACGAGGGGGGTCCTCTGTGAATCATAGAATCCTACAGTGCAGAAAGAGGCCATTCAGCCCATCGAGTCTGCACCAACCACAATCCCACCCAGGGCCTATCCACATATCCCTACATATTTACCCACTAACCCCTCTAACCTATGCATCCCGGGATACTAAGGGGCAATTTAGAATGGCCAATCAACCTAGCCCGCACATCTTTGGACTGTGGGAAGAAACCGGAGCACCCGGAGGAAACCCACGCAGAAATGGGGAGAATGTGCAAACTCCACACAGACAGCGACCCGAACCGGGATTCAAACCTAGGTCCCTGGAGCTGTGAAGCAGCAGTGCTAACCACTGTGCGACTGTGCCGCCCAGAAGACGGAACTATGTCTCCACAACAACTGTGCCGTGGTCACTCCTACCGATACTGTCCTGGACGGTTGCACCTGTGGCAGGCAGGTTGGTATAAATGAGGTTAGGTATGTTTTTCCAGTGCGGTATGGTTCCCAAGCCACCTGCCTCAGCCCTTGTCCAGCTTCAATGCGGTGCTGAGGCATTGTGGCATGGTTGGATTGGAGGTGGGATCATTCAGATGAGATGTTAAAACAAGGCCTTGTCTTCCTTTTGATGGATGTGATAGATCCCAGGGTACATTTTGAAGAAGAGTCTGGAGTCTTCTGTCCTTGTCGACCTTTAACTTTCAGATTTAGTGATTATGAAGCTGCTTTTCCTACTCTCTCCGAGATAAACAAACTCTGTAGCACTGTCAGCAAGATGTTCCTTCACTTAATAAAAAGCCGGGTGCTGGAGGAGAAGCAGACAATGATTGTTTTTGATAATTTATTGAGTAACTCAAGCATATGCACTGCTTTGCAACAGAAGAAATGGAGTCATGGCTGAAAACAAAAAGGAATTGTGCATTTTTTTAGTGGGTGAGTTCCAGTTCCAATCTTAAAGACCTGCAAAAGCAGTGAAGGAGTTAATAATAAATATTATCTCTCCTGACCGTGCTTTGGTTTCCTGTTGTTCAGAGTTAGCTGTAATGATGATGGACAGTAAAATTCATAAATGAGAATTGTTGATTTAAACAAGGAATTTATCAGATGCATCATAGTGGAAGTGTCATATAAATTGTGAAGTTGTCTAAATTAAATGAGTATTTGCTGTTGTCACCACTAATAGGTGGCACTTTTCCCTTCCCATCTCTTCCAAGATCTTGGTCACGCCGGCCTTCATCTGTGTGATTAATTGGCTTTCTGATTGTTTCAGTATCTCCAGTCTTAGGACTTTCATTTTCCGCTCTGTCTTTTGGTGATTGAGTAAACACACAAATCAGCTTTCTATTAAGGTCACTGACTGACACCGGATTAGTGGCAGCTCAATATACTCTTTATGAAGAAAGATTATTACAAACATCTCCTGTCAGATGATATTTTAATAAGTTAATGCGCAGACTGCAGTGAAGACTTTTTCTTTTACCCATCCGTCTCTCTCCCTCTCTCTTGCTCCCCTCCCACGAAGGGGAGAGCCAAGATCACAAGGTATGGCACAGACAAGCGAGCCTTTTAGAATGCGGCACCATTCTATTCAACCTTCCCGCTGTGGAAAACTGGATTTTAGCATTACTGTGTTAGGATTTAGCAGAAATCCAATTTGCCAGAAATTAAATTCCGTCTGAACTGTGGAGAAGCAACATGGAGTAAACCTGCTTCAGTCCTAATCACATTGAGCAATTTTTTTTTTGGACTAGTCCAGCTGTGGAGAAGTAGTTTAATAGATTTTTGCAATTTCCTTTCTCTCTCTTCCCCCCCAACCTGCCCCCATTTTTCCCTTTTGCACCTAGAATTGATTACAATGTTATGGAGTGATAGCCCAGGCTGTCTAAGAGGAATTAACATTCTATTCAGCTTTGCACTTGTACCTTTTATGCACAAAGGTGTTGGTGTCACCACAGCAGTTCCTGTTAAGGCAGATCTTAACATTTAGAATTCCACTGGTTTCAATCCAGAATCTTGTTGTTTATACTCCTGAACAGTGCTCTGAAATATTACCACTACATTTTGAGAGACTAGACACACGATAACATCTAGATATATATTGGTCAAATTAGGTCCAATTAGTTTTAAATATAAATCACCGATTGGTTTTTAAGCGTAAGTTATAAATAAAATGCTTATTATACCTCTGCTTGTAATTCTAGTCTTTGAGGGAATCGTGCAAGAGGTGTGTCCTAATGTGACTGCTGTTTATCAAGAGTTCATGCTATTGCTGTTTTAATGAGCAACTATTGGCATTTTATTCTAGACTCGTGTTTCTCAGGCTGTGCCCCAAGGAGGAGCTCAATTGTCACCGACTCCCTCCACACTTACTTGCTCGAGTTGAATCTGAACTTGTGACACCCTGATATGCTGTTCAACGCAGAGCCACGGTTCTAATTCCAAAACATATCGGCTGCCAGTGAAGGTTTTATCCACATTTTCATTGCCCTGATTTAATTCCTTCGGTGCCCTTTCCGCCGGTCTCCCCAGCTTTCCCCGTGTCACAGCATGTCCAAAACTCGGCCTCCCATATCCTGCTCTGTACAAAGTCCCTTTTGTTCACTCACTGATCTACACTTGCTACCAGTTCTCCAGTGCACTGAACTTAAAATCACTTTCCTCATCATAGAATCCCTACAGTGCAGAAGGAGGCCATTTGGCCCATCGAGTCTACACCCACCACAATCCCACCCAGGCCCTATTCCCGCAACCCCACATATTTACCCTGCTAATCCCCTGACGCTAGGGTTAATTTAGCATGACCAATCCACCTAACCTGTACATCTTTGGACTGTGGGAGGAAACCGGAGCACTCGAAGGGTGCTACAACCCTTTTATAACTTCTCACATGAACTCTGCACCCTCCTGCAAATATCCATCCCCTCCTGTGCCCTGTGGTGCTTTGGCTTGAATATAGGACACCCCACTTTGCCCAATTATTGGTCGTTGACCCATTAAGCACTTGAGCATTATTCTCTGGCACTATTTTCTTGACCTCATTTGCACTTCAATATCTCTTTCTGCCTTCACAAGCCCACTTTTTAACAAAGCTTTTTATCGCATCTCCTATTCTCTGCCAGCATGCTTCATCTGTTAATTCCCTTTTTCACCCTTGTAAAGAACCTCAGGATTTTTGTTCTATCTTAACGATGCTGTACAAACTGCAGATTGTAAGGAACAGTGCTATAGTTGTAATGTTATTGGACTAGTATTCCAGAGGCTGGAGTTTATCATTCAAAGACATGCATTCCAATCCCACAACTGCAAATTCTGTTAAATAAATCTGTAATAAAAATCTAATATCAGTAATGGCGGTCCTGAAACTACCCAATTATCTGAAAAATCTTTGTGGTTCACTACTTTACTTTGGGAGAAGAAATCTGCTGTCAGCTGTAAATCTACTATCCTTGCCTCAGCCTGGCCTATCTGACCTCTGACCCATAGCAATGTGGTTGACTCTGAAATGGCCCAGTTGAGGGCATTTGGAGTTGGTCAGTAAATACTGGCCTTGCCAAAATTGCAAACATCCCGTGAGGTAACGAAAAAAAAATTGTTCATACTCCTCACTAAGCTGAAACCATCAAAACAACACTACGGATTTTTGTCATCTAGGGATGAAATTGTGACAGATGCACATCATTTCACTTGCGATGTTCTAACATCACCGGACCAGAGAAACTTTAGAAATGGACATTTTTGATAAATTATGTAAGGGGAGGCTTGCTGTCTTTTAAATTGAAGGGACCTCTCGACCCCTGGCTACTTGGTAATTCCACACACAAAGTAAGAAATAGTGTTCAGTTCCTTATCAGCAGCATTTGTAGGTAGTGAAACAGTACAGTTGTTGCAAAATCCATGTTTGTATGTGCAGGGAATGGGTAGGCCGGGGGGGGGGGGGGGAGTTGTGGAGGTTAGTCCTGGAAAAAGTTAAAGTTTATTTATTGTGTGTGGAGTTTGCACGTTCTCCCCGTGTCTGCGTGGGTTTCCTCCGGCTGCTCTGCTTTCTTCCCACATTCGCAAAGACATGCTGTTTAGGTGCACTGATCCGAACAGGCGCCGGAATGTGGCGACTCGGGGAATTTCACAGTAACTTCATTGTAGCGTTAATGTAAGCCTTACTTGTGACTAATAAATAAACTTTAACTTTAGTCACAAGTAGGCTTACATTAGCACTTCAATGAAATTACTGTGAAAATCCAAGTGGGGAGTTAGTATGCATTCAGCAAGGTGATCCATTACTTATGGTGCAAACTATTGCTACTGTACATGCGTTAAACACCAGACTTGACCTGCCATCTCTCGCCCTGGTGGGAAATCACAGTTTCCCACTCTTGTATCATGCTCGCCATGCTTGGGATTCCTGGTATTTCTCTGGCTGTAATAGCATTGCTACTAAGGATGTCAAAGGAAAAATGTGCAGATTTAAACGAGGAAAAGATCAATGTTGACTTTGTACTACACACTGTATTGGCTTGCCACACATTAGCATTTAAGGAATGGGCCATCTGGACAAGGTATTTGAAAGTTCCTGACCCCTGTACAACTGTACTGCAGCAAAAATCAACAACCTCAGAAGTTTTGATTTGGTGGAGGTGTTAAAATCATGACGAGTTTAGATGGAATGAATGAGGAGAATTTTTTTCTAATGGTTGAAGCATTAATAACCAGAGAGCACAGATTTAAAGTGACGGGTAAAGAATCCAGTGACGACATGAAGGAAAGCTTTTTTTTTTACTCCATACGTGATTAGGATTTGAACTGATAGGATGGTGAATACAAATTCAATAGCAGCCTTCGAAAGGGAATTGGATAAATTCTTGAAAAAGAGAAGATTGCAGGGATCTAGGGAAAAGGCTGGAGAGTGGAAGTAACTGGATTGCTCTTAAAAAGGAGAGCTCAGAAATGATTGTTGAATGGCCCCCATCGATGCTGCACTGTTGTACTATTCGTGAAGAGACAGTGACATTGAGGAAACTGGAATGAATAAACAAGCAAAAAGCAATAAAATCCATTCTTGCTCAACAAACAGCAAGTGTTCAAAGGTGCAGCATCAGTAAAAGAACTTGCAGCTGTAAGCTTCTATGAAGCATGTTTCTAATTTCACGCTTGTATCTGTTTCACTGGCTAAACCTTAGTTGATGATCTCCTCACATGACTTCAGTTTGGACCAACTCGTATTTTTTTTTGAACAATGCTCTTTCGCAGCTAAGTATTTTCTGGACGGCTGTTTGCTTGTGAAAAATGTGCCGTAGTGATGAGTATAGAGCCTGCCACTGTAAATAAGCTGCACCACGAACTTGAGCCTTTCCCATAGAGAAGAGATTTGTCCATAATGGATACAGGCTACACCTTCATCTCAAGTGGAATGTTTTGCTGTTTGGATCGCATTCTTTTTTTAATTGTGCATCATTATGATATTTCACACTGAGCCTCCCGTTGTGGCATCTCCCAAATAACCAAGTGAGTTCAGTTCAAAATCATGTTATATGTGACGATTGATGCATAACTGTTCTAAAACATTTACTTTAATATCCTGCAGTAGAACCCCTTTTGCTTGTTCTTAAGAGGAAAAAAAGTTTTTTTTAAAAATAAAATCGTAAAATCTGGGGAAAATATTTGGGATGGCATTTTTCTGTGTTGGGTTAATTGGCAGGCTGGAATGATCAATGTGGCAAGAGCTCCAAAGGTCAGTTTCACGCCAGTATACAATGACGGTAGGATCTTCTGCTCCTGCCCACCGTGCTGGGTCACCAGAGGCCAGCATGAAGCCAATTTGCAAACTAGAGGGCATAGGTTTAAGATGAGAGGGGAGAGATACAAAAGGGTCCAGAGGGGCAATTTTTTCACACACAGGGTGGTGAGTGTCTGGAACAAGCTGCCAGAGGTAGTAGTTGAGGCGGCTACAATTTTGTCTTTTAAAAAGTGTTAGACAGTTACATGGGTAAGATGGGTATAGAGGGAGATGGGCCAAATGCAGGCAATTGGGTCCAGGTTCAGGGTTTTAAAAAAGGGTGGCATGGACAAGTTGGACCGAAGGGCCTGTTTCCATGCTGTAACCTCTATGACTCTATGCATCCCACTAATTGGATGCAGGTGAAATCCCGATGACAATCGCCTCCCCCCAACCCCGTGCCGAATTGTCCGCAGTGCTAGCGGGAGTATTGAGAGGCAAGGGGATTGGTGTAGAGTTGTGTAGAGGCATGAGGGCAGCACTTATAAAGGTGTGAAGAGGCATTGGGGGTAATGTGGAGGTGTGAAGGATTTTATATGGAGGAGTTGGTGGAAACAATGGTGGATTCCTGCAGGGAGCAAACTGATGGTAACTATGGTTGGTGGGGATAGTGAGGATTAAAGAAGGCAATAGGAGCCAGTAGTGTGGGAGGATGAGCGTTTTTTTCTTCATTCATTCCATGGATGTGGGCATCGCAGGCTGGGCCAGCATTTATTGCTCATCACTAATTGTCCTTGAACTTAGGGCGTTTGAGAGTAAACCACATTGCTGTGGACCTGGAGTCAAATGTAGGCCAGACCGGGTAAGGATGGTAGATTCCCTTCCCTGGAGGATATTAGTGAACCAGATGGGTTTTTCCGACAATCGGTAATGGTTTCATGGTCATCATTAGACTGTGAAATCCAGATTTTTTTAAAAACCGAATTCACATTTCACCAACTGCCATCCTGGGATTCTAACCCAGAGCAATAGCCTGGATCTCTGAATTACAAGTCCAGTGACAATACCACTCCGCCATTGCCTCCCCTGATGTAATGATGTTGTGTGAAAGAACGCTGAGGACTGTGGGTGCGGGAAGTGACTCTGATTGGAGGAAGGATGAGGGCGGACATGTCTATAGTTAGATGGATGGGATTTTTGGGAAGGTAAGGGGATCTCTACATTAAAATGGACTGGGCAAAAGGTGGTGGGGGAGAGTTAAAGGGCAGGGCAGTTGAACATGATTCCAGGAGAGTCACTGGTTATGTGGGGGAGGGGAAAAGCTATTCGAGTACAGGTCGAATGTTACTACCACCATGGCTGGGCTGGTTGCAACTATGCAAAGCCTCCTGGTGACAGTCATCAGGGGTAATCGAGATGGGTCTCAACTGAAGCAGGCCCCCAGCAGTTTTCGCAAGGTTAGGGCCCTGGGACATATAAGAGTGTGAAGGGAAAAGGCTTAGCTTGTGAGGGAGAGTTCTTGCACATGGCTCACGTGGCTCATGGCAAATTGCATTGCCTTCCTGCAGATGCCTTGTGCTGGAGGACAGGGTAGTGGGATACGCAAAGACTTAGAACTCTCGTCAATACACAACATTAGACATGATTAAAGTGCAACGGAATAATATTTACAAAAGTTTGATATGTGCAACATTCACACCCGTGCAATCACTTGTGAATTCAGAACTTAATTTTTATCTCCCTACCACTTCTAAGTGCCCCCCTGACATTGGCAGCAAGGGTGGAAGATGCCTGCTAGCCAGATTGCCCTGCTTCCTTGGCTGACCTTGGCAGACATCCTCTAAAGAGCTAAGGCATGGAGGACCCTAGCTGTCCTGCTGGGGGGCAACTGTTCCCACTGTGGTAACAAAAGGCCTAAGTTGAAGGGATCATAGGCAAAATGGATTCAGAAGGGCCAGACAGCCACAACATTTGGAGTGGAGGTCCCAGGGATGTCCATCTGCCAGTCCTCCTCCGTTTGGGCACCCAAATCCCGTGCCTGATTTATTTTTGAATCATTGATCGCGAGGCTTCCACTGCCTTTGTGGGCAGCGAGTCTCCAATCATTCTCACTTGCTGCATAAAAAAATTTATCCTCCCATTCCCCACTGCACCTCTTGCCCAAAACCTATACCTGTGTCTCCTTGTCTTTGCACCATCAGGTAAGGAGAACGGTTACTCCTTGCTTATCTTAACAAACATGTCATCATTTTGTACACCTTCATCAAATCTCCCTTCAGTCCCCTTTGCTTGCAGTACAACACCAGCTCCTCCAACCTAACCTTGTATCTAAAATCTCCCACCACTGGACCCATTCTGGTAAATCTCCCCTAAAGTTAAAGTTTATTTATTAGTCACAAGTAAGGCTTACATTAACACTGCAATGAAGTTGCTGTGAAAATCCCCCAGTCGCCACAGTCTGGCACCTGTTCGGGTCAATGCACCTAACCAGCATGTCTTTCAGAATGTGGGAGGAAACCAGAGGAAACGTACGCAGACACAGGGAGAACGTGCAAACTCCACGCAGCCGGGAATCAAACCCGGGTCCCTGGCACTGGGAAGCAGCAGTGCTAACCACTGTGCCACCGTGGCACCCTTGAGGAACCCTACATTGCTTCCAAACTGGATGCAATAGTTTGGTTGTGGCCTAACCAGAGCTTTTCCATCATCCCAATTTCCTGTAATTAACCCCTGCCTTTCCCTTTCCCATGTGCCCAGATGAGTGGCTCCATTCTGCTGCTGTCATTCATTGCCCTTTGTTGATTGTTCCACACATGAGAGTGTCCGTTAAAGAAAATGAAGATTTGTAATTATATATTTTATCACTCCTAAATACCACAACACCATTCAGAGTCAACAAATAACTGTGAAGTACCAAATGATGTGTCACGTAGCGAATATGGCAGCCATTTTGCAAACAGCAAGATCCCACAGACCTCATTATGATGAATGAAGAGATCATTTTGTATTGGTTCGGGCAGCTCTTTACAGATAACTTGTTTAACGCTGATAAGACCCAACCTCTGGGGAAACGCAGATGCCGGAATTTTACCGCCTCTCCCGCCCGAGGCCAGCAGAGAATGCCGTTTTGCGAGCCTTGCCCGCCCCGATTCTAGGGCTGGGCGAGGCGCTAAAATTCCGGCCAGAGTGAAGCATTTCGGCATTTGTTTTTACCAGAGTTGTTTTTTCGTTCTAGTGTAAATCCTAAATGATGGTTTTTATCCTAGGCAAATATGCTTGCAAAGTTATACTGTTTAAACCAGACCAGTGGTAATAAAGCATGGCTTGCAAAAAAAAAACTCAACATGATGCGTTTATTTCTGGGATGATCGTTTGTGCTGAACTGTGCCCAGTGTGACGGCTTTGGAACACTGTCGCTTGCTCTTTTGTAGCAGATGAATTACGCAGGAGCACGCCTGCCTGAGGGACTCTGCGTCTAGTTTTGTATTTCCCCTTTCTATCACAATAAAAGCGGGTGGTAATAAATGTCTTCAAACATCAGGGCAGCGTGTGTAATGAGTAAATGATGGTGGAAGAGGGATACAAGGAACAAATGATGAATCCTATCTCTGCTGACAAATGACTTTTTGATAAGTTGGCTTGCAATCAAATTAGAAAAGCCTTTCTTTATATCGAAACCCCAACTGAGCGGTTGAACAGCAATCAAAACAGCAAATAAACTACTCAAACTATCATGCCTAAACAAAAATGAGCCTTCACGCTGAAACAATCAAAAATTGCTATTGATTCTTTCAGCTGTCCTGTTCATCTTTATTGATCCAGTAAAGAAAGATAAATCTGGTCCCAAATGAGATTACTGTACGTCGGTGCGTCAGGCAAAGGGGACCGATTTTGAGCCATTCATCACCACGCGCAATGACCCATGCAACCCAAGCCAGTTGTGCTCCCATCTAATCGCATTGCCATCGATTTGTATCTAATACAACAAACCAGGTGTCTCAAAATCATTTGCATCATCTTCCTGCTGTGTTGTTGTTGTTGTGGGAGGGAGTGGGAACAGACAGGCACTTCAATGTAATTTTAATTTTCTTATTGTTTTTCTCTCCCCCCCCCCCCCCCCCCCCCTGCAGAGTGCCCAATTCTACAAACTGACCACCGAACAATACCAAAAGGCTGTTAGTGAAGTGGAGTCCAAGTTCAAGTAAGATCTAAATATTGCAGTTCTTTATTTTTAAGTGTCCCTTTTTTTTTCGAAAGAGGAGAAATTTAATGATGCCTTTAAATGTTATCTGTGCACTTCAGTTCATCCAGCAGTCATCAGGACAGTTGCATCATTTCTCATTATATTGATCATTTTCATCGGAAATGAAGCAGTTCAGTTAGCAGCATGGGAGTGTGCGCTGCTGCTGAAATTCGCTGCTCCTGCTGTACAACTATGGCGAGGTAATGAGGTAGAACTTGCCCAGCACCCTGTCGCTTAATTTTCTTTTCCGAATATGATTCGGGACCAAAAAAAAAACAATCCCCAGAATTCTGAAGTTAAAGCTGCAAATGCTGCAGCCGCATATCAAATCGGCCAGCGTCTGAAACGGAATGATTCTAATAGAACCCTTCTTCACCGCGAGAGCAAAGTCCTGGTGAATGGTCCCACCCAGGATATTAAATTGTCTGTTTTCCTTTTCTGTCCTCTAACAATGTTCTGAGTTAAAGCCAAAAGTAATGATTCGATTAAAACTGACTAATGTGTATGTTCCCTCTGAGAGGTAAAATTCCATTGATAGTTTATGCATTGTCTGTCCTGTGATGGCTTTTCTGTACAATTTAAATCCTTTGTATGTTGTAGAATAATGTGGAGTTTTCATAAAATCTTCATAGAATCCCTACAGTGCAGAAAGAGCCTGCACTGACAACAATCCCACTCAGGTCTCATCCCTGTAACCCCACACATTTACCCTGCTAATCCCCCTGGCACTAAGGGGCAATTCAGCATGGCCAATCAACCTAACCCGCACATCTTTCGGACTGTGGGAGGAAACCGGAGCACCCGGAGGAAACCTGCGCAGACACTGGGAGAACGTGCAAACTCCACACAGGCAGTGACCCGAGGCCGGAATTGAACCCGGATCCCTGGCGTTGTGAGGCAGCAGTGCTAACCACTGTGCCACCGTGCTGCCCTCGTATTGATCTAGCCTCTGCTTAAACGCGTCGCATAGTTGGAAGGATGAAACAACTACCGAACACCCCTTTGTTTCTAATACATGGGGCATGTCTGTGGGTGCAGTCAGTTTGAGTTGGGAATGGTACGGGCCCCCAGTGGTTCTAACGATGCCCTGACCTGAGAGCAAAACTGGAGGCGTTTCTGAACGTCAGCATGGTCTGAAAAGTAAGCTCTTGATTTGCAAAGTACCTGGCACTGAGTTTTTGTGAAAATGTTAAATATATTATTTATATACATCCAGGTGAAGAATCGAGGCCTGTAGTGCAGGACTCATGCAAGATTGAAAAAGATAGGCGAGAAGATGAGTTAAATCAAGTAGCAGTTTGAGTTTTAAAAGCTTGTGGATTTGGAAGAGGAAGGGGAGGCTGAAGAAGGTGCGGAGCGGAGCGCCACATCTTTGAGGTCCCAAGAAAGAGTGAGTTAGAAAAAGTGCAATAGATCTTGATTTTTAACACAATGAGCATATAGGAGGAAAAAGAACTTTGTAGGCTGGTGTGTTGCAGCTTAGAAGAAGCCAGAGAAGAAAGAAAATTTTCCAAAGAACACAATTGGTAACTATGTTCTCACGCACCATGAATACAGTGCTACTGTCTTTTTCCTCCACTGAAATAAGTAACTTTGTGCAATACTTTTTATGTTGATACCATATTTGTATTTTAAAAAGGCTGTATCATGTATCTTGAGAATTGGACTTGATCATTACATCAAATCCTCTCAGTGTGGTTTTGCTTAATGTAAATCATAGCTAGCAAGAATGTGTGCATATTAATCTCATAGACAGTCAGACCTCCAGAAACCAAGTGGGTCATTCTTGTGCAATAAAAATACTTCCATTATGTAAAGGGTCAATTAGCAGGCTGGATCAACTGTCTGAACCTGACTCTGTAATGTAAATCCATCTTATTTAGTACCATTCAGGCCTCTGCTTTATGAGATATGTACAGATGTAACTCCTCGAATAATGAAAGCACCATTAGGAATTTTGAGAATTGTTATTTATCAGTATTTCCTCAGATTTTCCTGAAGCAATCATAGAATCCCTACAGCGGAGGAGAAGACCCTTTGGTCCATCAAGTCTGCACCGACTCTCCACCCTATCCCCGTGGCCCTGTGCATTTACCATGGGCAGTCCACCTCACCGGCACATCTTGGGACAATAAGGGGCAATTTGCCATGGCCAATCCACTTAACCTGCACATCTGTGGACTGTGGGAGGAAACCGGAGCACCCGGAGGAAACTCACGCAGACATGGGGAGAATGTGCAAACTCCCCACACACCTGGAATTGAACCAGGGTCCCTGGCACTGTGAGGCAGCAGACCGTGCTGCCCTAGTAATCTTCATAGCAACAGCCATGTGTGAAGAACAATCTTTGCCCATTGTAGCAGTAGATGGATGATAGCTCTGCAAAATAAACAGTGAGGGGGGAGTGGTGGCATCATGGTATTGTTGCTGGACTATTGATCCCAGAGACCCTGGGCGATGCTGTGGGGACCTGGGTTCAAACCCCACCACTGCAGATGGTCAAATTTGAATTCAATAAAAATTAAATAGAATTAAAAGTCCAATGACGACCGTGAAACCATTGTCGATCGTTGTAAAAAAAACCATCTGGTTCACTGATGTCCTTTAAAGAAGGAAATCTTCCATCCTTACCTGTGACATGTAACTCCACATGTGACTCCAGATCCACAGCAATGTGGTTGACTCTTAACTGCCCTCTCGAGTCCAACTGGGGATGGGCAATAAAATGTTGGCCCAGCCAGTGACGCCTAGCTCCCATGATCGAATAATTTAAAAAAGGAATGTATGGATTGAATGTTATATTAAACAAGGCAGCTATTTAGAATGAACCCCAATGTCTTTTGATTCTTTTTCAAATGTTATTGTAAATTTGTACTTTGTGTATTTTATACATTGCCGTCTTGTATTGAATACATTGGGCTATGCATTGTTAGATACAGTTTTCTGTTAATGCTAAAGCCCTACTTTTATTGCAGAAACTGCAGAGTTGGGTTACTTGCAGAGGGAAAGGGAGAGTCAGACTTGGGCGCAAGAATCTTAAACATATGCATTGCTTGAGATAGGTACTGATTCCTAATGTCAAAGAACCAGTGGAACAGGAAAGGATTTTCAGAGAGTCCACACTGCTCTCTGCACAAACACTGCATGGCCTGCTCAGAGACCAGCGTTTTCTGTTTCAGAGCATCCAGCAGTTTCTTATACTATTTTGTCATTATTTTTATAAGAGCCACAAAACCTTTTCATGGGCGGCACAGTGGTTAGCACTGCTGCCTCTCAGCGCCAAAGACCCGTGTTCGATTCCCGGCTTGGATCATTGTCTGTGTGGAGTTTGCACATTCTCCCCGTGTCTGTGTGGGTTTCCTCCAGGTGCTCCGGTTTCTTCCCACAGTCCAAAAGATGTGCTGGTTCGGTGGATTGGCCATGCTAAATTGCCCCTTACTGTCAGGGGGGACTAGCTAGGGTAAATGCATGGGGTTATGGGGATAGGGTTGTGTGGGTTTGTGGTCGGTGCAGACTCGATGGGACGAATGTCCTCCTTCTGCACTGTAGGATTCTATGACACTGTATGCTCTTTACAGGTTGTCTTTTTTAGATACGGCCATTACAAACCCCAAAATCAGAGATTGATTTGGAAGGTAGATGGCGTGGGTTAGGGAGTTGATTTTGAAGGAGTTTCATAGGCAGCTCTTGATATCAGGAAATTTCCCAGAAGCATTGGCCTGAAAACCAGGTGTATCTCCCAAATACATGAACAAGTAGCAGTTTATCCAGGATATGTGAATGTTTATATATGTTCGGATGACCGCACAAATATGTTTTGATCTGCTGCTTGCTTGTGCATTTGGCAGATTACGCTGAAGAATAAATTTTTTTTTTTCATTTTATCTTACTCGATTCCAGCACCACGGAGGTATCGAGATCCCACGCTTCCTGATGTTCCCAGTCTTTAATTATTTTCTTTTGTTTCGTCTTCTCTTTTGAAATCGTTCCTAAGAACAAAAAGGAAACGTGTTGATTAATTTCTTAATTTCCAGGAGTTTTTTGTCATTAGAGAGCAGCATTACCTCTTTGTAAAACTGGCACATCTATCTACCCATGCAAAAAGCTTTGTGCCCATAGTATAGCAATCACACTTATTCGCTTAGCATCCCTTGCTAACTCGGTGGTACTATCACTCAGGTGCACAAATCAATTAGCGCTGCTGCCTCACAACACCAGGGACCCGGGTTCGATTCCGGGCTTGGGTCACTGTCTGTGCGGAGTCTGCATGTCCTCATTGTGTCTGCGTGGGTTTCCTCCGGGTGCTCCGGTTTCCTCCCACAGTCCGAAAGACGTGCTAGTTAGGTGTATTGGCCATGTTAAATTCTCCCGAACAGGCGCTGGAGTGTGGCGACTAGGGGATTTTCACAGTAACTTCATTACAGTGTTAATGTAAGTCTACTTGTGACTAATAAATAAACTTACTTTATTAAACTCAGTACCAGTAGCTGAAATTGGAATACATTTAACCACCGGAATACATCTAACTTCTTTAATGCGAACAACTTATCTAAGTTCCAATAGCTGCACTCATTTAAAAATAGAAGTTACAAGTAAAATTTTAATTCACTTAATATTGAGTTAAGTCAAATCCGAGAGCCAGACTATGAGCAAACCCAGTCACGGGCATCGACCACTGCAGCCTATTTAATTCTGTTATATAAATAATGTTCTCTTTAAAAAAAATGTCAAGACATCGGCTAAGTATTTGAGTTATGAGTGCACTTTTTCCCTAATGTTCTAATTTTTAAAATATTTAAATATTGTAAAGAATGACAGAAAAACATTTTGAAAGGTGTTGGATTAGTACGTTGCCTTCAATTTCCTATTTGCTGTTTAATTATGATCATCCCATTCCTTTTCTTAAAAAAAATCAAGCGGTAAGAAAATGATTGTGCACGCAGAGGGAGGTCAAATATCTGGCTGAATGCTGGTGTTCCTTTGAACTAGGGTTCTGCATGCTAAAACCACCGTACCTATGAAGTCAAATGGCTGAAAAGCATTAGTTTGGCATTAAAATCGGACTTTCTTTTCTTCCATTTTGTAACAATTCTGCTTCATACAATGAAAGTTGAAGAAATTATCTGAAGGATTGGGCTTTCAAATGGTTATTAGGGCAGGTTTAGGGATCAGGGGCTTTCTGCAAAACATCTCGCCTTCAGTGCATTCGATGTAGAGAGCAAGCAGCGTGGGTTTCTCAGTTTTAGATTTGGAATTTCTCGTGTGTGATGGTATTCTGCGCATGTCAGATTCGCAACAAAGTGAAAATAAATGACTCCAGCTTGCAAACACTGCTTACACCAATATTTTAATAAGTCAAAATGAATTGAAGCAGTCGGAATAAAAGGATGATAATTTTTCTGTAGGCTTTCAATTCTTTTGTAAAAGGATCTTGATGAGTCCATCTGAAAAGTAAAGTGCATTTGACGACCATTTAATAGGGTCCTTTATTAAAATTTGATGCGTGTGTAGGATTCTGGGCTGTTTAAAAATGAGCTGAAATCAATAGAAATACAGGATAGGATTTTTAAAATGACCCCATGCACTAGTGCAGCGAAAATCCCCAGCTTTCAGCAGGAAGCTTAATGAAGAAGAAAGCCCATCAAATCTATGAGTAGATGCTGGATTCCGGCATTCGAATCCTGAGAGAGCTGTTACTGCACACAGGCCATCGTGATTTCATTTCCTGCGCTTTATTGCTCTATTTTATGGAGGAATAAAATAGTCAAGTGCAATGTGTTTCATATGCTGTGAATGATTGAGTGCTAAGGTGTATTACAATTAGCAGCATTGCCCAAAGTGCAGCAGCATTAAGCAGTAGATAAAGAATAACGGATACCTGGGATTCATCGTGAGCCAATGAATTACGTCACACACTGCAAAAAGTATGTGGAGTTCCCCATGATGAGCACCTGTCCTGTGATGTTGCGTTACAGGCTTGAAAACACTTCCTGGTATCCATGCATACTTTACTGATTTGTCGCAAGGGTGGCAGGGTGACACAGTGGTTCGCACTGCTGCCTCACCGTGTCAGGGACCCGGGTTCGATTCCCGACTTGGGTCACTGTCTGTGTGGAGTTTGCACGTTCTCCCCGTGTCTGCGATGGATTTCCTCCGGGTGCTCCGGTTTCCTCCCACAGACTGAAAGACGTGCTGGTTAGGTGCATTGACCCAAACAGGTGCCGGAATGTAATGACTAGGGGAATTTCACAGTAACTTCATTGCAGTGTTAATGTGAGCCTTACTTGTGACTAATAAATAAACCTTAATTTTAATTATATTTTTGTTTTCATCCAAGTTTCACACTTTTTAAAATTTGCTTCAGCTTTTAGGAACACTAACCTTGGTGGTGGCAGATTCAATCGAGGTATTTCAGAAGGGAATTAAACTGTTAAGTTTATTTATTAGTGTCACAAGTAGGCTTACATTAACACTGCAATGAAGTTACTGTGAAAATATCTTAATCGCCAGACTCCACCACCTGTTCGGGTACACTGAGGGAGAATTTAGCATGGCCAATGTACCCAACCAGCACGTCTTTCGGACTGTGGGAGGAAACCGGAGCACCCAGAGGAAACCCACGCAGACACGGGGAAAATGTGCAGGCTTCACATAGACAGTGACCCAAGCCGGGAATCGAACCCAGTCCCTGACGATGTGAGCTTTTTGCTCACTGTGCCACCATGCTGCCCATGCCGTTATCTGAAAAGGAAGAATGCAGGGTAGAAATCATAGAAACCCTACAGTGCAGAAAGAGGCCATTCGGCCCATCAAGTCTGCACCGACCACAATCCCACCCAGGCCCTATCCCCATATCCCTACATATTTACCCGCTAATCCCTCTAACCTACGCATCCCAGGACACTAAGGGCAATTTTAGCATGGCCAATTAACCTAACCCGCACATCTTTGGACTGTGGGAGGAAACCGGAGGACCCGGAGGAAACCCATGCAGACACGAGGAGAATGTGCAAACTCCACACAGACAGTGACCCAAGCCGGGAATCGAACCCAGGTCCCTGGAGCTGTGAAGCAGCAGTGCTAACCACTGTGCTACCGTGCCGTCCCCACGGCCCCCAAGGGTAGTGGGGAGAAAGCAGGGGAATGACACTCGGTGAATTGCTTGCTCGGAGAGCCAGTGCAGACGCAGTGGACTGAATGGCCTCCTTCTACATTAACAATTCTGAGAGGCACAGCATGAAAATGACACTGCAGTAAAAAAACAAGGTATGAATTGATTTGGTTAACTGTTGAATTCTCTGCTGTGGTAGCTTGCAAGTTTTTTGCACATTTAAGTCAAGATGTTTAAGGTTTAAAATATAAATATTCTGTTGGCAAATTGTGGGACAAGCGCTTATTGCTCAACTCCTTTCGCGAAGCTACTGGCAACACCACAGTAAGCCCAAGTAAGCTGCTATTCCTCATCTGTGAGTTTAGACACTGAATGTCAACAGGTTATTCAACCATGCAGCAGCACTGTAGCTGAGCTTGTCCTGTCTTCGGCCAACCTTGCCTTCCAGCCATTGCTGTGGGATGCAGTGATCAGAGGCGGAAATCCTATCCAATTATATCATCCTGCTAAGGTGTTTATCAGCACAATCTGCATGGCTCAACTCGCCAAATGAGCAAGTCCCAAATAGGTTGTTTTTGAGAAGAATGACTGTGATACACGCGTTCCACATTATTGTCATTAGATTTTTTCGAACAATGTATTATACTTGTCTGTCTTTAAAAGGAGTGAATTTCTTTTACTCCTACTACGTTTGCGTCTTGCTTTTCTTCTCTTCGCTGCTGGCGCATGACCTCTTGCAACCATGGGGGCAAGGGAGGCCGTTTGCTTTCATGCTTTTGACAGTGATGTTGTTAGAAAGCACCAGAAGGCTGTGCTACAAACCTCCCTGTTCCTGAACCTCTGGTTAGCATTTCCTGAGATTGATAATTCAGCGTAAGGAGAGGTGAGTGAGACATTCCACCATGTGTGACTGCTCCACTGTCTATTTCATACATTGTTCATTCTTTAAAGGGTTAATTGCTTCCGGACAAACTAACAGGTCCTGCTTTTTCTCTCTGAACATTAACATTATTAAAATATTATTTTGACATCTTATAGTTGCAATGCACAAATTAAATTCCCCATAGTTAGATTAAGAGCAGAAACATTCGATTGGAATAGTCGCATTTCCTAAATGGCTCGAAAAGTTTGCACAGAATGCTTGATAAAACATGATAGTACAGAAGAAAGACTGGTCTGGGTGCCGGTTACAGCTTTAAGTGATTGATTATATTCAAGGTTCTTGACCTCTTTTTCTTGTGTAATTGGTGAAATGGCTGCTACAGGAAAGCAAGGCTGATTTAGAGCTTTTGTCACACCCTAGACCCTAGCAACATACTGATAATTGCATTTCAGACAGAACCTGCTTAATGCAATTAAGCTACTGATGCCTTTTTTAAAAGTTCCCACCGCCCATCAAATTAGATGCAGCAACAAGCTTTGTTTAATTACAGCTTCCATCAGGGGACTAATATGATTTGTGAGGGATGTCTGTTGTGTTCAAATAAGGAAGTAATTTAGTCAGAGATTTTCTTTAACCTTTCCCTCAGACTTTTTGTGGGTATGTACTCTTCCAATAACTATGCCTTAGTAGCTACTTAACCAATAAATTAACAGATTTGTATTTATGAACAGACTGTAATTCTAAATACCAAAAATAAAAACATCACTCCATGTTTTCAGTGGTTGAGAAACAATTTCCCTATATGATGGGGTGGAGCACGCAACTTCACAGCTGTGTCTGGTCCTGTAAATACATGATGTGGAGATGCCGGCGTTGGACTGGGGTAAACACAGTAAGAAGTTTAACAACACCAGGTTAAAGTCCAACAGGTTTATTTGGTAGCAAAAGCCACACAAGCTTTCGGAGCTCTAAGCCCCTTCTGTAAATTTCTAACCCCCTCCTGTAAATACAAGCACAGTTTCCAGCAGGAACCATTGGCCAATGATAAAGAATGAGGGAGTACCTGTGATTTTTTAAAACTATAGCCCAGGAATATTGAAGCCACTCATTGCATCCTCGTTGCTATCAGAGTACAGAATGAAACTGAAACGATCCGGATCTTTTTGAGTTTTTTTTAATATTAACTTGTTGAACACTGGGCGGCACGGTAGCACAATGGTTAGCACTGCTGCTTCACAGCTCCAGGGACCTGGGTTCGATTCCCGGCTTGGGTCACTGTCTGTGTGGAGTTTGCACATTCTCCTCGTGTCTGCGTGGGTTTCCTCCGGGTGCTCCGGTTTCCTCCCACAGTCCAAAGATGTGCGGGTTAGGTTGATTGGCCATGCTAAAAATTGCCCTTAGTGTCCTGAGATGTGTAGGTTAGAGGGATTAGTGGGTAAATATGTATGGATATGGGGGTAGGGCCTGGGTGGGATTGTGGTCGGTGCAGACTCGATGGGCCGAATGGCCTCTTTCTGTACTGTAGGGTTTCTATGATTTCTATGACAATGGGCAGGATTTGTTTTGCCGCGTTCGCCCCAAAACTGGAAAATCAACAGATCTTTCCATGGTCTGCCCACAGCCCACTATGATTCCCATGGCACGCAGGACGGGAAAATCCTCCACAATGGAACTGATAGTTCTGTACACTTACAAAATAGGAATTGGAGACAAACCTACAAAATCTCTGCATGGCTCTTAATGCATGGTAGCTTCTTATCTTGGAGAGAGATGTTCTTGTACACTTGAGCATTCCAGTCTGTATAACCCTTTTCTGTGTGGCAAGAACAGCATGGTAAAATGTCGATTGGCACTACCAACTTCATTCCTGACATGTTTGTCCTTGAAGTTTAAATAGCCCCTGCCTCACAGTAGAGCTGTTATGGACGCATTCCCATCCGCATTTCACGGAGCACCAAATTCTCCATTCTCGATGGCAGCAGGGCGAACACAAGCGAGATCGGAGAATCCGCCCTATTGTTTGAAAATAAATACTTAACTCCAAATTAACTGAAGTAAAATGGGTACAGAAAGTACTCGATCATTAAATGCTGGGTTCATTTTTGTGAAAATTGTCACTCAGCTGTAAAAACAAAACCAGAAAGTACAGCATCTGTCAACCAGCCGCTACAGAGGGAGAAACAAAAATTAACAACACCGCAATATTGCGTGGAATTTACAACACGGGAAAGGAATATGCCATTCAGCTCAATGGATCAATGTGTGGATTTTGATCAATCCACACGAGCTTCCTCCCACTCCAGGTCATTTAACCAAATCCTTTTCCATTCCAAATTGTCTTTATCCAGCATCCCTTCAAATGCATCCTTGCTATTCGTCTCGGTGACTCCTGTTTGCAAGTTCCACATTCTAAACACTCCAGGTCAAGAAATCTCTCCAGAGTTCCTTCTTGGACCATGGACTTTAGTTTTCTCTTTTCAGACACTGATGAGTCTGATGTATATTGCCAACATTTTCTGTTCCAACTTCATCTTGTAGCATTTTTGGTTTTTTTTTTTGATTAGAGGTACAACAGTAAATTGTATATTCCACACGAGAATATAGAACTGATAACAGTGGTGATAATAGTAAAGTATGAATACTAAAAATGAGATATAGGAAGAACAGGTGTTGTAAATTCACAGCATCTGAAAAATACAAGGCAGGTTAATATTTTCCCCACCGATTCAGTTAAAAACATTGCTTTTTTTGGGTGCGTGTTTCGCACACATTTTCTAAATCATTAGATTCTGTACACCTTCAGACAATGCATTATAAAGTTGGTGATACCCTTCGTCATACATGCCTGCTTTCAAAATCAGCAACGTGTACTTACTTAGCACTTTTAACGTAATAAAATGCCCCAAGCTGCTTCACAAAAATGTTAACACAAAATTTGGCATCAATTCACATAAGTAAACATTAGATCAGAAGGCCAAAAGCTTGGCCAAAGTGGTAGATCTTGAGGGAAGACATATTGAGAGCTTGAGAGGCTTGGAAGAAGAATTTCTGAACTTTTGGTCTTGGCAACTGAAGGCGCAGTTGTCACTGGCGGAGTCGCTAAAATCAGTGTTGCTCAAGAAGTCAAAGGCCATGGAGAGATGAAAACTTTTAAATTGAGGCATTGCTTCAACTGGAAACCAGTGTAAGTCGGCAAGCACAGTAATGATGAGCGAGTGCAGGACATGGCCTCAATTAGGACAGAACAGCAGGGTGTTGAATGACTTCAAAATTACAGAAGGTAGAATGTGGGAGGTTGGCTAGGATGAGGATATTAATAGCAGATTAGCTATTGTCACACGTACTAGTATACAGTGAAAATTATTGTTTCTTGTGTGCTATACAGACAAAGCATACCGTTCATAGAGAAAGAAATGAAAGAGTACAGAATGTAGTGTTACAGTCATAGCTAGGGTGTAAAGAAAGATAAACTTAATGCAAGGTAAGTCCATTCAAAAGTCTGATGACAGCCAGGAAGAAGCTGTTTTTGAGTAGGTTGGTATGTATCCTCAGACTTTTGTATCTTTTTCCTGGTGGAAGAGACTATGTCCGGGGTCCTTGATTATGCTGGCTGCTTTTCCGAGGCAGCGACAAGTGTAGACAGTGTCAATGGATGGGAGGCTGGTTTGAGTGATGGACTGGGCTTCATTCATGACCCTTTGTAGTTTATTGTGGTCTCGGACAGAGCAGGAGCCATACCAAGCTATGATACAACCGGAAAGAACATCCCAAATTTCCTTAGTCTCCTGCGAAAGTAGAGGCTTTGATGGCTTTCTTAACTATAGTGTCGGCATGGAGGAACCAGGACAGGTTGTTGGTGACCTGGACACCTAAAAACTTGAAGCTCTTGAACTAGCTGAGGCCAGGGCAGAATTAGATGACACACAGATGGAAATAGGTGGTCTGAGAGATGCCTTGGCTATGTGGTCAGATGCTCATCTTGGGGGTTAAGTACACGTAGGTTGTGAAAACTGTAGTTCGGCCTCAGATAGTTGCAGGGAGAGAGATGGAATTGGTGGCTAGGGAACAGAATTTGTGACAGGAACTAAAGACCGTGGCTTCAGTTCTCTCGATGTTTGGTTGGAGGAAATTTCTGTTTGCCCAGTTTTCCAGCAGTCTGGAATTTCGAGGCAGTGCAGAAGTCAAGAGAGATAGTGGCGAAATAGAACTGGATGTCATCAGCAAACATTTCCTGGATGATTCTACCAAGAGACAGCGCGTTAATGAGAAATCAGAGGTGACAAAGATAGATCTTGGGAGGGACACGAGAGTTGCAGGAGAAGATGCCATTGCAGGGTAATGCCTTCAAGTTAAGTTAATAGAAAATTGCAACCATCAGGGAAAACTATAATTTGTAAGGTTAAGTTCATTATTTTGCATCGACTGTGCATGTTACCGAGCATTTTATCCATGGTACTGAGGCAAGAATTAGAGAACCGAGATAGATAGATGGGGTCACCATACAGATCAGCCACAATCTAATAGAATGCTAGGATAGGTTTGTGGAGCTCAAGGGCCTATTAACTGCAAATAAAATCAGCTTGGCAAATAATTATACATATGTTCAAAACGACCACTGCTACTGGTGCAACAAATATGTTTCTGGGGGGAAAAAAGGTCAATTCTGGGTATTTATGATTTCGGGCCCTTTTTTCGAACAAGTGAACTCGGATTTATCTGAGACTGTTAATTTATCAATTAAGATTGTGGCCTTAATTGAAATAAGCTACACTTTGAGAGCAGCAGAATGCATTGTGCTTAACATTCCTGGCTTTACAATGAATCCCATCACCTGGCTTGCAGTAAGCAGTGTCACAGGAGGTTTCCTTGTGAATTATATATGATCTGTTTTATGGAGGGGATATGTGCCAAGTATAAAGGAGCTGGCAAGTGTTGTATACGGTGTGTAGCAAGTTTCAGTTACACTCGGGATATAGCTGAACTGCTGATTGGTGATGCTCCGATTGCAAGATTTCAATTGGTGAATTAACAGATCTCCTTTGCCATTGCTATCAAGGAGCAGTGGCAATAGGTGCCATAGCACTGAGTGTGCATGTGTGGAAAGTTGTTGAAGAGTGTCATCCAGTTGGATAGGTTGATATCTTTATGAAGTGAATTGGGAATCTTGGAACTGACGTGTGGAGCAGTGGAACCTAACAATGAGGGTCCACATACACAACAGGTGATGCTCACGTGGGGACAGAGAGACTCAAAAGGGAGAAGATAAAATAGGGTCACAAAGCTAGTGCAGCAGTGAAGAATATCCAGAAACAGTGCAAAGAAGGAAGAGACTTGTAGAGGTAAAATTAGTTCAGATATGGTAAAATCTAATGGATAGCTGTATGAAGTTTTGTATTTGTTCTCCAGAATTAACTGCACGTGTTTATTCTGTTATTTGTGGGGATTGTATTGGAGGGTGGTTGACAAAGCAATATGGCTGCCGCACACACCTCTTTCAGTCTGAATTGATTCAAGTCCAATGGCTTTAGGAACCAAGTAGACAAGTGGCGGTTCCTTTCTGTGCTACAGACACATTTAAGCATCAGTGTGATGTGAATCATTTCAACTTATTTGGTATCTCGGTAGACGTGTTGCCATTTGAGTGGTCTCATGAAGATTGTCATTGGGTTCACCTTGCAGCCAGACATGTCAAGACCTCAGTGGTTATCCATTCCTGCTACTGTGGCAAAGTTCTGTTCACCATTGGCTCTCAAACCGCTATTGTAGCAGCCCAACGCAACCCTAACACTACAAGACACTGTAGTCAACACATGACACTGCAGCAGAGTAGGAAGCAGTGAGTGCATCGTGGTTATTTCTTAGGCAAATGGTCAAATGTTGGAGCCAATTTATTTTAACTTGGGGGAGTAGTTTATAGAACATAGAAAGCCACAGCACAAACAGGCCCTTCGGCCCACAAGTTGCGCTGATCATATCCCTACCTCTAGGCCTATCTATAGCCCTCAATCCCATTAAATCCCATGTACTCATCCAGAAGTCTCTTAAAAGACCCCAACGAGTTTGCCTCCACCACCACCGACGTCAGCCGATTCCACTCACCCACCACCCTCTGAGTGAAAAACTTACCCCTGACATCTCCTCTGTACCTACCCCCCAGCACCTTAAACCTGTGTCCTCTCGTAGCAACCATTTCAGCCCTTGGAAATAGCCTCTGAGAGTCTACCCTATCCAGACCTCTCAACATCTTGTAAACCTCTATCAGGTCACCTCTCATCCTTCGTCTCTCCAGGGAGAAGAGACCAAGCTCCCTCAACCTATCCTCATAAGGCATGCCCCCCAATCCAGGCAACATCCTTGTAAATCTCCTCTGCACCCTTTCAATGGCTTCAACATCTTTCCTGTAATGAGGTGACCAGAACTGCGCGCAGTACTCCAAGTGGGGTCTAACCAGGGTCCTATAAAGCTGCAGCATTATCTCCCGACTTCTAAACTCAATCCCTCGATTAATGAAGGCTAGTACGCCGTACGCCTTCTTGACCGCATCCTCCACCTGCGAGGCCGATTTAAGAGTCCTATGGACCCGGACCCCAAGGTCCTTCTGATCCTCTACACTGCTAAGAATGGTACCCTTCCTATTATACTGCTGCTTCATCCCATTGGATCTGCCAAAATGGATCACTACACACTTATCCGGGTTGAAGTCCATCTGCCACTTCTCCGCCCAGTCTTGCATTCTATCTATGTCTCGCTGCAACTTCTGACATCCCTCCAAACTATCCACAACACCACCTACCTTGGTGTCGTCAGCAAACTTACCAACCCATCCCTCCACTTCCTCATCCAGGTCATTTATGAAAATGACAAACATCAAAGGAATGATAGAAAAATGTATTTTTTGTTAGGCGTGTGAGATTAATCAAACTTAGAGGTTTCAATTCGTGCATATAGTACTGAATATTGTACTTTATTTGTAACATTTCATGATCACTAGAACCAGAGGGCACAATCTCAGGTTAAAGGGACGATCCTTTAAAACGGAGATGAGGAGGAATTGCTTCAGCCAGAGAGTGGTGAATCTGTGGAATTCTTTACAGCAGAAGGCTGTGGAGGCCAGGTCATTGTGTGTCTTTAAGACAGAGATAGATAGATTCTTGATTAATAAGTGGATCAGGGGTTATGGGAAAAAGGCAGGAGAATGGGGATGAGAAAAATATCAGCGGAGCAGACTCGATGGGCCGAGTGGCCTAATTCTGCTCCTGTGTCTTATGGTCTTATCAAATAGGTTGTTAGAACCATTATAGCGAGAGCATTTCCTGATGGCTTTTCAACAGGCTTGTGAGCACGATGTTTTCTTACCTTTTAAGTTGATGATTGCAGCCATTAAATCCAAAACACATGACGACAAATTGACGTGAATATCAGAAAGTGTATCATGGCCTGCAAAATGAAAGTTAAAACCAAAGTATTCAGGAAGCAAGTGCTCCACCACTACCACTCGTGGGAGGAGTATAATTGTAGTGTGGCAAAATTTTAACAAGAATCCAATGGAAAAAGTCAAAGCAAAAGATCTGATAAACTAACTGGTACCAAGAGGTAGAGTGCATGAAGATAGAGAGTTTCAGTGGATTATAAATGTGAATGGATAGTTATTGTGATAACCGACTTGGCCTCGTGGTATTATCGCTGGACTATTAATCCAGAAACTCAACTCATGTCCTGGGGACCTGAATTGGAATCCCGTCATGGCAGATGGTGGAATTAGAATTCAATAAAAAAAATCTGAAATTCAGAATCTACTGATGACCATAAAACCATTGTCGATTGTCAGTAAAACCCATCTGCTTCAGTAACCACCTTTTAGGGAAGGAAATCTGCCGTCCTTACCTGGTCTGGCCTAGATGTGACTCCAGAGCCACAGCAATGTGGTTGACTCTCAACTGTCCTCGGGCAACGAGGGATGGGCAAAAAATGCTGGCCAGCCAGTGACGCCTGTGTCCCGTGAATGAATTTAAAAAAACATTTAATAAGAAATGGGAGTTGGCCCCCTCGAGCCTATAACCTCATGACTCATCAGATCTTTAGTTTTTAATGTCTGTTTTTGAAATGTCATAGTATGTGAACGTGGGTTTAACACAAACTTATTGCTGGAAATGTCAGTGAAGAGGCATAAATATCTCCTGTCCTGGTACTATTGCCACCTTAGTCAAACCACTACAAAACAGGTGCCAGAACTGCATGGAAAGCCATGTGAGCGAGATAATATTTGTTGTTGTGAGCTGCCTTTTAAAAGGAGGTCAGGATGCAGATAAACCGATTCACATGGCGTAATTTAAACTCCTAAATCGGCCAGTGCGTGAAATTCACTTACAAGTTACCATCAGCTGTCTCTGTTGGGAACCACACATGCTTGTTGATGCTAATGTTGGGAACCGCTTGCGAATTTGAGGCATAATGAGAAAAGCCATCTCCTCCTTTTGAGGAGGTGTACGTGAAGCACATTTTCCTCCTTTTCATCACACAGGGAACCCTTGTTTGTCCCTGTGTTTTTGCGTGATTGCTGCATGCAGTTCCTGACAGGGATGCGTTCGCTTTCCTGAACAAAGACAGACACACACACAAAATAAAGTCATCTTTCATTTTCTCAATCTTAATAAGATGAAGTTATCCCTTAATAGTTTTTACATTGCAGTGTAATCCTTTGAGAGTTAGAAACACAGCCTGAACGAGATACCATTCTGTGCAAATTTGAAGTAAATAGCATTACTCTTTCTCTCGCATCCAGCAAAGTGCGGAGTGTTTCTTTCTGGCTATAATCAATGAACTTGTCAGGGCGACATCAGATTCGATACATTTGCAAGCCAGCATTGTGACAAAAAAAATTTAAAATCCTGCATAAATCAGCTCGCTGATTCTCCCCCAAGGACTTTCAAGACATGGTAAATGGGCAGTACAAAAAGGAGAAAGGGACCTTTATTGTGATAACCGACTTGACCTCACTCTGTGAGACGCATCACAAAATGGGGGAGCCAAAACACTAAGTATCTTAATAGTTGGTGTCGAAACATTAGCAAACCCTCTGGGAGAAGGTCATTCCACCAGCCCCAGGTTTTCCCAGCAGACTATTGCGGATGATGAAGCGATCAAAGGAGGATGCCTGTACATCATCAGAACCTCATTACACACCATTGTGCATCCACAGCTGCTGCTGCTGCAGCAGCATTAGAAAACTTGGGATTTAAATTCATCGGGGCTACCTCTCGACTCTCCTTTCTTTTCAGCCTGGTCTACGTTGCTGAGAGAATGCTGGCGCATGCGGCCCTGTTTGCAGCAGCCCCCCACCCCCCTATCCTCCCTCTGCTGGTTATAATGCTATCCATTTAACAGACCATTTAAAAAGCCTCATCAAGCCACCAGGGTCAGTCCTTTGGTGTGCATTAGGGGCTGACACACTGTAATGTTGAGCTAGTTGTGATTTCATGGACATGTTTATGAAGATTGATACAGCCAAGGTTCAGTGTTAACTTTTTACTGTCACTGTCTGCATTAGTATGCTTGTGTATTGGTTTTAGCATTGATTTATGAAACGCCTGCTCCGTGGCAGAATTATCCCACCAGCCCTGTTGCTGTGTTCCGCAGACATTATACAGCAGCCATGAGAGTATCAAGCAATAACTATAATCATGTTCGTAATAATCCTCCTCCTGGGCTCCCCGTTGATTTGCTGTACCTTCAGAGATCACAAGAAAATACTTGCGACAATGAGCCTCTCCAGTGATTTTTTTTCATTGAAGGCAATTGGTCAGAGGTTACCACTAATACTAATAATGTTTGTCACACATCCATGCTACAATCCTCAGTCAGATATCCAAGAATTCTAAAGTTCTATTAAACTGTAGATGAAGCGATTTGGAGTCGAGAGCGAGTGAGACAAGCAGTGAGCATGTGAAGAAAGAGACATTTGCAACAGGCTGATGTTTAAATTTTGAATAGGCGAATATATCCTTCCACCCCCTCCCCTGACTGCTTTAGGATTATTGAAATGGTGTGATCACTTTATTCTGAGACTGTTACTGATGTTTTCACAGCCCAGAGAAGTGATGGCTAATCAGGGAGAAAATAAAAATGGTGCCTGTCTGTTACTGCTTGGTGTCCGTTGGGGCTGGGAACATTTTTCAAGAACTCTCCTGTTTTAGATGGAACGTCACTCCCCAAATTTTAGCCGGCCATGAAAATTACTTATTCATCACTTCACAAGATTTTTTTGTACGTGACGCGTGGTAACTTGTGAATTCACATTCGTAAGATTGCAGCCATCACTGCTGTGATGTTTGTCCAGTAAAGGGTTCAAGTGTACCTGCTTTTTGAGCCACTTATACCCCTCCCCATTCATTCATTATGATTCCACTTGCCAGTAAAATTTAACTCCTGTCCCATATACGTGCCACTAAAGTGATCTGATTCCATTGAATTCACCTGATTAACCCTCCATCTCATCCATCTGATTTAACTTTTTTCTCCCACCTCTTTCAATCGTTCTCTATGCTTGATGTTTACTTATTTAGATGTCCATAGCATCCCGACAGTGCAGAAGGAAACCATTCGGCCCACCGAGTCTGCACCGACAACGATCCCACCCAGGTCCTATTCCCATAACCCCTCTACATTTGCCCTGCTAATCCTCCTGACACAAGGGTCAATTTAGCATGGCCAATCAACCTAACCTGCACATCTTTGGACTGTGGGAGGAAACCAGAGCACCCGGAGGAAACCCACACAGACATGGGGAAAACGTGCAAACTCCGCACAGAGACCCAAGCCGGGATTCGAACCCGGGTCCCTGGCTCTGTGAGACAGCAGTGCTAACCACTGTGCCACCCTGCTACTTGCTTCCAGGTGGTAATTGCATAATAGTTAGGTTTAATTGTAGGCAGATGATGGATGTTAACTGGGGGTTCAGTTCTGCCCCTAAAAATGTATAACATCATGAATTACATTTATTTGGTGAATTCAAAAGAGTGCACACGCTGCGACTGTGGTTGTTGGGATAGGAGGCATTTGCTTGTAATCTGTAACTTTGTAAATTAACACTTACAAAAGTGTTTTACTCCATTTATATCCTTCACCAATTGGCTTTCTGGAGTATTGCATGGTAGCAGAGGATGATTATGTGAAGGGCGAATTTTGGAAGCTAGCAAAAAACAAACCTACCAGCTGAATAGCCATTGTGGAAAATGGAAGAAAGCAAGTGTAACTTGACACGTTGTTACCCTCCAATGTTCTTGGAATCTGAGTCAGAATATGATTAGTGTAAGGGTTAAGACAATATGTGGACACGAGTATGTCCCTACTAAAGAAATTGATGGTGTTGCTTCCAACAAGAAGTACCATCAGCTGTATTTTGTGAGCTGAATGACAGTCAGTGGGGTAGCAGTGAAAGCTTTGACCTGCTATTAGAGTTCTTGGATTAAATTTGCAAGAAGGATGATTTGCTAAATGCCGATGAGGCATAGCCAGAACTTGAGAGATTTTGGAAAACAGATGGTCATTCCATGGAGGAGTATATCATGTACTTTAACAGATTGTGTAATTCAATTTGGGGATCTCTGGATCAGTATTAGCTTTTACATTGCTGGATTTTGTTGGCGTGTCTCGTGTGTTATGCTTTTTTAACTCGTGTTCTGTTCTCAAGATAGGGATCCTGTTGCATCAAATGTCTGCAACTTTGAAAAAATTCCTGTCTGTGTGGAGTTTACATGTTCTCCCCGTGTCTGCGTGGGTTTCTTCCAAGTGCTCCGGTTTCCTCCTACAGTCCAAAGATGCGCAGGTTAGATGGATCGGCCGTGGTAAATGCATATTTGTTGGGCCAAATGCCTCATTCTGCACTGTAAGGACTATATGATTCGATGAAAGTCATTTCTTTCTGCCTTTGTGGAACAAATGGGGCATTCGGCACTAAAATAAAGAATAGAGGACTCTGCTCTCAGCCCAACCAGCTTCAGCTGCTTCATCAATGACCATGCCACTCTCATAAAGGCTGACATGGGGATATTGACTGATGATTGCAGAGTGTTCAGTGCCATTCACAACCCCTCAGAGACTGAAGCAGTCTGTGCTCACATGCAGCAGGATCTGGACAACATTCAAGCTTGGGCTGATACGTGGCAAATAACGTTTATTGCCACACAAATGTTCGGCAATGGCCATCTCCCCAGCAAGAGAAATTTTAACCATCTCCTTTTGACATTCAGCAACATTATCATTTGCTGAATCTCCTACCAACATCCTGGGGGTGCTATTGACCAGAACTATGGACTAGCCATATAAATACTGCGACTACAAGGGAAGGTCAGAAGCCTAACTTGCCATCAGGCTCTCCAAAAATGTTTCTATCATCTACATGGCTCAAGTCAGGATCATGTTGAAATACTCTACACCTACCTTGAATAGAGCTGCAGCAAATCAAGAAACTCCACACCATTCAAGACAAAGCAACATTCTTGATTGGCATTTCATCCACCAACAGAAGCATAGAAGATAGGTGCAGGAGGAGGCCATTTGGCCCTTCAAGCCTGCTCCACCATTCATCACGATCATGGCTGATTGTCCAACTCAATAGTCTAATCCTGCTTTCTCCCCATAACCTTTGATCCCATTCGCCCCAAGCGCTATATCTAGCCACCTTTTTGAATACATTCAATGTTTTGGCATCAAGAATGAACTATCTACAAGATGCACTGCAGCAACATGCCAAGCCTACTTTGACAACACCTTCCAAACCCGTGATCCTTCTGAGAAGGACATCCAAGCCAAGTTGCCCTCCAAGCCACACGCTATTCTAACTTGGAACTATATTACTATTCCTTCACTGTATCTGGGACAGTTCCTGGAAATCCCTTCCTAACAACACTGTGGATGTTCCAATACCATGTGGACTGTAGTGATTAATGAAAGCAACTGTCAACCACCTTCTCAAGCAATCAAGGATGGGGAAAGAAATGTTGGTTTTGCCAGTGACACTCCTATCCCATGGATGAATGAAAGAAAAGATTGCCAAATTTAGAAATGGTTCAGATACGAATTGCAGGTATCAATATAGTGGAAGGATTTAAGAATGCAGAATGAGGATGGAAAAACCTTTAACAGATCTGGCAAGAAGTAGAATTGAAACAGCAGTGATAGACAAATGAACCCCAAGAATGCCAAAGAAACAATTAATGGATGCTTGAGGCGTGATTCAAGTCATCTTTATTTGGGGAACTGTCCAAACGCCTGTGAAATGACACAGGAATATGGGAACTCTGAGGAGGAGGATGAAGATAACAAATCTAAACAAATTGTGTTGGCCAGAAGGAGTTGTAGCCCTATGATGCACATGTTGTTTGTGGATTTCTTTAAATATGCACTTCCATAGTTTGTGGAACAGATGGGTTAAAGCATTATCTTGATTCACCTCGGTCATCGGTGCAAGATTAAGGAATGTGGACTTGCTTTATGTTTGGTGATGACAACACATTGAGATCACTGAAGAGAATTGTAATTCCGCATGAAATAGCTGATTGTAGACCATTTTATAAGCATTGGTGTAGTTTCTAGTGACAATTGTGCTGTTGAGTAAACCTCTGAATATAACACAAATGAAACTTGACATGGGACACAAAGGTTGGATGGTGCTGTATCCCAGTTAACCCCAAGTCCATCATTTATGCATTGCGTTAAAGGCCTGTGTCAACAGCACAGAGTTTTCGAATATTAGATCTAAGTATTAACCGCACTGCCTTGTGGTTTATGTTTGTAAAGTTGGTGGTAGCCATGATGTGGAGATGCCGGTATCGGGCTGGGGTGGGCACAGTAAGAACTGGTGTTGTGAGACTTCTTACTATGTTTGTAAAATTCCATTGATGCTTAATAACTTGCCTAATCGAGTATTCTTATTGTGTGGGCACTGGTACTGAATGGTTGTATTCTGTGGCATTTATGGCAAAGCATTAGAGCTGAGGCCAATCCCAACCTATTCAATCGCAACAAAAAAGCACTTTCTAGCAGTTGGGGTCAGTACTGAGAGGCATGTACCCTGGCTTGACTATTCTTCAGTTCCCAAACTGAGGGTGACTGAAGCCAATTGCGGAGTTATTGCTCAGCCTCATTCGCCGAGCTTGTCATATATCCCTGATCAACCCGTGACTTCCTTGATCTAAATAGCTCTGTGTAACACCACATGCCAACCAAAAAGCTGCAATAATGTTGATTTTATTTATTTTTCGACCTTTTCTTTCTGCTAAGCAAGTGAAACTGTGTCTGTGCCACCGACAGGCAACCAGCCAGTGTCTGCGGTGAAACTGTGCACCGCAGCATTAATAACTACAAAGAGCATTACATCTTAAATGCAACACTTAGTGCTGTTCTGTAAATCCCACTAATCTTATTAAGAAACTCGCAGGACAAATGGTTTTCGGGGGCTTTTTGTAAGCAATCCATTTTCGTTCTGTATGACTTAATTTATTTAACATTATAAATAATAATACCAGAGTCACGCAGATTAGATTTCCTGTTTTCTTTCCTGGATTGCTGCTGTGAGTGAATTATGTTAACTCATGAGAAATATTGTTAGAAAGTGGCACCTCTTTTCTGGTGATGGTTCACAATACCTTCTGGACCATGAGAAGGAGCGCAGGAAAAAGCTGCTCAGCATTCAGCAGTAGACGGGGGTTACATTCTTTCTTAGAATGTGTATCCAAGAGGGGAGAACTTCTCAAAATAACCTGACTGACTGTTTCACCAGGTTTCAGATAAAGCTCGGCACAACATCGTGGGCCGAAGGGCCTGTTCTGTGCTGTACTGTTCTAAATAGTTCAGTTTATTTTCCCTCCCCCCACCACCACCTCCATCACCACCACCACCTGCCCCTTGCAATTTCCACTCTCCTCTTCCCCTCCTCCTCCTCTTCTCTCTCTCCCCCCCCCCCCCCCCCCCCCCCCCCCCCCCCCCTCCTTTCAGGGGCTGATTCGCGCTGAAATGTATTTCCATAGGCATCCGTCACCTGCATTTATTACATTGTGTTGCGTAACATTTATAGCACAGAAAGATGCCATTCGGCCCTACTGGTCCATGCTGTCAATGCTCCGTATGAGCTTCCTCCACCCACCCTTCTTTGTCTAATCCTATTAACTTCTATCCCTTCCTCATGCATTTATCTTGATTCCCTTACAAGCAGCTAGACTATTCACCTCAACCACTGCAAATTCCACTTTCTTGGTGACAGGTTTCTCCTGAATTCTTTATTCGTGGCAGTCTTGTGTTTTTAAGGCACCTGGTCTTGGGTTCTCCCACAAATGGAAATATCTTCTGTACATTAATCCTACCAAACCGCTTCATAACGTTGAAGACCTCACTTTTCAGTCTTTTCTAGAGAAAAGAGCCCAGCTCGTCTCATCTTTCCTGATAAACTCTCAGTTCTGGAGTCGTCTTTGACGATCATTTTTTTTTTAACCTTTAGTGACTCAATTCTTTTATGTATATAATATGGAGATTAGAACAGTGCAAAGTACTCTTAAGTTTGCTGTCGAGCTAAGGTCCTCGGCACATTTATCGTAACTTCCCTGCTTTTTAATTCTATTAAGACTGGGCATTTTTGTAAACTAGACGGCAGCAGAAAAACAGCCTTTCCAGAGATTTCAGAGCAAGTCAAAAGACTACACTTTCAGAATTGTGGAGCATTGAATCTGGTTAATCACGGGTAATTTAGGGTTTTGATCACGGTTCAATAACCGAACCTGCCTTTTACTGGTAGGTATTGTCTGTGGCAATCCAAGTAATTGCAATTAACCTGTATATTTGACAGGTCAAATGCAGGTTAGTAAATAGCTTGTAAATTTTAGATTTTGGGTGGGGGGGGAAAGTACCTGACTAGTTAGTTTTCTTTTCTTGAAGGTTGTTTTGCATCCGTGATTAAAGTTTAATGTTCGGAATTGTGATGTACATGGAGTAAATGCAAGATTTCTTTAGAAACAAGACAATGTGAGAGAGACGGGAGCTAAAATAAAACACAGAAACAAGGTAGGCTTGGATTGAGACCAGAAAGCAATATTTTTCTGCACATATTTTCAATGAATACTGCTATGACAGCCATAATTTCCTATTCTTGTAAGCCTGCGCTGCCAAACATGTGCAGAGCTAGTGATCATTGCTAATCCTGTACAGGTTGCATCATTTCTTCATAATTTTGTTTTGAGACTAAAAAGTAATTTTGAGAACTAAATTCTCCTGTCATGTCATGATGATGGAAAGAAAGCCTGAATTACCTCCGGATGTGTGGAACTTTTAACGACCTGTGGTTCTAAAAGTGGACGGACAGACCAAGGATGGAATTCAGTGACTGGCTTTATTACTGACGGGCGACACTAAAAGAAAGACGATGGAATCACACCCTGTTTTCAGACTAGGGAACATCAAAAGCATGCAAATCGTGCAGAAGCTAACTGCCATCTCCTGTGGGGACATTGGGAGCTAATTATCTTCTCAGCAGGAATGATATCCTGTGAACAATGCCCCAGTCTGGTTTGTGGATTTTTGCCTTTCAAGAGTATACAAAAATTGGGATAAAAGCCAGCTGCAAAATTTGGTTAGTGTTGGCCAATGTTGGGGTATGTCAGTGTGCGGTTTATTAGGAAAGACAGCAGCAGTTTTAGCAGGTAACTCTCTCGCTCTGACTGCTGAAGAAAGACAAGTCAACCAAGCCACAGCTGAAAAGGCAGCTTCTTAGCTAAACCACAGAACACTGGAATCTCTCAGCCTACTATTCACCTGCTTCAGTCAGTGCTACTGGAATCACGAGTCACAACCATCTACTCCTCATGAACAAGTCCAAGACTGATTTGCATCTTTTTTTTTTACTTTGCTACCTTTGGACTTGATTCTCATTTCTAATCTGTGTGAATGCCCGCACGTGCTTTATCATTTCCCACGCATTCAGTAGCTAATAAATTCACTCTTTAACTCAAGAAAGCTTGGTTAAATTGGCTGCTTTTTAGACATAAATAAATTGGCTGGGAGAAGGTATCCACAAGGGAAGGGATCCTTTTTGAAGTAATCTTGTTGTGGCCAACTGAGGATGGAATAAAGAAAGTTCATCCCCCCCCTCACCCAGAATAACAAATTTGAGGAACCTTGCCAAGGAACCTTTTGTAACAATCACATAACCATTATTCTGCATCAGTGATAATACGATCACTTCTGTTCTTAACATTAAGATATTAAGCCCCAAACGTGTACCTTGTTGAACTGTCTTTTAAACTTATCCAGAGAATTCTTCTTACTTTTATTCCCCCCCCTGCTTCTTTTGATCTAAACACTGATTCTTGCTATGCTCCTGTTCCATGGGCTTCACTCCAGTATCCCACCCAAGTGTCATTCACGCATGAGCCTTGATATTATGTTTAAGCAATGCTATTCAACCATGACAGATGTCTGCACTGAACCCGCTTCTGTCCAACGATCGCACATGTAGCTTCCGAGTGAAGAGAGATTGTTCAGGAGTAACTGATTGTTTTGTTGTTTACTCTGACTAGCACAGGAGCCCCAAGATAGAAATCCACTCCACTTTTTCTCTGAATCACAGATGGTCCTGAGTGAGCACAAGTGCTGTAATTCAATCTCTGGATTCAGATGATGCTGTAATCAGCTACTGCTGTAGTCGTGCCATTCTTAACATCATGTGAATGTCCCAATTAAATTACAGGCTTGTTACTTGCTCCTAGACCATCAATTATATCCTTCCATGTTTTTCAGCATTTGAAGTGTTAGTTAATTTGTTTGAAAGCAAAGGATTAACCTCCATGATCGACAAGCAAACCAAGATTGTTCTATCATTTATGTTTGTTGTGAATTTGTTTGCACCTCATTTTTTTAAATTCATTCGTGGGACATGGGCGTTGCCGGCTGGCCAGCATTTACTGCCCATCCCTAGTTGCCCTTGAAGTGTGTGGTTTGCTAGGCCATTTCAGAAGGCAGTTGAGGGTCAACCACATTGCTGTGGCTCTGGAGTCACATGTAGGCCAGACCAGGTAAGTGCAGCAGATTTCCTTCCCTAAAGGCATTAGTAAACCAGATGGGTTTTTACGACAATCGGCAATGGTTTCGTGGTCAACTGTAGATTCCAGATAATTTTAATTGCATTCAAATTCCACCAGCTGCCATGGCAGGACTCAAACCCAGGTCCCCAGAACATTAGCTGAGTTTCTGGACTAATAGTTTAGCGATAATACCTCTCAGCCATTGCCTCCCCATATAAGTACGAGTAACTTAATTTCGAGCCCAGAGCTTTAAAGGCTGCCTATTGATGTGTGCTGCAGCGTCTGAAATGATCTGGGTCCCACGTTGCTGTTTTGTATTCTGGTTCTTTGCCTTTATGAATTTTGCTGATGCTGAAGTAAAGGTTAATGTCTTTTAAATGGTGTTCAGTAGATGCCGTGTCGCAAGTGCCAGTGCAATCAGATCTGATCTTGTCTGCACCATCTAATGATTCATGCAAACAACATTTGAAGTTGCTTTGCACGGAATTGCTGCATTCCTCTTTCTGTTTACAAAAGCAAGCCAGGCCTCAGAACATGCTGCTTGTTTATTGAAATGGTCAGCTTACCAGAAAGTCCCTTTTCCATTTTCCTGCAAGTAAACTTGTGCACTATGACTTGGGTAGCAAGTGGATGAGATCAATACCTCCTGCACCCCCGAGTGCAACTCTTCTGAATAATGGAGGAGTTTGCTGGGAGGAGGTGCAGAATGAGCAATTTGCTGACTGTTTCGCCAATGATGGGTTTGAGTTTGAATGTGGAAAGTGGTTATAGACTCTTGGTATTAAGTGGTTAAATTAGGTCCAATGGGAATGCATGATGCATATAATGGCCTCTGTTTTCTGGAAGCCTGTATTCACAGCACTGATTTCTGGTCAATGTCCGGTTGCAATCAGTGTTTAATTTTCTAGGAATATTTAATCGATTTGGAAGGATTCAGTGAGCACAAGCTGCCGATGTGTTCTTTGTTCATTGAGTGCAGCTGTAAAACGTGGTTGACTGTAAGTGGGAGGAACAGTCATACTTCAAGCCTAGATACATGAACAATTTGCCCTGGAGTCATTTGTAGTTTAAACATCTTTGATGTAGTTTATTCGAAGGAAATTAACTGATATTGGCGATTAACTTTCTACCAACTACTGCTGTTCATGCCTCTTTGTGGTAAAGAAAGAAACTTTTCCGAGAGTTATATGACAAAAGTAGAAAGACATAAAGCACTGTGAGCTAAACGACATCTCCGCTGACACTCAACTCACCATTTGGAGTTTTGGTTACTATTCAATGCCTTCTGGCCCAGTCAACTCTGAGTCTATTCTCTCATTCTGTTGGCAGCACCAAGTGTTTAAACAATCTGTATTTCCACCTTTTATTGCTCCTACCGTCTACATACTTCATTCAAAACCAAACTTGAAGTTACCTTCTTCTTGAGTTATCCATTCAATTTTGGTGTCCCATGTAGTGCACCATGTACTTTCACTCAGTATTCTAAATGAAAATAAAGACCCCTCGCGAGTCGCCTTAGCAAATTACCTAGGAACTCACTGAGCCTAACATGCCAGTAGGATCCCCACTGCAATCCCTGGTCAATGCTGATTTCTTTCTGGGTGTGAAGCTCCAAAATTGGCCAAGTTTCCCATTCCTGAACGCTTCCAGACAGGTCCACTGGAAGTGATCTTGTGTGGACATCTGATGAGGTCAGGATTCATCTGCACTAAATAGCCTGCCAATGTCCAGAGCCTGGGATCATTGGTGAAGAATGGCTTACATGGGGAGAAACCCATCCAAAAGATGTGCCGGTGAGGTGCGTTGGCCATGCTGAGTTCTGAGGGCAACTGACAGAAGTGGAATGAGGAGAGATGGCAAACAACACACAGCATTCATGATTAACCTTTAGAGCTGATTTTGATAATATGCTGGCAGCTCTTAACCAGAAATATAAAAATATTAACTAACTGGACGATTGACTCCTATATAGTAGAACTGACACTGAAATTCACCTAATGCTTTAGAATTCTGCCCAAGTACATGCTAACCAAAGAACAGAATAAAATTGTCCTACACAAGGAATAGAAGGATCCATCAATTGTACCATCAGTTGACAATTAGCAATAGCTTGCTCACCAGTATTCAGTTCAGCTATCACCAAAAGCAATTAACTCCAGTCCTCATCGCGGCCTTGATCCAGACATGGGAACAGGAGCTGGATGCCCGAGGCAAGACATCAGTAGCTGCCCCTGACATCTTGAGTAGCAGTCAGTAATCTGAGTGAGTGTGAGTGAAGGGTACTGGAAAACTGAGGAAATTTGGGTCACTAGGAAAATCTTCAGCGGCTGGAGTCAATACCTAACACAAGAGGATGTGACTGTGATTGGTAGACCCTCCGAATGGCACTGCAGAGTTCTTAAGGAAGGTATTGTTGGCCCAGAATTTTCAACTGCTTCTTCATTGTTCCTGCAGTCAGAAGATCAGGAGCGGGTAGCCTCAGTCATTGGGTCAGTTGACAATTTCATTGTGTTCATCTCCGTTCACTGCTTCAGAAAACCAAACAATCCATTACAGCTTACAACAGAATGGGAATAAAATTCAAGCATGGATATGGTTAATGGCAGGCATCTTTCGTACCTTATAAAAAGCAAGCAATGTTAATAGCGAGCTATAGAAAGTGTTTGTATCCTCCCCTCAGCCTTCAATGGCACCACCATAAACCTACTCCCCTACCATTAACAACAAGCTTAACTAGATCAATTGTTTCAACACTGACCACAAGAGCACGGCAGGCGCCAAACACCTCGTGATGGGTGGCTGACCTCTCAGAGACTCCCTACCATCTACAAGACTGGAATGAGGAATGTGATTGAAATCTCACTCGTTGCCTGGATGGGTGCAGCCACAATGACACGAAAACTCAGCACCGTTCATGACAAAGCACGAACTGAATGTCCCACCACTCCAGCACCAATACAGTGTGGCTGCAAGATGTGCGATCACAGAATGAGGTGCAAAAAACGCAGATTACTTCAACAGCTACTCTCTCCCCTGCAACCAACACAAAGAAGGGTGGAGAACAGTAATGTAATGGGAGCTCAATCATCAATGGGAGCTCAATGGGAGTTTGCACATTCTCTCCGTGTCTGCGTGGGTTTCCTCCGGGTGCTCCGGTTTCCTCCCACAGTCCAAAGATGTGCGGGTTAGGTTGATTGGCCATGCTAAAACTGCCCCTTAGTGTCCTGAGATGCGTAGTTTAGAGGGATCAGCGGGTAAACATGTAGGGATAAGGGAGTAGGGCCTGGGTGGATTTCAGTAAGGCATTTGACAAAGTCCCACATGGCAGGTTGGTTAAGAAGGTTAAGGCTCATGGGATACAAGGAGAAGTGGCTAGATGGGTGGAGAAACTGGCTTGGCCATAGGAGACAGAGGGTAGTGGTCGAAGGGTCTTTTTCCGGCTGGAGGTCTGTGACCAGTGGTGTTCCGCAGGGCTCTGTACTGGGACCTCTGCTATTTGTGATATATATAAATGATTTGGAAGAAGGTGTAACTGGTGTAATCAGCAAGTTTGCGGATGACACGAAGATGGCTGGAATTGCGGATAGCGAAGAGCATTGTCGGGCAATACAGCAGGATATAGATAGGCTGGAAAATTGGGCGGAGAGGTGGCAGATGGAGTTTAATCCGGATAAATGCGAAGTGATGCATTTTGGAAGAAATAATGTAGGGAGGAGTTATACAATAAATGGCAGAGTCATCAGGAGTATAGAAACACAGAGGGACCTAGGTGTGCAAGTCCACAAATCCTTGAAGGTGGCAACACAGGTGGAGAAGGTGGTGAAGAAGGCATATGGTATGCTTGCCTTTATAGGACGGGGTATAGAGTATAAAAGCTGGAGTCTGATGATGCAGCTGTATAGAACGCTGGTTAGGCCACATTTGGAGTACTGCGTCCAGTTCTGGTCGCCGCACTACCAGAAGGACGTGGAGGCGTTAGAGAGAGTGCAGAGAAGGTTTACCAGGATGTTGCCTGGTATGGAGGGTCTTAGCTATGAGGAGAGATTGGGTAGACTGGGGTTGTTCTCCTTGGAAAGACGGAGAATGAGGGGAGATCTAATAGAGGTGTACAAGATTATGAAGGGGATAGATAGGGTGAACAGTGGGAAGCTTTTTCCCAGGTCGGAGGTGACGATCACGAGGGGTCACGGGCTCAAGCTGAGAGGGGCGAAGTATAACTCAGACATCAGAGGGACGTTTTTTACACAGAGGGTGGTGGGGGCCTGGAATGCGCTGCCAAGTAGGGTGGTGGAGGCAGGCACGCTGACATCGTTTAAGACTTACCTGGATAGTCACATGAGCAGCCTGGGAATGGAGGGATACAAACGATTGGTCTAGTTGGACCAAGGAGCGGCACAGGCTTGGAGGGCCGAAGGGCCTGTTTCCTGTGCTGTACTGTTCTTTGTTCTTTGGGTGGGATTGTGGTCGGTGCAGACGCAATGGGCCAAATGGCCTCTTTCTGCACTGTAGGGTTTCTATGATTCTATCTCCAAGTTTCCTTCACTTTGTACGTCACTCTGACTTGGAAAGCTATATCTCTGTACCTTGTATATTTTAGTTAACATTGGGTGAATGCTTGCCATTCGATCAAATTACGAAATGGCTCAGAAGATTACACTCTCAGCAATCACATGTTTGAAAGCCATGCTCCACCGTGATTTGTCAAACATAAAGGTGGAATTCTTTCTGTTCTTTTAATGGGGAGGTTTCACTCCATTATCTGTATTTACAGACTGCAATATTTAAGTAGATATTATCCTATGTCTGGTCTAATACTTAAGTCTCAGGGTTCTGTTTTGGCATTTGGAAATGTGGCATTTCTTTGTAATTGTTTGGGACTCCTAAAGCGTACGTCTTCACATCAAATCCCCTTTCTGCTGATAAAGAATATAAATGGGCAAGCAGCCCAAAATACATCAGTCCAGTTACACCAGCAAGAAATTTTGAGTTACAAAAGTCAAATAGATACAACTAATTCCACCAGCTCAGAGCAGTTGTGGGGATGATTTGATTTATTATTGTCACATATATTGGTATACAGTGAAAAGTATTGTTTCTTGCACAATATACAGACAAAGCATACCGTTCATAGAGAAGGAAAGGAGAGAGTGCAGAATTGAGTGTTACAGTCATAGCTAGGGTGTAGAGAAAGATCAGCTTAATGTGAGGTGGGTCCATTCAAAAGATTTGGTGAAATCCAAAACTGAGTTTCAGAAAAAGAAGCTAAATAGTAAGCTGACCTTGGTGGTGGAGCACTGCATCAGAGCCTTGATAGACAACACAATGGATGGATGATTAGGTATGGCATGAGGGTGGAAGAACTTTGTGCTTATACCTTCAACCACTTCACTGCCTGGCTCGGCCGTTACACTGGAAGTAGTGAATAGGGAATTGATATTTTTCCTGCAGGTAATGGGAGTGGATGCTGAGGAATATTGTAGAATAAGCAAAGGAATTGCAATAGATTACCAAAAGAGAAAATGCTGGAAAATCTCAGCCGGTCTGGCAGCATCTGTAAGAGAAAGGAACTGACGTTTCGAGTCCAGATGACTCTTTGTCAAAGCTAAAAGGCATTGAAAGTGGGAGATATTTATACTGCAGGGTGAGGGAATGAAAGATGAGTCCCAGCCACAAAAACAAGGGGAAAGCCTGCTAATGGCAGTCCATAGAGAGAATATCTCCCACTTTCTATGCCTTTTAGCTTTGGCAAGGGGTCATCTGGACTTGAAACATCAGCTCTTTTCTCTCGTTACAGATGCTGCCAGACCTGCTGAGATTTTCCAGCATTTTCTCTTCTGGTTTCAGATTCCAACATCTGCAGTAATTTGCTTTTGATTGCAGTTGGTACCTTGCTGTACCTTTGGCTACAATTGACACTTGGGACCAGGTAACAGGGAGAGGAAATGCTTTCACATTGGTAAACAGGAATTGAAATGCAATCCACTTTAAATACCGTCAATGTTGTCATTGTAAGAGTTTTAACAACACCATGTTAAAGTCCAACAGGTTTATTTGGTAGCAAATGCCATTGTCATAGAATCATAGAATCCCTACAGTACAGAAATAGGCCATTCGGCCCATCGAGTCTGCACCGACCACAATCCCACCCAGGCCCTACCCCCATATCCCTACATATTTTACCCACTAATCCCTCTAACCTACGCATCTCAGGACACTAAGGGGCAATTTTAGCATGGCCAATCAACCTAACCCGCACATCTTTGGACTGTGGGAGGAAACCGGAGCACCGGGAAGAAACCCACGCAGACACAAGGAGAATGTGCAAACTCCACACAGACAGTGACCCAAGCCGGGAATCGAACCCAGGTTCCTGGAGCTGTGAAGCAGCAGTGCTAACCGCAGTGCTAACCACTGTGCTACCGCGCCGCCCATTGTGCACTCTTACTGTGTTTACCCCAGTCCAACGCCGGCATCTCCACATAATGTTGTCATCAGCAGTCGCAGAGGGTCATTTTATGTTGGTAACCTCTCAAGCCAATTGTTTATCCAGACCGTTTTTCTTTGTTTCTTTCCAATGTGGCTCAAAATATTCACACTGCAAAATACATGGATTTTGGATGGCCATTGTCTAAACATTCAAGTTGCTCAGGGACCATAGAATGCCTCCAATGCAGGAGACAGTTCGGCCCATCGGGTCTGCACTGACAACAATCCCAGTTGGGCCCTATCCTCGTAACCCCACATATTTACCCCATTAATTTCTCTAACCTACACATCCTGGGACACTAAGGGGCAAGTTAGCGTAATCCAGTGCACCTAACCCGCACATCTTTCGGACTGTGGGAGGACAGCGGAGCACCCGGAGGAAACCCACGCGGGCACTGGGAGAATGTGCAAACTCCACACAGACAGCGACCCAAGCCGGGAATCGAACCCAAGTCGACAACACTGCTAATCACTGTGCCACCGTGCCGCCCATACCCTTGGGGATAGTCTTGGTCATCCTCCTGAGCAAGGACCCACATTTCTCAAATTAATTGTGTTCCCTCATGGGCCTCTTTCAGAGTGTGCAGGAACTGACATGTTCGACAACCCACTATCTGGGCCGGAGAGTAGCTCAGAATAAACTGAGCTCTCCAAATATCTATGTACTTCCCTTGTTCTGGGTTCTGCTTTTGATAGAGCATTCTACCTCCCTAACATAAAATTAATCTTCTTCATCTTTCTCCCTTCCCCATTCAACTCTTAATTTTAAGTGAGCTGCCAGCTTTAAAAATAAATATGTAACTTGTTTTATTTTTTTCAAAAAAGCACCAACTGAATAGAAGTTTAGAAAGATTATGATGTAGCAGATTTTAATGATACTAATCACTTTTCATTACGTATATATTTTAGAATGAAATTATAGAAATATAGTCTTCAAAGTGCCTCTAAAGTACTGTCTCAGCAGCAGTTTATGAATATGAGTAAGAATTGACTGGGTCCATTTTCTTGTTGCCTTGTTACTTCTGAATATTGGAAAACAGCTGATAACTATGAGTGACTCGTGCATGCGTGCAGTTCACATCCGCCTGGGATTGAACTGACTCCATTTCTGGCGTTTCTGGACATTTGTTCTGATTGCTGGATTGAGCTGGTTTCCACGTGTGGACAAACAGATGGAACTATTTATCATTAAGCGTCACAGTGGGAATTCAGGCGTCTTGTGCCTAATACCCCGTTTAAACTGGAGCTGTAAATTCACATTTGTGCTGAAATTGCAGCTTAATGGCAATAACTAGGGAAGTATGAAGAGTGGGAGAGCTATGTTCACTGCCTGGATTAAAATTTCCAGCCTCTCTCCTTTTATCCCCTGGGGCAGCACAGCAGGCAATTGGCATTGGACTGATATAATTAGCTTTGCTTGGTATAACACCCAATTCTGATCTGCAGATACCAATGATAAATGAACAATAGATCTTTGTAGCTTGTTTATCCTAAAGTAAAGGATACTTGAAAATGATTACAAGGTGGTAACTTACTTGATAGGTTCAGATGATTTTATGTACAGATGAATTGAAATCCACGGCACTGATGAAATCTCAGAAACAAATAGTGAAGCTTTAACGTTTTGTCGCCAACCTTTGTATCCCTCATTGAGATTACTGATCTATCATCATTGTAGGGTATCAGATCACATTATATTCTATATTATAAATATGTGCGTGCACAGACTTCTTGGAATCAAGAACATGAGCAATGATTGATATTTCCCTCCTCTCCTCAACTAGCCCTGCCTTAAGCTAATTACTTCACCATAGCCAAGACCGCCTTAGTTTAGGACAGACTAGTGACCAAACCTGGCACTTTCAGTACAAATGTTACCATGTGGTCATTTTTGTTTTACCCCACACTTAAAATTACAAAGCTAATGTTCAGAATGGACCGGACAAACCCAAATCCTATTCCTTGTTTGCTCCGAAAACCAAATTCAAATTGAATCCAATTCAAGGTCCCCACAAGAGAGACAAACAAGATCCACGCTGACAAGAAAAGGCATTACACCCCACCTTGGGCTTGATTTGATGCTTGATCTTAGTCAAATGGCCAAGAAGCGATGTGGTAATTACTTGTTAAGACCTGGGCGATAAGAGAATCTGTACCTATTTAATTTTAAGATTTTGCCTTCATGAACTAACTCGGTGCAACACTTCAGGCCAGTGTGGTCCACACCAAAACATGTTTTCAAGGCATTAAATTTTATAATTGCCGCTAGTTCTTTGGTGAATGCCCAAATGCAAGTATTAAGTATCTGCATACTGCATTGGTACCAGCCTCTGATTGGGGAATGTCATGTCTTTACATTAAAGGTGTTAGCTCCTATTGAACCCTCTGCATGATGTAATATTCCACCATTCATGCTAATTCTTTTGTTCAACTCTAATCTAATCTTTCTTGTGCTCATTTTCTTCCCCCAGAGGGTACGAGTCACGACCCATCTGTGCTGAGCTCCAAGAGGATGTCCTCCGCTGCTATCAGAAGAACCCGGACCAGACTCTCAGCTGCTCTGTATTGGCCAAGCAGTACATTCACTGCATTAACTATGCCAAACAGGTGAGCACAATAACTAACGCCAGTCACAAAACTGGACACGGGCAGGGAGGAATTCGACCAGAGGGTGGGGCTGGCAGCTACGTACCTTAATGAACTGAGCTCCGTTCTCCGCCTTTTTCATAATCACTTACTGATAAAACTGGAGCTTTATCTCTTTATCATCGAGACACTGTGTTTTGCTTTTTAATTTTTTCATGTATTTTTCCAAAGCTCGCAAGAAAGGTCAACATGTAAATAGTCTCTGATGACTCAGTTTATAAATTGCCAGGATAAGATCAGTTGTAGCTGTACTGCTTTCCATCACTGCCCGATTTCACCCATGAAGAATGACCAGTTGGACAGAGTACCAAAGGATTCTCTTTTCTAATGGAGCTGTAGAACAGTAAGAACCAGTGTCTTCCTGACAGGGGAAAGTGTTTTTATGTAAAATTTACAGCACAATAACAGGCCATTTGGGCCACCGAATCTGTGCTGGTGATTGTGTTCCATACGGGCCTTCTCCCACCTTATTTCACCGAACCCTAGCAAGCACAGCCCAACTTGTCCTTTTGCCTGGTACCACTCCCTCCTCTCCCAGTACCAGTTCCAGTGGATTGAAGATCTATCTCAATGAGATGCAAGCTCCAACGAGCAGTTGTAGAGCTGTGCTTCTTGGGAAAGCTTGCGGGGCTTAGATATTCAATTACTGCACTAAACTAATTTTCAGTGGGGTTATTTTATGACTATTCAATGTCCCTTATTGCATTGAGCGCAATGGAATTGGAATGATGTAAGTGAGGAAAGCATAGAACCGGTTGTGACCCGAGTAACAATGTGTCATCGTGAAATTACTATGGGAGACTGGAGGAAGCAGTTTACTGGGAAATAAAGTCATGCATTACTTGAATAAAATAAAAAAAGTCAGAAAAGCAACAGCACATTCATCTTCATCTATAAAGGATGTGCACCATTTATCAGCCAGAGACATTTTTCTTCCCCTTCTGGACAAGTGTCCAATAAAATTTTCAAAGCAGATGGGGAAGAAAAACAAATGTGTAATTAAATATCTTACTGGCCAGAATATCTCAGTTAAAAAAAAATACTGTGGTGAGGTTAATTCAGGCTGTGTGTGTCTCGGGAAGGATACGTCGGTCTCGTTGGTTCAGGAGATGTTATGTTCCTGGTCCCTGCAGGTCCAGGATCTATACAGAGGGAGCACGGCATTCTGAAATTCGAATATCGACAGAAGCTGCTCCATGTGCAAAATCCCACGGAAAATATGTGCAAGTCAAAGTGTGATGAACAGCTAGTGCCATTCGTTCATTGCTGGTCACAAGATCCAGTCGGTTATTTTATTTTTAGCTCAGTCCCAGTCTGTATCCCAGTCCTGGCAGTGAAGTAAGAAATGATTCAAAATAAAGAAATCTGTTGAATGTTTGACTGCACGCAAGTAGGGTTAAATGCTGCAGCACATCAGAGCAAACATTCATTGTCAATTGGCATTAATTATTGAGGGGGAAAAACTCTTCAATAAAAGTGAATAGAATTAGCAAATCATTACCGAAAGAAGCAATGATTCTTACATGGGAACAGCTGTATTTTTGACTATTTGGTACATCAGATCTGCTCTATTACTTTCTTGCCATCGTGCCCTTCTCATTTTACATAAGCCTATTTATTTCTCCTTCTCTGTCTCACTTACTACCTTTGTGTTCAGATTATATTGTAGACTGTGGTCTCTTTTGTCTGCTCAGTTCAATGTCAATTTTCTGTGCTACCAGCCATGTTTGAGAAGGAAATCTGGTGTTGTGTTTGGCTTTCCTCCCTTAAAACCATCAGCACCAAACATGACGACTCAAGTCAGTCATTTATTTCTTGTTTGTGGGACCTTTACTGGCTGTCTCAGTTGCCTGTTTTACAGCAGTGAGCACTTCCAAAAGTAATTGGTTTGCTTAAATCAATTTGGGTAGTCATCCACAAGCGAAAGTCATTGTATAAATCCATTATTTCTGCATTTCCTAAGTACTTGCCTATTATTTATGTACACCAGTTGACCTATGTGCATTCTGGGCTGGGTGTTCCACATTTGTGCAACCTTTTGTCTTTGTTTTATTTTTGTCCATTCATGGGACACATTGGCAAGGTCAGCGTTTATTGCCCATCTCTATTGGCCTTTGAGAAGGTGGTGCAGTCTTTGTGGTGTAGGTATACCCCCAGTGCTGTTAGGAAGGGAGTTCTTGGATTTTGACCAATGCTGGTGAAGAGACAGCGATATAGTTCCAACCTAGGTTCATGTGACTTGAAGGGAAACTTGCACGTGATGGAGTTCCAAGGCATCCCAATCGCCCTTCTCCTCGTCGGTGGTAGAGTTCGCAGGTTTTGAAGGTGCTGCCAAAGGAGCCTTGGCAAGTTGCTGCAAATCATTTTGTGGCTGGTGTACATTGTTGCCCCTGTGAATCGGTAGTGCGGGGAGTGAATGGTTTAGGTAGTTGACAAGAGGCCAATCAAGTGAACTCTTTGTCCTAGATGAGTGGTTGTTGCTCCAACAACATTCAGGCAAATCTGTGAAATAAGCACATTCTTTTAACCGCCTTAGTCCCTTGCTCAGGATTTCTTGAGTAGAGAGGAGAGTTGTTCCTCATTAACGTTTTCAATCCCCTTCATTTTAAATATCTCTGTCAGATTACTGGGCGGCACGGTAGCACAGTGGTTAGCACTGCTGCTTCACAGCTCCAGGGACCTGGGTTCGATTCCCGGCTTGGGTCACTGTCTGTGTGGAGTTTGCACATTCTCCTCGTGTCTGCGAGGGTTTCCTCCGGGTGCTCCAGTTTCCTCCCACAGTCCAAAGATGTGCGGGTTAGGTTGATTGGCCATGCTAAAAATTGCCCTTCGTGTCCTAAGATGCGTAGGTTAGAGGGATTAGTAGGTAAATATGTCGGGATATGGGGGTAGGGCTTGGGTGGGATTGTGGTCGGTGCAGACTCGATGGGCCGAATGGCCTCTTTCTGTACTGTAGGGTTTCTATGATCTATGATTACTCCTTAACCGCATCACAAGGGAATATTATTTGAATTTACTGAGAGTTGTTATCCCTATGTTAGTGATATCATACCGGTGAATCATCACTGGGCTTTGTCCTAAACCAGGAACCCAACACCAAACATAATATTCCACAACATGTTATTGAATATTCCCGTTACTTTAGAGCAGGCTGGTCCAATCTTAATAAGTCAGGATGAGAGTTGGAGTTCAATAGGGTGAGGGTGAATATTTCCATGTGTGACTGAGGGGGCTCGCTGAAAGTGCATGATGATGTATGTGGGTGAGGGTAAATGAGAACCCTGATAGTGGACCGAGGCAGTCTTCCGTAACATTCTGCCAGCGTGCTCTCTTTCCACCCCCTCACGTTCTCTCTCTGCCACCCCCTCCCCCCGATGTATGTGGTTGATTTTCTGACTGAATGCTATTACAAAGTCCTGAACACAGGGTGGTTTCTCAACAATGACAAATGACTTACCTTTGTTAGTTTTTTTTTTATTTCCTGCTCACATTTTTTAGGTTTACTTGCATAATCACATATTCCTTACATGAAGTATAAAGAACAGAATAAAACACGAAATGAGAAAAGCCATTCCATCCAGCAAGCTGACAGCCTGTACCGACCCATTGCGATCTACCCTTCTAGAACTGCAGGCAATAATTCTCGGAGAATTGGCAGGCAAAGCGTGGCTAATAGTGCTCCGTAACTAGCAGCAACATCCTATACCAGGGTGATAGGTGGCTTCCACTTTTCCCCCACCCGCTTCCCCCACCTTTCTGTGATCATACAACAAGCACTTGAAAACTTGGGATTAGAAAAGGTTGGTTGGTCCAATCAAGGTTGCCCCTTTTAAAACATTATCTCTCCCATCATAGTGGTACTTAATTTATTTTAAATTTACCTTTCCCCATTTTCCACTTATGTCCTTCTCATTCTTTAGCACAAAATGAAGTGTTTCTTTTCCCCCTGTAACAAGGATATATACATTGCCAATCAGCTTAGTGAGAGCTGTAAAAGATTTGTTCAGTGAATGTATTACATTTATTAAGATCTATTATCCTAATGGAAGCACAGACGGTGTAATGGGCTGTAAGTGAGTATGTTCCCGAAAAATCAAACAATTGATTCAAAACTACATGAAAACCTTTGATAGTCTATTCTTTTTCTCTTTTTATAATCGTGTTTTCCTTCCTGACTTCAGAGTCTACTGGGCAAAGGAGGTTAAAGCAATCTGCCATCACATCAAAAAGCCCTCATCGTCAAACTTCAGCAAAGGAACATCTTTCAGGAGCAGTCAAAGAAGCTCAGCTAAGCATCAGGACAATATGGGAAAGAGGAAACAAAAGGCCATTGTCACCACGGCAACAGCAGCAGCAAGCACCCTAATTTAATCAGTGGGGATATGTTCGGCAGGGTTGTGAATGTCTTAACAACCTGTCAGGCTTATAGTCCTACCAGAAAAATGTTCAGCTTTTCTGTAATTGTTCTGTCCTCTGACATTAAATCGAATATTTTTGTTTTGTTTCGTATGAGGCCTTTGAAACATTCTCACAATAATGCAATTAAATCTGTCTTTCAAAGATCAAAATGCAGCATACTTGTACTAAGCTTTGTGGTTCTCGTAATTGTGTGTGGATATTTGATATACAAAATGCCTTGAGTTATTTTGTGTCTATAGCTGAACGTAGTCCAGTTCAGTAGTTTTTTTAAAATTTCTAAATTCTTATGATGATCAACGTACCAGACAGTGTTTGCACAGTATGATTTTGTTGAACTGAACTAGCATAAGTCCATTATATCTCAAGCCACATCTGAACTGTTAAAAGCACAGTTCAAATCGAGAATGTGTGTGGGCCTGGCTCTTGTGAAAAGAAATAACCAACTAACCTGTTCCAGGTCACTACCGGTGGTCTATCGATCATTCTAATGGTGACTACCAGTTCAGTATCTATATTTTTTTTTTAAACGCTGTTTTGACCTCAGTCTGACATGACATTTGTTGATGGTGAATTGGGAATCGTGGCTCAAGCTGAGTGCAAAGAACAATGGAGTTTCTCTGGGGAATCTTCCTCCTTGTTTGAAAACGGATCGAGGGAGAGGATGAGTGACAGTCTGCCGCAATCACAATAACGTGCAATGTTATTTGTGGCTCTAATAACCTTCTGACTCAGTGTGCTCCCATCTGAGCCACACTATGGTGCTTGACAGATTTGGAAAGTGTGCAGGTCCTGTAAAACTGGGTCTCTTCTCTCTCTCTCTCTCCCCCCCCCACCCCCCCACCCCCACCCCACCTCCAATCTACGAGGTATTTGTTTCCCAGGTCCGAGTGATGAAAGTTCCTGCCTGAAACATTCTAATATGCAAACAGCACAGGTGAGGCATTGCTGCACATTCTCCATTCCTGTCCAACCTTTATGCTTGTCTCATGTTATTCTGAAAAGGTGTCAGGATGAACGGATGAATACAGTTGTTAGGTTCTAGGCAGTGGCCATAAGAGAGAGTTATCCAAGAGTCGTTTTACAATCGCTTGTCTTATTCTTTTTCTGCTGCCTAAGTTCTAACAAGCCTTCAGGCCCGTAGTTTTTTTTTTATTATACTTTTCCCCCCTGCAACATGCCTGGCACTGCTTGGTTTCCTGGTGGAGATCCCCAGATCTGGTATATTCAAAAAAAATGTGAAGAGGGGCAAGCTGCATGTGATCTGCCCTCCCTTCATCTGCAGGCCAGTGAAGATGATTGCTGCAGGCAGGAACTACAGCTCTGATGGTACAAGTGGAATGTGTGCATAATTAATGGCTCTACAGCACTCCAATCCCAGCATGAGCCTGCATGAAAGGAGGTGTGCCGAGGTGACCATCAGGCAGCGAAGCCTGATCAATTGCATTCCCCTCTACTTTTACCTATCTTTTCCGACATTGTCATAGCTCCTTCACAGTAGTTGGGTTACATGCACCATGATGTTAGCATGGTAGTCACTAAACCAAGTCAACTACAGCCCTCAAGTGTCCCCAATCCCTTCCACACATGTTGCAATACATATTTATGATTGGGATCTTCTTTGCAACCTCCGATTGGTGCACCACCAAATAGGTAATTAGGTGTTGGGATACTCAAAGTTGTCTTCAATCATCCAATTTCCTTTCCACTCATTGGTGTTCTTCATTTCTCAAGGCCCCGGCCTTTCTGCCTTGCCAAAGACTGCTCGTTGGTTGAGAGATTAAATTTGTACCGAACCAAAGGTTTCCCTTGTTCCTGTCACATGATTGTGACACTTGTTTTTCATTGCCCACTTTACTTCAAAGTTTCCACTGACCGATGTGCTCCGTTTTTTTGTCGAGTGACCCCTAAGCCTTTGCAAACCTGTAAGAAATTATACAACTGGGCTGACCCAGGAAATTTAATTACTGATGGCGCTTTGTCATTCTGACAGATCAACCCCAGCTTGTAACAATCCAGGCCTAATTTACACTGGTTGGCAAACATTTATTCCATAGAAACTAGACGCAGGAGTAGGCCATTCGGCCCTTCGAGTCTGCTCAGCCATTTATTATGATCATTGTTAATCATCAAATTCAATATCCTGATCCTCCCCGTCCCCCATACCCCTTGATCCTCTTTAGCCCCACGGGTTATATCTAATTTTTTCTTTAATTCCCTACTGTTTTTACGCTGTATATGATTATGGATGGATTTCCTGATCTGCATTCTTGGCACCTCTTACAACTTCAAGCTTGTTAGAGGTTGTTTGTGCATCTGCACCCTTGGCCTGTGTCTGCTGCTTGACCCTCTTTATAGGTTGACCATTCGGCCCCTCAAGCATGTTCAGCCGATGCTACTCATTCACGGCTGCTCTGCATCTTAACCGCCCTTCCCCCATCACCTCGGATCACTTCAGTTTTGTTTGTTGGGCACGGGAATTATCAATCTGACGTTTTCATTTGACCTCGTTTCTACAGGTTTTTGGTCAGTTCCTACGTGGCCCTCAGTTTTCATCAGTTCTGGAGAGTGATGGCATGTGTTTTCTTTTGGTGATTGTACTTATTCAGTTTGGATCCCTGCACCAGCTTTGCCAAAACCGGTTTCCTTAACTGAAAATCAGGGAACCCGAAAAACATAGCTGCACAATTATACTAAGAACAAAGGACAGTACAGCACAGGAACAAGCCCTTCGGCCCTCCAAGCCTGCGCCGATCACATTGTACTATTGGGAAAGCTGGTGACTATAGATAGGACAAAGGTGCATTCAAGTTTAAGTATTTAAGTTTATTCGTTAGTGTCACAAGTAGGCTTACATTAACACTGCAATGAAGTTACTGTGAAAATTCCCTCGTCGCCACACTCCAGTGCCTGTTCGGGTACACTGAGGGAGAATTTAGCATAGCCAACACACCTAACTGGCACGTCTTTCAGACTGCGGGAGGAAACCAGAGCACCCGGAGGAAACCCACCCAGGCACGGGGAGAACGTGCAGACTCTGCACAGACAGTGACCCAAGCCGGGAATCGAAGTTGGGTCCTTGGCGCTGTGAGGCAGCAGTACTAACCGCCCTAATTTGAGTTTTCTAGTCTAGAGTTTTCTATCAGAATTTCAGGTTTGCACTTTTCCTTGCGGTTCAATTTTCATTTCCCACATGAACAGCAAGAAGTGTGATCCTAATGCCTAACAGCAAAATTACAAGCGCACTGATATAAAGCTTTCAAATGAGTGTAAAATCAATTACTCCCAGTCATCTACCACCATTGCTCACAATGCTGCATAACCAAGGACTCTGCTGGTCAGAGCATCGAGCTCAGTTTCCTTGCGGTTTAATCTACAGCATATGTACAATCACTTTGAGCTATATCTGTGTATTTATTGCAAATCGTACTAATTTCTTAAACTTAACGCTGCAGTTAATTTAGACAGCACTTTTTTAAAAATATGAATACTCGCATGTTGGTGTCTGTTTAAAATGTTAATTTGGTAAACCCAGTTCTCATATGGAAACTGTAGTCCCAGTCAGAATTTATGACTGTCTCATGCTCAAAAACACATCATGCATGAGGTTTTAATGTGCTCTCAAATTACTGTATCACAGATAATAATTCTAAGTGCAGTATCGCATTCAAACACCCTATTGTGAATAGAAATTAGATTCAACCTTGATAAACCAGCAAATTTAAAATCACACTACCCCAGTAGGCTAAAACCTACAAAGATAGATTGCAGTGTAGGCTCTTGGCCTGAGGGCAGTGTGCTTTTGATATATTTCTGTATAAGGAGCCATATTCTTTCCCTATCTGGTTCGCTTGACTACCCCCTCAACTCCTGCCTTTCCACCCACCCCCATGCCTTATGCCTACACTGGCCTAGCACTTTGTAATAACTCCACGGAGGCGAATGTCCCATCACTAAGTTACTTTATTTACACCATACATCTGTACACAGCCAGCTCTCCAGTTGCTCCCTGCAGAATGCAGGCTGGGAGTCTGACACACCTGCTTTAAATAGGGAGCATGAGGCTCCCTGATTTAACCATCAATTAGGATTCATCAGATATCTCTTTTGTATACCAACCAAATAAACAAACTCGAATCAACTTAAGGAGGATTCATCAGGTAGCTCTTTTGTATACCAAACAAATAAACTAACTCAAATTAACTTAGGGAGGACTCATCAGGTATGTCTTTTCACACCAACCAAATAAACAAACTCAAATTAATTTCGGGAAGAGGACTCATCAGGTATTTCTTTTGATACCAACCAAATAAACGACCTCAAAGTAATTTGGGGACAAATTAAAAGGGGCAGCTCCCCAGAAGGAGGGGTAACAGTCTGAACCAAAAATCAAAGGAAACTTAAAACATCAAATTAAAATGTGATTATCAGGATTGATAATACACCCCAGCCCCTGCGGTGCCCAGTGAGCACAGAAGGCGTAAGACACACCAGGTATTTCTTTTGATATAACATTAATTACCTTAATTCTTGCAGACTTTGCTCATGCTTAGCGAGAAAGATCAAACAGTGTTTGTGCCCGGTTTCGAAACTGGGCCTTTACACGTGCAAAGTAAACATGTTAACCACTACACTACAGAAACAGTGCAAGACACATCAGGTATGTCTTTTCACACCAACCAAATAAACAAACTCAAATTAACTTCGGGAAGAGGACTCATCAGGTAGTTCATACTGCAAGCCAACCTCATTAGCCTGGCTGAAGTCATCACACGCTTCTCAAATTATCTCTTTTAATTGGGAAAGGGTAGTGTGCGTACAGCTTCCCCAATCCATCAAAAACTGCATGATGTTACAGTTCTAGAGTAAAGTGCAGGGCCACACCCAAACTCTGAACATTTAACACAGTTTAGGTCAGGAGCTTTGTCCTGCGAAGTGTTACCAACATTTCCTAATCTTATTTCAGAGTTCTAGTTTTTTATTTAGCTTCCTGATTAGCTAGAGTGGCAGTTGCAAGCAGCAGTCAGAGCTTAATCCGTAATGCACAGGTGTCGGCCATGGCTGAGTTGCTAGCACTCAATGCCTTTGAGTCACAAGATTCTGAGTTCGAGCCTCACTCAAGGGCTTAAGTGCAGCCATTAAGGCCGGCCCTCTGGTGCTGCATGGTCAGAGGTGCTGTCTTTCGGGTGAGATGTTGAACCATGGCCTGCTTGAATGGATGTAAGAAACATAGAAGAGCGGAGCAGGAGGAGGCCAGTTGGCCCTTCATTACGATCATGGCTGATCGTCCAACTCAATAGCCTACTCCTGCTTTTTCTCCATAACTTTTGATTCCATTCGTCCCAAGCGTTATATCTAACCGCCTCTTGAATACATTCAATGTTTTGGCATCAACTACTTCCTGCGGTAATGAAAGAAGTGGCACTATTTGGAAGACTGGGGAGTTATCCCTGATACCATGGCCAATATTTATCCCTCAATCAACATCACAAAAAAAACACAGGGAATCTGGTCATTATCACATTGCTGTTTGTAAGGGTTTGCTGTGCACATATTGGCTACTGTGTTTCCTGTTCTACAAACAAGTTATTACACTTCAAAAAGTACTTCCTTGGCTTTCAAGCACTTTGAGCCATCTGGTGGTCCTGAAAAGTGCTCTATAAATCCAAGTCTTTCTGTAACCAGGTGGTGGTTTGTGGACAGTCTAACCTTAATTCCAGCCAATTACTGGATCTTGGCAAGATAAAGCGAAATCAACTCGAACTGAAATTAAATGCATTTCTTTTTAAGGGTAGAAGCTCAATATTCATTCTCAATTCGTCACTACTGTTGTGTCGTCGGCTGTCCCTCAATTTGAAAATGACCTCTGCTCGGGGTTGCAAACTCTGCCATGGGCCTTCATGTGACTGAAGAGACCAAATTTTGACCCACAGATATTTGGGCCCATGGGGTAATGGAATCTAGGGTGCAGGATTTTCTTTTCTTGGGCAACACAGCGATTAGCACTGCTGCCTCATAGTGCCAGGGACCCGGGTTCGATTCTGGCCTTCGGTGACTCAATGTGGAGTTTGCACGTTCTCACTGTGTCTGTGTGGGTTTCCTCCTGGTGCTCCTGTTTCCTCCTGCAGTCCAAAGGTGGTCAGGTTGGGTGAATTAACCATGCTAAATTGTTCCTTAGTGTTCAACGATGCGTAGGGTAGGTGGAGTAGCCGTGGTAAATGCGTGGGGTTATAGGATAGGGCAAGGTGTTGGTGGGAGGGGGTGGTTTGGTGGTTTACATGTTCTTTTGGAGGGTCGGTGCAGGCTCCATTAGCCAAATGACTTCTTCTGCACTGTGTGGAGATTCTGTGCTTTTCTCTGCCTCATCATTAAGGTGTTTGGCCTCCAAACATGATGCAACTTGATAGGCAACTTGTTGCATTTCTAAATGAATGATAGCAAACATCTCTCAGTCATTAATGTCAATGCTGCCATGCAACAAGGAGAGCGTAAAAATGGCTTGAAGTGTTTTCTTTGAGCTCCCTAGAATGCTGGCCATTTGAGAGTTAAGAAAACAGGACCTGCTGAGAGTGACACTTTTCCGCTGTCCAGACACACTGTTCAGACCATTGGAGATGCTTTTGCAGGAGTTTGGCCTGAATGCTTGTGGAACTGGCTTCCAGAAGGACCTTAACATTTGTTCAATAGTCCTCCCGTTGGATCTGGAGGATGTGGCGGGCACATTGCTGATGGAATTGCTAGAGCTTTTGCATTGTCCATGTCTCACTGCAGTTTAGGAGCATGGTGACCACAACTGCCCTATATATTGGGACATCTGTTGACTTGCAGAGGTCTTTGTTGTCAAACCTTGGTGTTGTAGTTTGTAAAAGGCTGAACTGGTGCAGTGTCAGATCTCAGCATTAATGGTGACCTTTTGAGAGAGGTGGCTACCAAGGTATCAGAATTGCATAACATGCTTCAGAGTCTCTCCAACATAGATAGGGGGTGGAATATTTGACTGACCAGGTCTGGGTTGCTATATGAGTTTGGTTTTGGCAACATTCAAGGATAGGTCAAGTCTCTTGTAAGCAGAATGAAGAGATTGATAATGGCTTGCAAATCTTGTGCAGAGTGGGCAATGATTTTGCAATCACCTGCAAGCTATAGATCTTGTATGTGATCAGTTTAGTTTAGGTGTGGAGGTGGCTGAGGTGAAAGAGTTTTCCATCTAATACCCGCACCAGAGTGTAGCAGATCTTTGATGAAGTGGATAGCCACTGTCTGATAGACTGGAATTATTATGGGGGCTACCAGACAGCATTGCTTGTAGCCTGTCTGGATTTTGAAGGCATCCGTTTCAGATTTCCCAATCAAGACAGTTGCCGTTATCTCCATGTTAAATAGTTCCAGGATTGTGATGAAGCTTTTCGAACACCCAAATCTCTGGAGCACAATCCATGGAGGCTTGTGATTTACTGAATTCAATTGGTAATGCACACACAATACAGCCCTCCATGGATTGCCATCTTGACATGGTGGAGAGGCATGTGTGCTCTGATAAACAATGCTGTCGGAGCTCCATGCCCCTGATAGGAACACTCATGGCAGCAAGATCAGGAGGAAGTGCCAGGCAAAGTGCGGCCCAGAAAGTCCTGAATGGCAGAATAGGTGAAGAAAGATTGTGCCCGACTTGCTGCGAAGGTGAAATCTGCTCAGCAACAAAGTGGTCCCAGTATTCATGCTTCAACATTGTCACTGAAATCTGATCAACCTGTCAAGATCATGTGGACAATGGCGGCACCCAAGGTACCCCTTTTAAACAAAGTCCCACTTTTAAGTCCAATGGAGAATTGGCAAACAGAACAAGGCTCTGAACCTGTACGTCCCCAGTGAATAATCTGCACACACGTGATAAATGCATGGAAGTGGTTGTGGATACCTGTGTTGGGACTGAGATGTCTTTGGCTGAGTGTCTGGGACTGAGAGGTTCTCTTCAGGATATCCCCACAAATGGGGAGGGAGCTAAAAGATGTGCCCTGAAAATAGGCTGTCCCATGTTTTCCTGGGTGGGGAACCACTTCACGCGGGATCCCCATCTTCGTCATCAAATAAAGAAAATTCTGAGTTTTGCAACTTGGAATGTTGGAGCATTTATGGATAATCTCCAAGAGTGACCGTCCATAAAGAAGAATTGGAATCATATCATGTGAGCTATCTGGACTCCAAATTGACATTAGGGCCCTGAGTAAGAGCCAGTCTCCTGGGGCAGGCAAAGGTGTACAGCTGCTGGAAAGTAGAATATTACAAGATAATGGTTGGAATGCGAGTCTTAACAGGTAATCAAGTCTTTACAGGTGCAGACAATGCGAGTGGAGAGAGGGTTAAGCACAGGTTAAAGAGGTGTGAATCGTCTCAAGCCAGGATGAATGGACACCGCTCAACAATCACCAGGCAGAAGTGTTTCCTTCCTGTCGGGGAACACTTCAGCAGTTAACTAATGAATCTGGAATGGTCTCAGTAATATTGGGAGCAATTTTGGGCCCCATGTCTAAGGAATGATGTGCTGTCCTTGGAGAGGGTCCAGAGGAGGTTCACGAGAATGATCCTGGAAATGAAAGGCTTGACGTATGAGGAGCGTTTGAGGCCTGTACTCGATGGAGTTTAGAAGGATGAGGGGGGATTTCATTGAAACATATAGAATACTGAAAGGCTTGGTTAGAGTGGACGTAGAGAAGATGTTTCAATTAGTAGGAGACTAGGATCTGAGGGCACAGCCTCAGAGTAAAGGGATGAAATTTAATGTTTCCTTCATCCTGTTAGCTGCAAGGCTTCGAAGTGAGGAGGAATTTCTCCAGCCAGACAGAGGTAAAACTGTGGAACTCATTGCCACAGAAGGCTGTGGAGGCCAGGTCATTGAGTGTATTTAAGACAGAGATAGATAGGTTCTTGATTGATATGAGGATCAAAGGTTACGGGGAAAAGGTGGGAGAATGGGTTTGAGAAACTCATCTGCCATGATTGAATGGTGGAGCAGACATGATGGGCCGAATGGCCTAATTCTGCTCCTACATCTTGTGGTCTTCTGGTCAGTAATCATGACCATGAAACTTTCATTGATTGTTGTAAAAACCCATCTGGTTCACTAATGTCCTTTAGGGAAGGAAATCTGCCGTTCTGGTTGGCCCTACCTGTAACTTCAGAACTACAGCAACGAGGTTGACTCTTAAATGTCTTATGAAATGGTCTCACACGCCACTCAATTCAATGGCAATTAGAGATGGGAAATGAATGCTGACCTTGCTAGTGACGCCAACATTCCATGAAAGAAATTTTAAGCACCTATTTCAAACTTCAGCTGATGAGGATGTAGCAAAGTGAACTGAGTACCACAGACCAGAAATAAACTTCAACAGCATTGCAGATCAGCTGTTGTCACATTACAAGCAACCAGTTTGTACCACCTTAGAGTGATCTGCATCGCAGGCATGAGTTAAACTGGATCTGCCCCTGGAGCAAGGAAACTTACAGCTCACACATGTGCAATACTCACTCACTTACTAGTTGGTTTAAAAAGTTTCAAGTTAACAAAGACAGCCGAAGCTTTGCTAAATTAAAAAAATAATAATATAATGTTTTAAGAAGGTTGATCCTGCATCAATTGTCTGTTTTATTTTGGGAAGCTTTCCCATCCTAGTTATATTACATGGCCAGTGTCAAAATTGCTTTGCATCAACAAGAAACAAGCAAGTAATCCGATTTGAACGCAGAGATATCGGATGTGTACTTCCAGACCTCCTGCAGTGATCTCCAATGGTAAGTCAGGTCACTTACTGTGTTGTGAAGACCAATATTATTCTGCTGCTAAGGCCAAACTGTGATCTTTTAATGTCACAAAGTCTAGCTTCTATTCAGTGAACATTAAACGATGAGAGGCTGTTTTCAGGCTTTTGATACACAATGTTTATTTGGCCGTGTTTCAGTAAAGTCACTCAGTAGCTACAGATAATCTGGCTCCTGTGTCAAATTACTACCTTTTGTTGCTTAGACTTTCCTTTTTGAAGTGTGACTGAAATTTGATTGTGATACTTGCAAAATGACAGTCGGAAAGTACATTTTTATAATGGAATCATAGAATCACTACAGCGCAGAAGGGAGCCATTCAGCCCATCGAGCCTGCACCAACAACAATCTCACCCAGGCCCTATCCCATGTATTTGCCCTGCTAATCCCCTGACACTAAGGGCAATTTAGCATGGCCAATCCACCTAACCCACATATCTTTGTGGAGTGTGGAAGGAAACTGGAGCACCCGGAGGAAACCCACGCAGACGTGCAGAGAATGCGCAGACTCCCCATAAACAGTGACTCAAGGCCGGAATTGAACCCGGGCCCCTGGCGCTGTGAGGCAGCAGTGCTTGCCACTGTGCTGCATAAAGCATGCTTTACTGCATTAAAAATTGTACAGTGAATTGAGTATGGTATTGATTTAGCTCAATTGATAACACTTTTAATTCTTGCTCAACAGGTTTTGGGACCAAAGCCCAAATCAGAAGTTGAGCACATAATTTGGGCTGCTATTCTGGTTAGCACTGCTGCCTCACAGCACCAGGGATCTGGATTCAATTCCGGCCTCGGGTCACCATCTGTGTGGAGTTTGCGCGTTCTCCCCGTGTCTGCGTGGGTTTCCTCTGGGTACTCCTGTTTCTTCCCACAGTCCAAAGATGTGCATGCAGGTTAGGTTGATTGGCCGTGCTAAATTGGCCCTAGTGTCAGGGGGATTAGCAGGGTAAATATGTGGGTTTACGGGATTATGGTTTGGGTGGGATTGTGGTCGGTGCAGACTCGCTGGACCGAATGGCCTCCTTCTGCACTGTAGGCATTCTACATAGTTGAACAAATCTCACGGTGCATTCTACGCTGTAGGTATTCTATGGGATTCTGTTCCAATCCAGGACTGATGAAGGTGTTGCCCTTCAGATGTAATACTGATGTCCCAATCAAGTAAATGTTAAAAATCATGTAATGACAATATATCTGAGTTGATATACCAGACAGACTGAAACATTAATCAGGCTAAAGCACCTTCTCCATTTGAATTTAGCCTGTGATCTCAGTTTTGTCATTGATGCTGTGTGGATGAAGGAAATATTTTTAAACTGTATGCATTTGTGCAATTTCAGTGTGGTCCCAATAGAAAGTGGATTGATTCTGCCCCAACGTGCACCTGACTTAGAAGCCTTGCAGCTAACAGGATGAAGCATTTCCAACCCATCAGTGCAGACTGGGTTCAAATCCAAGTTCCAGAGTTTAAAATACCACATGCAAATTTATCATGCCACTCAAACCTTTAATGTTTGACATTTCTATTGCTAACGTGCCAAACATTTTTAAGAGCTAATACTTTAGAACTCTAAATGCCTTCGTAATTACTGTACATGATGCACACAGCTTTAATCTGCAGCGTTTTAATCACCTAAATTAAGAATTGTAATTAACAGCTCCAACACTCCCCTGGAAAAAAGCCATGGAGCAAGTTCCACAACATCTAAATATATTAACTACTGAGTTCCTCGTTAATTACTGTATGTAAATTATGAGTTCTCCATTTCCAAGGTTTGTCTGTCGTGACATCTGTACTACAAGTACAACTTGGTACCTTTTAATGTGGAAAAGCATTCCAAGTCACTTCACGTGGGCCAAAATATGACTAAAGTTCACACCAAACCCAAGAAGGAAATGTTAGGAAAGTGGCCACAGTGGTCAGTTTTTAAAAAAGTCTTAATTGATAAGAAATAAAGAATTTATACCCTAGACGGCTGATCATAAGCATTCCAACAGTGCAGAAGGAGGCCATTTGGCCTGTTGTACCTGTTAATTCTCAGATATTTTCAACCAGTTTGCTTACTCTGAGGTTTTACCCTGGTGCCCTTATTTGCAAGATGGACAAAGGACAAACACAAGTAAAGGTTCAACAAGTTTATTAATAATAACACTATTAACCCTTAAATTGCCCACATAAAACGAGAGGATACCCCAGATTCAAGTATGCTACCCACAAAGATGGTTTGGTTAAACTGCAGGCTCGATTCTCTGAGTCCCTCTGGTCCGTCATCATGAAGGTGAATCTCGATGGCAGCTTCTTCCTTCCTTCCTTCTCTGGTCAGCCTTCCAGATGGTCAAGGTCGCTTCCCTCGTTGAGTCTTCGCTCTTGGTGGTCTGAGATGTGTACCCTTATCCCCCTGCCTGCCTGCCTTTCCAGAAACTCCCCTGGCTTCCGGCCAATGAGGTCCCAGAAGGGGGTTCCAATACCCAGTGGGTTTCTTGATGTCTGTCTGACAGGACACTGGGGCCCGCCCCCAGGTGTCCATCTCCAGGCTCTTGCTTACATATAACCTGTTGCCAGATAAGGTAACTGCAGGAACTCTAGGTGATAGAAAGTGTGGCTCAGATTTTGGAAGCAACATGGAAAGAGATCGGAGATGGGACAGCCGGGTGCAAGGACAGATGTGCGAGGCAAGTTTTTTACACAGAGGGTGGTGGGTGCCTGGAACATGCTGCCGGGGGGAGGTAGTGCAAGCAGATGCGATAGTGAGTTTTAAGAGGTGTCTGGACAAATACATGAATAGGATGGGAATAGAGGGATACGGTCCCCGGAAGGGTAGGGGGTTTTAGTTCAGTCGGGCAGCATGGTTGGTGAAGGCTTGGAGGGCCGAAGGGCCTGTTCCTGTTCTGTAATTTTCTTTGTTCTTTCTTCGTTCTTTGACAGAGAGGGGTCCAGGGTAGGCCTTTTGAGGAGGGGGGATGTTGATGGAAAATTTTGAAGCGTTGAGGGGGCCGGTACCTGAGGAGAGGGAAGAGTTTACAATATCAGCTCGCATAGGCGGCAGGAAAGGACATTGAATGTGAGCGATTTTAACGCGTTTCAACTCAGACCTGGGTATGTGCTCATACAGAAGACCAAGTAAGGTTTATGGGCCCGTCACGGTCAGAGCGAATTCAGAGCAACAGAGGAAACCTGCATACAGGAATATAATAAACGTAGCAAGTGACTTCAGGAATAATTATTGCATGTAAAGTATAGTGAAGCTATCGATTCAAAATACACTGAGGTGTTTAAAAGGACAGATAAATACTTGAAGATAAGTGCGTTAAAACCATGGAGAAAATATAGAAAATCAGGATTAAGTGAATAAAATGGACAAAGCTTTGTAAAAAAATAGCAGAGGTGGTTTGTTAGGCAAATGACCTATACCTGTTCCTATTTAAATCAGTTGATTAATTTCTTACTTTATTCTGAAGCCTCTTGAAACATTACAGATGGCAACTTGTCTCTCTGGAACGTAAAAAAAAACTCACTGATAATCTCCCAATGGACTTGGCATTAATTTGAGAAAAGCAAATAGCTTAGCATTCTGCAGAGCTATCGCGGCAGAATCTACTGGATTCAGTGTGGACAAAGTCCAAAAACAATTCCTTCCAACAGTGATGCTAAGAGCAAAAGCCCAACCAGAACTCCTCGCCCAGATGGCCTGAAGGCCTGGAGCAAGTCACCTAATGGTTTTAAAAGAAAACATATTGAAGAGGGATAATAGGTCACAGTCTTTGAAGTTGGAGGGATTTGAATGCAGGGATGAGAATGTTAAAATTGAGGCATTGCTGACTGAGTAACCAATACAGGTCAGTGAGCACGGCACGGTGAGGGGTGGTGGGAGGTAGAGGGATGATGGGTGAAAGTCAGATGGTGCAAACTAGGCTACAGGTAGCAGAATTTTAGAAGAGTTCAAGTTTGTGTCGGATGGAAGTTTGGAGGCTGGCCAGAGAGTGTTGGATTTGTCAAGTCTCGAGGAAACAAAGGTAGGGATGAGCAGCAGATAGAGGGCAGAGTCAGACAGTGTTAGAGGTGGAAGTAGACTTTCTTGCTGATGGAGTGGATCAGAAGCTCAAATGCAACGGCAAGATTACAAACTGTCCAGTACAGTCTCAGCCAGTCGCCAAGGAGATGGTTCGATCCGGTCACTAAGGAATAGAGGGCAAAGACAATGGCTTCAGTCTTCCCAATACTTAATTGAAGATATCTGACAGAAGAGTGGAGGAGTCAAGAGAAATAGTGCTGAGGTGGAGCTGTGTGTTATCAGCATTTATAAACCTGACAGCCAGAGTTTTACCGCCCTGCCTGCCCAAGGCTCATAGGATCCTACCTGAGGCCAATGGAGAATGCTGTTCTGTGAGCCTGGCCCACCCTGATTCTGGAGCGGGTGTGCCGGTAAAATTCCGGCCGACATGTTTTTGGATGATGTTGACAAGAGGAAGTATGTAGATAAGAAATAGAAGAGGGTCGATACTCGTTTCTTGTGGGTTCCAGAGGTAACTGTGCGTGGGTTGGGAAAGAAGCCATTGAATGTGATTCTCTGGCAATAGATAAACGTGGAGAGTGCATTTCCACCCAACTGATCGACACCGGAAAATGCATTGGAGGTGGAAAGCATGGTCTGGTAGGCTCGGAGAAGTGGCAGAGGCAACCGAACAGATACTCTATATCTCAGTAACAAATTCTCAGGAACACAGAAGTCCATGAACTCCACGTACTCGCTGGAAGTGAGTTTGGAGGAGGCAGGGGAATCATCTTTGCATTAAGAACATAAGAACATTAATAGGGACAAGGGCACCAAGGGAAAAGTGAAGATGTGAATGAGCAGATTGGGAACTGCAGGAATGTCACAATGATTGGAAAGACCGTAGGCTCATTTTAAAATGCAGTTGTAAATCACTTGGGGGAGACTTGATTTGATTTATTATTGTCACATGTATTAACATACAGTGAAAAGTATTGTTTCTTGCACACTATACAGACAAAGCATACCATTCATAGAGAAGAAACGAGAGAGTGCAGAATGTAGTGTTACAGTCATAGCTAGGGTGTAGAGAAAGATCAACTTAATGCAAGGTAAGTCCATTCAAAAGTCTGACAGCAGCAGGGAAGAAACTGTTCTTGAGTCGGTTGGTGCGTGACCTCAGACTTTTATATCTTTTTCCCGACGGAAGAAGGTGGAAAAGAGAGTGTCCGGGATGCATGGAGTCCTTAATTATGCTGGCTGCTTTGCCGAGGCAGCACAATGTGTAGACAGAGTCAAATGGATGGGAGGCTGGTTTGCGAGATGGATTGGGCTACATTCACAACCTTCTGTAGTTCCTTGCGGTCTTGGGCAGAGCACAAGCTATACCAAGCTGTGATACGATCAGAAAGAATGCTTTCTATGATGCATCTGTAAAAGTTGGTGAGAGTCGTAGCTGACATGCCAATTTTCCTTAGTTTTCTGAGAAAGTAGAGGCGTTGGTGGCTTTCTTCACTATAGTGTTGGCATGGGGGGACCAGGACAGGTTGTTGGTGATCTGGACACCTCGATACTTGAAGCTTTCGACCGTTTCTACTTTGTCCCCATTGATGTAGACAGGAGCATGTTCTCCACTTCCTGAAGTCGATGACAATCTCTTTCATTTTGTTGGCATTGAGGGAAAGATTATTGTCATCGCACCAGTTCATCAGATTCTCCATCTCATTCCTGTACTCTGTCTCGTCATTGTTTGAGATCTGACCCACTATGGTGGTGTCGTCAAAGTTGAAAATCGAATTGGAGGGAAATTTGGCTACACAGTCATAGGTGTATAAAGAGTATAGTAAGGGGCTGAGAACACAGCCTTGTGGGGCATCAGTTTCTCTCCTGGATGGACAGAGAAGATAGTGGGAGGGGATTGTCAGCTAATCATTCATTAAAAAAAACATAAATAAGAGAGTTTATAGGTCATACGTTTTTAAAGGTGGGACATTACGCAAATGTTTGCAAATTGACTCTTGTCTGAGGAAACCCTGGAATTTCTAATCCCTGTAACTGCCAGGGAAGGAAACAATTTGTGAGCCTGAACTGAACATCTCATTGAAAAGATGGCAACTTTCCTCAGAGATATCACAGAATCGCAGAATACTGCAGTGCAGAAGAGGCCCCTCGGCCCACCGAGTCTGCACTGATGCACAACAGGTCCTGACCTGCCCACCTCATCCCACTTTGCCAACATTTGACCCATAGCCTTGAATGTTATGATGTGCCAAGTGCTCATCCAGGTACTTTTTAAAGGATGTGAGGCATCCCGCCTCCACCACCCTCCCAGGCAGCGCATTCCAGATAATCACCACCCTCTGGGTAAAAGAGTTTTTCCTCAAATCCCCCCTCAACCTCCCACCCCTCACTTTTAACCCGTGTCCCCTCATAACTGACCCTTCAACGAAGAGGAACAGCTGTTTCCTATCCACTCTGTCCATGCCCCTCATAATCTTGAACACTCCGGGTCGCTCCTCAATCAGATAAGTGGAAGTCTTGTTTGTGATCTCATGTCCCAGAGTGGGGCTGGATTCCACAGCCTCTTGTGATGGAGTCTCAAAATGCTGGGAAAAAGTCAAAGGACCAGTATAAATGGCCCGGATTCAGTGTGGAGGTAGCTTTTTCTTTTAAGTGTATTGTTTCCTTCTTATTCAAGATTTACTTTACACCACTTCATATTTTAGACTGTTCTTGTGGATGACTCTTAGTCCCCAGTGGTACCAAGGGTTTCTTTTGTTTTATTCGTTCATGGGACTTGGGTGTCGCTGGCTGGCTGGCCAGTGTTTAGTGCCCTTCCCTAGTTGTCCTTGGCTAGGCCATTTCAGAGGGCAGTTGAGAATCAACCACATTGCTGTGCCTCTGGAGTCACATGTAGGCCAGACCAGATAAGAAAGGTAGGTTTCCTTCCCTAAAGGACATTAGTGAGCCAGATGGGTTTTTTCGACAATCAACAATGGTTTCATGATCATCAGTAGATTCTTAATTCCAGACATTTTTTATTGAATTCAAGATCCACCATCTGCCATGGCATGATTCGAACTGGCTTTGATATCTGCGCAAGTTTTTAAGCATGTCTGTGATAATGAACAGAAAACTTTCTCCAGCGTTTGTTGGTCAGTGAACTTGTCCTGTGCCTTCATTAGATTTGCCTCACATCATGTGAGAAACAGTAAAATTTCCCAACAGCAGCCTAATGTTAGCTGGCAAATAAACGCAATGGAATTGAGGTTACAGGCAAATAAAAAGCAGCAATATAAAGTGTATTTACAATAGGACATGTTAACACTTCAAAATGAGGAAAATATAAAAATGGTTTTTAATCTTTGAGCTAAACAATATTTCATCATTAAAATTTTATATGGGTAGTTATTTTTATACCCCTTACATCTGTAGGACTAACTGGTTGGATGAGTTGCTTTGAAAGTTGAGAGAAGAAAAGCAATTATCCATTCATTATCTGCTTGCTGTTTGCAGATCAGCTGCTGTTATCTACATAACAACCGTAACTATGTGACAACATGAGGCCGTAAAAGGTGCTATATAAATTCACTAACCGCTCTGACTTGTTACTTTGAAAGTTACACACTGCCTTGTGGAATAGCACAGTAAGAAGTCTCACAACACCAGGTTAAAGTCCAACAGGTTTATTTGGTAGCAAATACCATAAGCTTTCGGAGCAATGCTCCTTCGTCAGATGGAGTGGATATCTGTTCTCAAACAGTGCACAGACACAGAAATCAAATTACAGAATACTGATTAGAATGCAAATCTCTACAGCCAGCCAGGTCTTAAATGTACAGACAATGTGGGTGGAGGGAGCATTCAACACAGGTTAAAGAGATGTGTATTGTCTCCAGACAGTACAGCTTGTGAAATTCTGCACGTCCAGGAGGCAAGCTGTGGGGGTTACTGATAATGTGACATAAATCCAACATCCCGGTTTAGACCGTCCTCATGTGTGCGGAACTTGGCTATCAGTTTCTGCTCAGTGACTCTGCGCTGTCGTGTGTCGTGAAGGCCGCCTTGGAGAACGCTTACCTGAAGATCCACGGCTGAATGCCCGTGACTGCTGAAGTGCTCCCCCACAGGAAGAGAACAGTCTTGCCTGGTGATTGTCGAGTGGTGTTCATTCATCCGTTGTGACCAGGGACATGGATTTGAATATCTTGTCAGCTCGATTCAAATAGGAGCAGCCACCCATACACATGGGGCGGCACGGTGGCACAGTGGTTGGCACGGCTGCCTCACAGCGCCAGGGACCCAGGTTCAATTCCAACCACGGGTGACTGTCTGTCTGGAGTTTACACTTTCTCCCTGTGTCTGCGTGGGTTTCCTCCGGGTGCTCCGGTTTCCTCCCACAGTCCAAAGATGTGCGGGTTAGGTTGATTGGCCATGCTAAATTGACCTTAGTGTCAGGGGGATTAGCAGGGTAATTGTGTGGGGTTACGGGAGTAGGGCCTGGGTGGGAGTGTGGTCGGTGCAGACTCGATGGACCGAATGGCCTCCTTCTGCAATGTAGGGCATTCTACATAGTTGAACAAATCTCACGGTGCATTAAGTTTTATTTTTAATTGAGTGTGACTTCTTTCTCAGAAAAAAATCCCCAAAACAAACTGCCCTCATACTGTCTGTATTATTTCAGGTCAGGAATATGATAATGAACGTAGCTGGGTTTTAACTTCTTATTCATTACCACTTTTATTCATCTACTTTTAGCTTGATGGCGGCTTCAGTTTTGTCTCTATAACCTTTTGGGGAACTGTGCATCTAACTGCAAAGTTTTCACTATAATCACACACAGCCTGTGATTTTCTCAGTAATGCCAGGTCACACATGACAGCTAGTAAGAGATCTGTTTGAACAGATAGGGTGTAATTACTTACTCATGAGAGACTACTTTTCAAGATTTGTTGAAACTGTAAATTCATCATCGAGAGACTGCAACTGTTGTGCTAGCATTGATTGTACGGTGGAGTGGTTTATTGGTGGGTATTGCCAGCTCAGTTGATGCCGAATGTAGCACCCAAGGCAATAATTTTCTCCTGTGGATGTGTGCTATCAGCTGAGGAGATTCTGGGTGGTCTCTTACAATTACCTGGTTCTTTTAGCTCCCTGCTCTCACCATCCATTTTCAATGTGGGAAAATTGTTTCAATATGAGGTAAAAAAAAACCAGACTTGCACTTTGCATGATTCCAGGACACCCCAAGGCATTTTTTAATGTATTCTTTCATGGGATATGGGCATCACTGGCTTGGCCAGCATTTATAGCCCATCTCTAATTGTCTTTGTGAAGGTGGTGATGGGCTGCCCTCTTGAACTGATGCAGTCTATGATAACTCTGTGCCTGTAAGGTATGTATTTGTGTCACTTTCTTGTGCAGGATTTGTTTTAGCAGTTTGTTTTATTATCGGTGCTGCTCTGTCTGTACCCAGCAGTCCATGTCGTTACTGCAGCAGCATAACTGATCGTAATTGCTGGAATGTTTGTTTCAATCTGGACGAATGCAGGGTTGTTATTTTATTGTTTTCCCCTGGGGTTTTTCAGAGTAGGGCTTCATAATGTTGATTGACAAGTGAAGTTATGTGATTGGGGTGGGGCTCGGCTCACAGAGAGAAACCCAGCTCAGTTTCTCTTTGGGATCTGTAGAGAGAAGAAATAGTTCCCTGTCTGGCTCTTTCCCTCTCTGGATTTGGAGTCTGGGATCTACCAGATAGGTCTCTTTCTCAGAAGTTCTTCTGCTTGAAGGTAGATCTTTCTCCAGAAACTGCTGTATGGGAGTCAGAAGGCAGAAGTATTTTTGTATCTGTTCAGAAGGGTTAAAAGGCTGAAAATCTACCATCCACATGAGCATATCTTTTTTTGGTGCTAATTGGTTCTGAAGTAGGCTTTATGTCTCTGGGGGTATTGCTTAACTTGGAACTTTAGAGATAGATAACTATTAAGAATTATACTTTGTCATGTTTAAATATTTTAATTGGTAAAGAATATGCTAATTCTTTTTGTTATATTCCAACTTTGTTCTTAAATAAAGTTTGTTTTTACTACCCTAGCGTGTCAATAGAATCACACCTGGAGTGAAACGCCTTATATTCGCACTAATGTCAAAATCAAATAAAGTTGGGGTCCAGGCTAACCTCACAATATACCTTGGAGTTTCTGATCTGGTCCCTAACAAGTCCATGTAATGTAGGAACACCCACAGTACTGTTAGCAAGGAGGTTTCAGGATTTAGGCCCAGTGGCAGTGAAGGAATGGCAACATTGTTCCAAGTCAGGAAGGAAACTTGCAGGTGGTGGTTGTGTCATGCACCTGCTGTCCTTGTCTTTCTAGGTGGTAAAGGTTGCAGGTTTGGGATGTGCTGTCAAAGGAGCCTTGGCAAGTTGCTGTCGTGCATCTTGCAGATGGTACATGTCAATGTTTCAGCAATTGCATCCTTTGGCAATTACATTGTTAAGCCAATCACATTGTTGAAGACAGGTGATAAGCATTAGCTCACCTATAAATGGACAAAGCTGGAACGGTTCTTACGGGGAAACAGACAGGTTGGAGCTGGTGAGCAGTTTTGAGAATAAACCTACTTCAGGTGAAAGACAAGGTTCAAGTTTGTTCTTTCACCAAATATACTGAGGATGTGTGGAATTTGCATGTTCTCCCCATATCTGTGTGGGTTTCCTCCCACAGTCCAAAGATGTGCAGGTTAGGCTTATTGGCCATGCTAAATTATCCCCTTAGTGTCAGGTGGGTTAGCAGGGTAAATACGTGGAGTTACGGGAATAAGGCCTGGGTGGGATTGTTGTAGGTGTAGACTCGATGGGCCGAATGGCCTCCTTCTGCACTGTAGGAAGTCTATAATTTTATGAACATTAATCCTTGGTGGTTGGTTGCTGTAAAAGGTTTTTGTCTCAATCCTCTGAAAGCTACTGACAAATGTAAGTTCCAGGGTGGCAAAAGGTTGATGCAAAATGTCAGGCTTTGATTATCTGCCAATTATCCCGGAAGTGGAGCTTTATGAGGAATGGAAAACTGAGGCTGAGAAGTGGACACGGGTTACTTCATTATCCTGAAAGAAGCAAGATATGGCTTTGGCTTCATCATTGCAAACAAAGAGTAAAACTAGGAGTAAAGTGTTTTCAGAATGGAGTATGAATGACCTGGATAATGAAGAGGAATTGAACCTTCTGTTACAAGTGTGTATATGGATTGTAATGTTCGAACTATGTTAGGGGTTGTGGGTTTTAAACAAAAAGAAAAGAACATGGCTTGCACATGTAGATTCAAGCTAACAACAGATTTTATTGAGAGGGATGTTGCCAGTACAGACTACAAACTGAAACTAAAAGCAGGAGCTTCTGGAACACTCTAATTACACCAACAAAGCACGTGACCTGCTCTTAAAGCAATCAGCAACCACTTAAATATACAACATAATTGAATGATGCATCAAGACTATGGTATTTTTCTGTGAGGTTTCTCCTGTTGAAAACGGGTTGCTTCCAATTAAAGGCAAACCCTGCGATGTTCTACTGGTATCACGAGGAGAGACTGGCAGGAATCTTTATCATGCCTGTGGATCATTATCTGTGGGGAGATTCTGCAGAACTTGAGCAATGGGCGATTGACAAAATCAAGAAGGACTTGAAGATTGGAAGCCAGGATTCAGGGCCTTTAGATACATAGCTTTAGACATTCAGCAAAGCAAGTCAGGAGTGACATTGAACCTACAATCTTAGCTAAAAATGTTAGCCTCGGGTGACTGTGTGCAGTTTGCACATTCTCCTGTGTCTGTGTGGATCTCCGCCAGGTGCTCCAGTTTTCTCCCTCAGTCCAACAATGTGCAGGTTAGGTTGATTTGCCAGATAAATTGTCCCTTAGTGTCACGGGGATTAGCAGGATAAATGGGGTTATGGGGTTAGGGTCTGGGTGGGATTGTTGTCGGTGCAGGCTCGATTGGCTGAATGGCCTCCCTCTGCACTGTAGGGATTCTGTGATTCTATGATTCAATAAATTGGGTCAGATCCTCACAAGAAGAGGATCCAGTATCTAAGGAAGGATCAGATCAATTGAGAAGTTTGATTGAACAGTTAAACTGATTGTGCGTTCAGATAGACCGGATACTGGTTATGATGCACAAACAGAAAATGCTGGAAAATCTCAGCACGTCTGACAGCATCTGTGGGGAGAGAATAGAGCCAATGTTTCGAGTCTGGATGACCCTTCGTCAGAGTTAGTTATGACGTGTTGGAGCTGAGTACCATGATGGAGCATTTAGCACAGTGCACTAACCCTAACCCTAACCCTATCTACACCTCAGGGACTGCAGCGGTTCAAGAAGGCAACTCACCACCACCTTCTGAAGGACAACTAGGGATGGGCGATAAACGTTGGCCTAGCCTGCGACACCCACATCCTGTAAATGAATTATAAAACTGTTATGATAGAATAAATTCTGAAAGGAAATAAAACATTAAAGGAATTAAATTTAGACAAATGCACACTCAAATTGGGTGAACTAGATGATCTGAGGTTAGTCATTTTTAACGATGCTTTGCATGTCAGTCTTCCAGAGAGATATTCTAGCACAGGGTTTATCATGTTCTTGTGGATAAGAATGATAAATGTTGCCCATTGTCTTGTGAAGCCATGAATATTAAAGTGAGGAGAACCTTAGTTGTTGCAACACTGGCATTAGTAGAAGCAATAGATAAGAATCATAGAATTCTACAGTGCAGAAGGAGACTATTTGGCCCATTGAGTCTGCACCGACCACAATCCCACCCAGGCCCTATCTCCACAACCCCATGTATTTACCCTGGCTAGTCCCCCTGACACTAAGGGACAATTTAGCACGGCCAATTCACCTAACCCGCACATCTTTGGACTGTGGGAGGAAACCGGAGCACCTGGAGGAAACCCACGCGGACACGGGGAGAATGTGCAAACACCACACAGACAGTGACCCAAGCCAAGAATTGAACCCTGGCACTGTGAGGCAGCAGTGCTAACCACTGTGCCACCGTGCCGCTTGGTGTACTTATCTGAAATACTGACAGAAATATCCCACAGTGGTTAGCACTGCTGCTTCACAGCTCCAGGGACCTGGGTTCGATTCTCGGCTTGGGTCACTATCTGTGTGGAGTTTGCACATTCTCCTCGTGTCTGCGTGGGTTTCCTCCGGGTGCTCCGGTTTCCTCCCACAGTCCAAAGATGTGTGGGTTAGGTTGATTAGCCATGCTAAAATTACCCTTAGTGTCCTGAGATGCGTAGGTTAGAGGGATTAGTGGGTAAATATGTAGGAATATGTGGGTAGGGCCTGGGTGGGATTGTGGTTGGTGCAGACTCGATGGGCGGAATGGCCTCTTTCTGTAGGGTTTCTATGTTTGCGCACAGAGTGCTATGTTGATAAACGATCCCTGTGGGACAATGTCCATTCAATGAAACACATCACTAAGAATAGACCGAGGTGGGATAAAAGAAATGTTAAAAAGGAGGGGGATTTCAAAGATGCAATGGGTTGACACAAGTCATCAATTATCAGGCTGTTTTATGCCTGCTCTAAGAAATTGCTGAATGTATTGGAATAGGGGCGTCCTGTGCTACGCTAATGGAATGGAAAACTAATTTTTCCTTTGTCATTATGTGTATCTATGAATGTGGATCTATTATCTTGAAGCACATTGATTCCATTTGTTCGGGTTGAGAAATATGTTCCTGAATTTCTTATTTTCCAGAGTTCTACTTTCAAAGAGAGGGAAATCTTTCACTGTATCAGTAATTGCATTCTCTGGCAATTACATTGTGAAGCCAATTGCATCGCTGAAGACCAGTAATAATCATTAGCTCAACAATAAATGGACACAGACTGAAAATACCTAAAGGAGTATAAATGTTCACAGCTGGAACCATTGGGTTTGGGGAAGCAGACGGAGGCTGTGATTCTGCTGAACTGGTCTGAGAATAAACTTGCTGCAGGTAAAAGACAAGCTTCAGGCTTAACCCTTCACCATTTACTAATACAGTGGATTGGTGGTAAAAGGACTTAATATTGAACATAGAGGATAGGAGCAGGAGGAGGCCATTTGACACTTCGAGCCTGCTCTGCCATTCATTACGATCATGGCTGATCATCCAACTCAATAGCCTAATCCTGCTTTCTCCCCATAGCCTTTGATCCCGTTTGCCCCAAGTGCTATATCCAGCCGCTTCTTGAATGCATTTCAATGTTTTGGCATCAACTACTTCCTGCGGTAATGAATTCCACAGGCTCACCATTCTTTGGGTGAAGAAATGTCTCCTCACCTCCGTCCTAAATGGTGTACCCCGAATCCTCAGACTGTGATTGAAGGTAGTGGGTGGGGTGCCAAGCATGAGAGCTGCTTTGTCTCAGATGGCGCGAGCTTATTGAGAGTTGTTAGAGTTGCGCTCATTCAGGCAAACGTAGAGTATTCCATCACACTCCTGACTTGTGCCTTGTACATGGTGGACAGGCTTTGGGGGGCCAGGAAGTGAGTGACTCATGACAGAATTCCCAGCCTCTGACCTGCTCTTCAGCCACTGTATTTATAGGCTGATCCAGTTCTGTTTCTGGTCAATTGTAACCCCCAGGACAGGTTTTCCCAAACTTTTCCAACCATGGAACCCTTTTGATCTTCCAAGAGCACTGACTGAACCTGAGAACAATTCTTATTATGTTAAAGGTTTAAACCTCAGAAATGATTTTTTTGCACAATATGTACAAACATACAAAACTTTCTACACGTCTTTTCTTATATGTATACATTTATTGTAATTAAAAAAGATCTTATTTAACAAAGTACTTGAGTCTTACTTATTTGTCATTTTAATGGGAGGATAAATGCTGCTTCTTTTGCTCACAAATACATTTAATATGAGGCGTGCTGCTGGAGAGCTGAATTCATGTCAGGCACACACACTCCACTCTATCTCTCACACACACACACACTTCTCTCTCCCTCACACATACTACACACTCTCGCCCTTCCCACGCGCTCTCTCTCTCACACATGCACTCACCTCTTTCACACCAATACACATTCATATTCTCACCTTCATCTCTCTCACACTCTCTCTCTCTCTCTCTCAACTCTTCCTACTTCACTCCATGGTTCATTCCTCCCTCGCTCCGTGTCCGCTGCCTCACTGACTCCACTGTCCGCTCTCTTCTTTGCTTTTGCCCTGGCCTGGATGTTTGATAAGAAGTCTCACAACACCAGGTTAAAGTCTAACAGGTTTATTTGGGATCACGAGCTTTCGGAGCGCTGCTCCTTCAGGTGAGTCAGTGCTCCGAAAGCTCGTGATACCAAATAAACCTGTTGGACTAGAACCTGGTGTTGCAAGACTTCTTACTGTGCCCACCCCAGTCCAATGCCAGCATCTCCACCTCCTGTATGTTTGAAGACATACTATCCTGCTTTTCCAGCTTGTCCAATCAGAAGCTGGCTTCTCACTGCGTCGGTTGCCTGTAGGCTTACAGGTGAGTCTGTGAGCAGCTGATGCAGGAGGAAATCAGCCTTTGATTGGACAAGCAGCTTCAGAGCATCTTTCAAATTTTATACATCACCCTGGATGTATCCAACGGAAACCCAGTTTAGGAAACTGGATGTTGATGGTGATACTACATAACCAATGGACTATTTTTTGAACTATGGGCACAGAATCACAGAATACTGCAGGGCAGAAGAGGCCCTTCGGCCCATCGAGTCTGCACTGACGCATTAAATGCTCTGACCTGCCCACCTAATCCCACTTGCCAGCACTTGGCCCATCGCCTTGAATATTATGGCGTACCAAGTGCTCATCCAGGTATTTTTTAAAGGATGTGAGGCATCTCGCCTCCACCACCCTCCCAGGCAGCACATTCCAGACTGTCACCACCCTCTGGGTAAAAAAGCTTTCCCTCAAATCCCCCTAAACCTCCCATCCCTCACTTTCAACTTGTGACCCCTCGTAACTGACCCTTCAATGAAAGGGAACAGCAGCTCCCTATCCACCCTGTCCACGCCCCTCATAATCTTGAACATCTCAATCAGGTCACCCCTCTGTCTTCTCTGCTCCAACGAAAACAATCTAGTCGCTATTGCAACTGTGGAAACATCACAGACAATTTCCCCTCAAATAGAAATATGATAATCTTTAGTAATGTTGATCGAGTATAAATGTTGGCCAGCATACCCTCTTGTTCTTCTTCAAGAGATACTGTGTGACTCTGAGAGGTAGCACCCTCCCCATATACTGGAGCATTCAGTCGAGGCTTTGGTATTCATGATGCTGGAGTAGAAACAGCCTCCTGACTCAAAGGCCAGAGTACAGCCAACTCAGACACTCCAAGCAGCAGCTTTGTACCTGAAGAAACGCATTGGTTCTGAAGACTGGGGACATCTCTGGAGCCTGACAAACATGATGTGGAGATGCCGGTGTTGGACTGGGGTAAACACAGTAAGAAGTTTAACAACACCAGGTTAAAGTCCAACAGGTTTATTTGGTAGCAAAAGCCACACAAGCTTTCGGAGCTCCAAGCCACTTCTTCAGGTGAGAGGGAATTCTGTTCACAAACAGGACATATAAAGACACAGACTCAATTTACATGAATAATGGTTGGAATGCGAATACTTACAGCTAATCAAGTCTTTAAGAAACAAAACAATGGGAGTGGAGAGAGCATCAAGACAGGCTAAAAAGATGTGTATTGTCTCCAGACAAGACAGCCAGTGAAACTCTGCAGGTCCAGGCAAGCTGTGGGAGTTACAAATAGTGTGACATGAACCCAATATCCCGGTTGAGGCCGTCCTCGTGTGTGCGGAACTTGGCTATCAGTTTCTGCTCAGCGACTCTGCGCCGTCGTGTGTCGTGAGGGCCGCCTTGGAGAACGCTTACCCGAATATCAGAGGCCGAATGCCCGTGACCGCTGAACTGCTCCCCAACAGGAAGAGAACAGTCTTGCCTGGTGATTGTCGAGCGGTGTTCATTCATCCGTTGTTGCAGCGTCTGCATAGTCTGCATAGGTACATTGGGGAAACTATGCAGACGCTGCGACAACGGATGAATGAACACCATGACACCGTGTTTATATGAACACTTCAGCGGTCACGGGCATTCGGCCTCTGATATTCGGGTAAGCGTTCTCCAAGGCGACCTTCACGACACACGACGACGCAGAGTCGCTGAGCAGAAACTGATAGCCAAGTTCTGCACACATGAGGATGGCCTCAACCGGGATATTGGGTTCATGTCACACTATTTGTAACCCCCACAGTTGCCTGGACCTGCCGAGTTTCACTGGCTGTCTTGTCTGGAGACAATACACATCTTTTTAGCCTGTCTTGATGCTCTCTCCACTCACGTTGTTTGTATCTTAAAGATTTGATTAGCTGTAAGTATTCGCATTCCAACCATTATTCATGTAAATTGAGTCTGTGTCTTTATAAACTCTGTTTGTGAACAGAATTCCCACTCACCTGAAGAAGGGACTTGGAGCTCCGAAAGCTTGTGTGGCTTTTGCTACCAAATAAACCTGTTGGACTTTAACCTGGTGTTGTTAAACTTCTTACTGTGTCTGACAAACACCCAGAGGAGGAAACTAGTCCACAGTGCTTGAAGGGTGCACATTATAAATATAATAGCTCTATCTTTGTTATCATAATAATTTATAGCACTGTTTATATCGTTGTGGGAGCGAAAACGATGAACGAAGGTGCACTGAATGATGTGTAGCTGCTGGCACTCGAAGGGTTAGCAGTTTGTTATGCTTCCTCTGCCAAAGTACGACAGCGATGGGAAGCTGGACTGCCACTGAGACAAGTGATTAAAATATGGTGTTCCCACAGCATAAGCAGTGGATTTTCTGGGGACTGGAGTAGGAGATTAACTCCCAGCTCCTGGCCCTGAGTGAATCACGCACAACAAGAAGCTGTTTGGTCGCAGGAAGGAATACAATGGTCTCTGTCTTCACGCAAATGGAATAAATGATAAATATTTCCACTGGTGGGGCTGGCCATGTGTCATTCACGACTCTGTCAGGATGCCCTGATCGGGTCAGACTCACCGTGGGGATGTTTATCAAGTGTCAAGCGCATCCTTGATATTCCTTCATTCACTCATTCATTCATGAATTCATCAGTTTTGTGGACTCATTCTCTCTCTGTCTGTTTGTAGATGTAAATTAGCCCCCAGTGAAAGTCATACATTCTTTCCTTATTTCTACATCATTCTTTTCACTTTATAATTTATAGTTCCATCGCCAACCTTTGGCAATTTGGGATGAGGGTGGTAATACATCGTGCTGGGAGAGTCGCTCTCCCTGATCTTTCTCTGCACCCTAGCTATAACTGTAACACTATACTCTGCACCCTCTCTTTCTCCCCTATGTACTCTATGAATGGCATGCTTTGTCTGTATAGGGTGCGAGAAACAATACTTTTCATTGTATCCCAATACGTGTGCCAATGAAAAATCAAATCAATTCAATTTATTTTGTGGATTTGGAGTTGCGGATTCTGCAACTAGTCGTTTCAACTGCGGCAAAATTCTTGTTGCCTGAATGGTATCCTCGGTTTTAATTCTTGTTATGGATATACTTTTTAACAGAGGAATTGGCTGTCTGGGACAGTACAATAGCACGCACAGTATTGGGGTGGCCCATTCTCAAGTCAACCAGGAATGTGTGAATTTTGGAAGGAAGGCACCGATTTAACCAAATCATGTTCTATGCTTCATTTTTGGATTTTTCTGCAGTGGAGGTTGGGTTGCCAACTCTGGTTGGATGTATTCCTGGAGGTTACATCACCCAAGCTCCAGCCTTCAAACCATTCTGCACCCATCATCAGTCTCCCACTCCACCAGCACCTTCTCATGTCAACAGGATGGCAAACTGGCGCTTACTCAATGATTGGGTTATTCCAAACTGTCTTTTTAATTCATCTTCAATATTTTTATATGCAAGTGTTTAAAAAAATTGAAATTAAATCAGGTGGATTTTTTAAAAAGCTGTGACTTTTCTCTTGAATGTCTTTAACTCTTGGGATTGCAGGACACTCATAGAATAAAATCATAGAATCCCTACAGAAGGAGGCCATTCGGCTCATCGAGCCTGCACCGACAACAATCCCACCCTATCCCCGAACAATGAACGGTTGAACATAGAAACATAGAACATAGAACATTACAGCGCAGAACAGGCCCTTCGGCCCACGATGTTGCACCGACCAGTTACAAACAAAAAAAAAAAAAAAAAAAAAAAAAAGTGACCCTCCAACCTAAACCAATTTCTTATCGTCCATGAATCTATCTACGGCTCTCTTAAACGCCCCCAAACTAGGCGCATTTACAACTGATGCTGGTAGGGCATTCCAATCCCTCACCACTCTCTGGGTAAAGAACCTACCCCTGACATCGGTCCTGTAACTACCCCCCCTCAATTTAAAGCCATGCCCCCTCGTGCTGGATTTCTCCATCAGAGGAAAAAGGCTATCACTATCCACCCTATCTAATCCTCTAATCATCTTATATGTTTCAATAAGATCCCCTCTTAGCCGCCGCCTTTCCAGCGAAAACAATCCCAACTCACTCAGCCTCTCCTCATAGGATCTCCCCTCCATACCAGGCAACATCCTGGTAAACCTCCTCTGCACCTTCTCCAAAGCCTCCACATCCTTCCTGTAATGTGGGGACCAGAACTGCACACAGTACTCCAAGTGCGGCCGCACCAGAGTTGTGTACAGTAGCAACATAACGCTACGACTCCTAAATTCAATCCCCCTACCAATAAACGCCAAGACACCATATGCCTTCTTAACAACCTTATCTACTTGATTCCCAACTTTCAGGGATCTATGTACACATACACCTAGATCCCTCTGCTCCTCCACACTATTCAAAGTCCTCCCGTTAGCCCTATACTCAACACATCTGTTATTCCTACCAAAGTGAATTACCTCACACTTCTCCGCATTAAACTCCATCCGCCACCTCTCGGCCCAACATTGCAACCTGTCTAAGTCTTCCTGCAAACTACGACACCCTTCCTCACTGTCTACCACACCACCGACTTTGGTGTCATCAGCAAATTTGCTAATCCACCCAATTATACCCTCATCCAGGTCATTAATAAATATTACAAACAGCAGTGGCCCCAAAACAGATCCCTGAGGTACACCACTTGTAACCGCACTCCATGATGAATATTTACTATCAACCACCACCCTCTGTTTCCTATCCGCTAGCCAATTCCTGATCCAATTTCCTAGATCACCCCCAATCCCATACATCTGCATTTTCTGCAGAAGCCTACCATGGTGAACCTTATCAAACGCCTTACTAAAATCCATATATATCACGTCCACTGCCTTGCCCCCATCCACCTCCTTGGTCACTTTCTCAAAAAACTCAATAAGGTTAGTAAGGCACGACCTACCTGCCACAAAACCATGCTGACTATCACCTATCAATTCATTACTCTCCAAATAACTATAAATCCTATCCCTTATAATTTTTTCCAACATCTTGCCGACAACAGAAGTGAGACTCACCGGTCTATAATTCCCGGGGAAGTCTCTGTTCCCCTTCTTAAATAATGGAACAACATTCGCTAACCTCCAATCTTCTGGTACTATACCAGAGGCCAACGACGACCTGAAGATCAGAGCCAGAGGCTCTGCAATCACTTCTCTTGCCTCCCAGAGAATCCTTGGATAAATCCCATCCGGACCAGGGGATTTATCTATTTTCAGACCCTCCAGAATATCATGCACATCCTCCTTATCAACTGTAATACTGTTAATTCTACTCCCCTGCAACCCAGTGTCTTCCTCAGCTATATTCATGTCCCCTTGCGTGAACACCGAAGAGAAATATTGGTTCAATGCTTCACCAATCTCCTCCGGTTCCACACATAACTTCCCTCTGCCATCTATAACTGGCCCTAAACTTGCCCGAACCAGCCTTCTGTTCTTGACATACCTATAGAACGCCTTAGGATTCTCTTTAACCCTATCCGCCAAAGTCTTCTCATGTCCCCTTTTAGCCCTTCTAAGCTCGCTCTTCAACTCCCTCCTAGCCAATCTAAAGCTTTCTAGTGCACTACCCGAGTGCTCACGTCTCATCCAAACATAAGCCTCCTTTTTCTTTTTAACCAACAAAGAAACTTTTTTGGTGCACCACGGTTCCCTAGCCCTATCAATTCCTCCTTGCCTGACAGGGACATACCTATCACAGACTCGCAGTAGCTGCTCTTTGAAAAAACTCCACATGTCGGACGTTCCCAGTCCCTGTAATCTCCTAGTCCAACCTATGTTTCCTAATTCTCTCCTAATAGCCTCATAATTACCCTTACCCCAGGTATTTTGAGGTCGCTGGGTCTGTACTCGTTGGAGTTTAGAAGGATGAGGGGGGATCTGATTGAAACTTACAGGATACTGCGAGGTCTGGATGGAGTGGACGTGGAGAGGATATTTCCATTAGTAGGAAAAACTAGAATCAGAGGGCACAACCTAGGCTTAAGGGATAATCCTTTAAAACAGAGATGAGGAGGAATTTCTTCAGCCAGAGAGTGGTGAATGTGTGGAACTCTTTGCCGCAGAAGGCTGTGGAGGCCAGGTCATTGAGTGTCTTTAAGACAGAAATAGATAGGTTCTTGATTAATAAGGAGATCAGGGGTTATAGGGAAAAGGCAGGAGAATGGGGATGAGAAAAATATCAGCCATGATTGAATGGCGGAGCAGACTCGATGGGTCGAGTGGCCTAATTCTGCTCCTATGTCTTATGGTCTTATGGTAACCCCACATTTTTACCCTGCTAATCCCTCTGAAACTAGGGTCATTTAGCATGGTAAGAAGTCTCACAACACCAGGTTCAAGTCCAACAAGTTCACTTGGTAGCACAAGCCACAAGCTTTCAGAGCGCTGCTCCTTCGTCAGGTGAGTGGGAGTTCTGTTCACAAACAGGGCATATAAAGACACAAACTCAATTTACAAAATAATGGTTGGAATGCGAGTCTTTACAGGTAATCAAGTCTAAAAGTTACAGACAATGTGAGTGGAGAGAGGGTTAAGCACAGGTTAAAGAGATGTGTATTGTCTCCAGACAGGACAGTTAGTGAGATTTTGCAAGCCCAGGCAAGTCGTGGGGGTTACAGATAGTGTGACATAAACCCAAGATCCCGGTTGAGCTGTCCTCGTGTGTACGGAACTTGGCCATCAGTTTCTGCTCAGCGATTCTGCGTTGTTGTGTGTCGTGAAAGCTGCCTTGGAGAACGCTTACCCGAAGACCAGAGGCCTCTGATCATAGAGTACGTGGGGAGAAGGAAAAGGATCAGGTTCAGAAGATAGCGTTACAGTTACAGGTAAGGTGAAGAGAGAATGACAAATTTGTAACAAAAGAGCATTATTGAAAGTTTAGAAGAGTTAGAGTTCAGTTTTAAAAGCACAATATGGGAGTAAAAGATGGAATTAGAGGGTATGCTGGGGACAGCTCGCAAGAAGTCACCTCGCTCGAGCGCCATCTGTTTTTTCTCTTTGTTATTGTGACAGCAGCCGTGTATTTTTTGTGTACAAAATAAGCCAACAATTATACAAATCTGTGCACTTCATGGATGTACCGGGATCTGGGAGCATAAACATATATGCCTTGCTAGAGTAGGAGCTCTGATGAAAGGTCAGTGACCTGAAACATTAACTCTGTTTCTCTCTCCACGAGTGCTGTCTGACCTGCTGGGGATCATGATGTGGAGATGCCGGCATTGGACTGGGGTGAACACAGTAAGAGTTTTAACAACACCAGCTGCAACTGCTGGGGATTGCCAGCCTTTCTGGTTTCTAATTGTATCCAGCTTTTTGCCTAACTTAGTTTGCCTGGAGTCTCCAGGAGTTCGGAACACCGCTGTGAGCAGTCCAGTAGAAAACTGCATGGGCAACAATTTTTAAAAATTCTCTTTGTACCATTTTGTCTATTAGTTATATAAAAAAAAACAAAGGGACTTGGGAGTCCTTGTTCAAGATTCTCTTAAGGTTAACGTGCAGGTTCAGTCGGCAGTTAGGAAGGCAAATGCAATGTTAGCGTTCATGTCGAGAGGGCAAGAAGGCAAGAGCAGGGATGTACCCCTGAGCCTGTATAAAGCTCTGGTCAGACCCCATTTGGAGTATTGTGAGTAGTTTTGGGCCTATCTAAGGACGGATGTGCTGGCCTTGGAAAGGGTCCAGACGAGGTTCACAAGAATGACCCCTGGAATGAAGAGCTTGTTGTATGAGGAACGGTTGAGGACTCTGGGTCTGTACTCGTTGGAGTTTAGAAAGATATGGGGGGATCTTATTGAAACTTACAGGATACTATGAACCCTGGATAGACTGGATATGGAGAGGATGTTTCCACTAAGAGGAAAAACTAGAACGAGAGGGCACAATCTCAGACTAAAGGGATGATACTTTAAAACAGAGATGAGGAGGAATTTCTTCAGCCAGATAGTGGTGAATGTGTGGGACTCTTTGCCGCAAAAGGCTGTGAAGGCCAGGTCATTGAGACAGAGATAGATAGGTTCTTGATTAATAAGGGATTCAAGGGTTATGGGGAAAAGGCAGGAGAATGGGTATGAGAAAAATATCAGCCATGATTGAATGGCGGAGCAGACTCGATGGGCCGAGTGGCCTAATTCTGCTCCTATGTCTTATGGTCTTATAAAGATAACAGATATTGGGTAAAGGGCTGAAAGAGTCTAATTCTGATTGGTGTGGGGAGGAGGTGCAGCACCAGAGTTAACACGCCAGCTAACTGATGGTGGGGGAAGGTCAGTCAATTAATGGCACCCCCAGGATTATGTCCAGCCAGAATTGGCACCTCACAATGATAATCATTGTTATATAATGTCTAAATCATTTTAGTACATGCAAACTATTCCACATACTCAGAACATTCCAGAAAGTGAATTTGCAGAACACAAGGCAGCAGCGACACCTCAATATTCTTAAATTCCCAACATGATTGGTAACTTGTTTGTCTGTGTCTGAAAAAAATGTATGAGAATCTAAGTGGTTGTGGCAATCGGAAAGACAGTGGCGTAGTGGTATTGTTGCTGGACTAGTAATCCACAAACCCAGGGTAATACTCTGGGTCCTGGGTTCAAATCCCACCACAGCAGATGGTGGAATTTGAATTCAATTTTTAAAAGTCTGGAATTAAAAGTCTCTTGATGACCATGAAACCGTTATCATAAAAAACCTATCTGGGAAATCTATCATCCTTACCTGGTCTGACCTACATGTAACAATGCAGTTGACTCATTGTAGGAGGGAATGAATGAACTGAGTTTTCCGAGACCATGAACAACTTCAACAAAAATAGCTTTATTCAACATGCATGAGGGAGAGCAGAATTTGTGGCTGTAACTCCAGCTCGCTTCCGAGCTACTCTACTGAGCATTGCCTGTTACAGATTCTTATACCCCTTTCTTTACATTACAGAGCATTACATTTACATCAGGTCGTCATATTGTTATTTTGAATTGGTTGCATTTCAGTTTTTGATTACATTATATGGTTCCATTGTCTTGTGTGCTTTAGTTTTAATCATTATCTGGCCATCTCCTGTCTACCTGAATATCAAAGTGTTGTGTTTGTCAAACTGATTTCAATGGGGTGTTAATTGTCCCATCTCCTGGATATTTGATTAGCTTTTCAAAGGTACAATTGTTCCTCTCGACCTTTTGGAGCCTTAAGTGATGTCAATTCTCATATGGTTGTTGTAACCTTGGAATGATTCCACCTGGGGTGTGACTGTTTTAGTGCCGTTTGAGATGTAATTATTTGTATTTTGTCCTGTGTGCCTGCAGTGAGTGTGGATACTACAATGCTGACTGTTAACCCTTTCCATACATTTCTCTCCTGCCCACACTCCCTGGGGTTTTGCCCTACTACACTCTTAAATGCCTTCAGCGATGGGCAGTAAATGCTGGCCCAGCCAGTGACGCCCACATCCCATGAACAAATGAAAAAACAAATCCATCGATGGGTCACACAACTGGAGGATGCAAACATACGAGAGCTTAAACCCACAAAATTGATACTTTGTTGAACTTGTTGCTAATTCAACTAGAGATGGTTGCTAATTTGTACATTTGTAAATATTTCTGACAAGCATTTCTATCCACTACATTTATCTGTTACCTCCTGCAGGAAGCTAGTAATACACTCAAGTATTTAGCTTGTAAGGAGATCAGCCTGAAAATTGCTGTGAACATTATCTGTGAGCACTCATGTGATTGTATTAAATTCCTATTTGCCCATTTTAAATGAGTTAATGCACCCTTTAAACGTAGACAGAGAAATTTAATATGAGTGCCCCAAACGTCCATGTACTTGGATCAATTCCAGACTCTGTCCAACAACGCCTTTGTTAGTGAACGCTGTGTAGTTTGTTTCTGGTGTTGGGCCACATAGATAAAGTCCACATTTGATCCACAGTCTCTGTTGAGTGCCCCAGACAGAGCACCACAATTGGCCTCAGCACCTCTGAGGTAAAGGAAGTCAAATCTTTCAGGGTTCCCTCCTCATGATCATCGTGGAGGGGCCTATCATTCATCGAACTTTCTCTCAACAAGAGTCAGCATTAGCAGGAGAGTCAAAATGGAAAAAAAAACATGAAAATAGCCTAAACTGGTTGTAGTTACTATGTCCTCTAACCAATAAAATAATGTTTGGATAAAGGCGGGTGCTGGAATCCGAAACGAAAACAGAAAATGTTGGGAAAACTCAACGGATTTGCCAGCGTCTGTGGAGAGAGAGGCTGACCCTTCGTCAGAGCTGAAATGTTTGGATTTTGGGCTTACAACAATGCCAGCCAATGCTTGGTACAGGTTCAGGAAAGATTCTTTGATTCATCATCATTGAACATGCACCGCACTTATGCTTAAACTGACCACCACAAGCATTTGGAGATCTGTGAGCAAGTTAACAGGAGTAACAGAAAGTGCTTTATGAAGGGCATTGTAAGTCACTGAATTTTCTGAAGTACCAATGTCCCAGTATCAGGAATGGTATTCAAAGAAAAATATACCAGGGGATGGGGATGGATTTGATCTGATTTGATTTATTATTGTCACATGTATTAGCATACAGTGAAAAGTATTGTTTCTTGTGCACTATACAGACAAAGCATACCGTTCATAGAGAAGGAAAGGAGAGAGTACAGAATGTAGTGTTACAGTCATAGCCAGGCTGTAGAGAAAGACCAACTTAATGCAAGGTTGGTCCATCAAAAGTCTGATGGCCAGCAGGGAAGAAGCTGTTCTTGAGTTGGTTGGTACGTGATCTCAGACTTTTGTATCTTTTTACCGACAGAAGAAGGTGGAAGAGAGAATGTCCGGGGAGCATGGGGTTCTTAATTATGCTGGCTGCTTTTTGCAAGCAGCGGGAAGTGTAGACAGAGTCAAATGGGTGGGAGGCTGGTTTGCGTGATGGACTGGGCTCCATTCACGACATTTTGTAGTTTCTTGTGGTCTTGGGCAGAGCAGGAGCACTCCTTCTGAAGGTGGATGGGCTTTTTCTTGATCTCACCTTGTCAGGTTTGGACTGTATAATAATGACGAGTTGATGGTTCCACTATTACATCGTGCTTTTCATTTTGCTCAGAATGTTCCGGAATTATTTTGTTTCATTGTCATTATTATTTCCCTGCGGTGATTGGATCAAAAGTTAGAGGTCATAGATTTAAAACAATGAGCAAAATGATCTTAAAGGGGAGATGAGAAGAAATGTTTCCACTCAGAGAGTTGTCAAGATCTCGAACACTCCTAAAAAGGGGGTTGGAAGCTGATTCCATAAATTATTTTCAAAGGGAGTTAGGCAGGTCCTTGAGGACGAGGAACTTAGATGAAAAGCAGGGATGTATTTCTAATCACAACTGCTCTTTCAAAGAGCTTGCATTGTCACGACAGACCAATTGGCTTCTTTCTCTGCAGTAATTTTCTGTAATGATATATTAGAGAAGGGAATGTGCAGTCTCTGTGGGGAGGTATGAATACTGACATCCAGGAAATGTAGAAATAAATCATCTTTTTTCATGCAATAAAATTTGCTGTGGTACCAGCCTGTTTATTTTAAATGCTTGCTGCCTCTCTCCTTTCAGACCCTCCATAAAAATTATTTCTTTCACCTTTTTCCTCATGTCTCTTGAAGCCTATCAAACAGTGGCAGTCATGTGTACCATCTGAAAGATGCACTGCAAGAACTCACCAAGGTTCCTTAGGCAGCACCTTCCAAACCCACGACCACTACCATCTAGAAGGACAAAAGCAGCGGATACCTCGGAACACCGAGATTCCCCTCCAAGCCACTCACCACCCTGAGTTGGAAATATACCGGCCGTTCCTTCACTGTCGCTAGGTCAAAATCCTGGAACTCCGGATACCCGCAGGTTTCCTCCGCGTGCTCCGGTTTCCTCCCACATTCAGAAAGACGTGCTGGTTAGGTGCATTGGTCCGAACAGGTGCTGGACTGTGGCGCCTAGGGGAATTTCACAGTAACTTCACTGCAGTGTTAATGTAAGCCTTACTTGTGACCAATAAATAAACTTTAAAACTTTTAACTTTTGACAGCAGTGTGGGTGTACCTACACCTCAGAGACGGCAGCAGTTTGAGAAAGCAGCTCACCACCTCCTTCTCAAGGGCAACTAGGGATGGGCAATAAATGCTGGTCCAGCCAATGATGCCCACAGCCCACAAATGAATTTTTAAAATTGTTTTTCTACATTATGGGCACGATGTAAATGCAGGGGGTTCAGCAGTGGCCAGAAGAAATATGAACACATTAAAGTTTTGTCTTTAAATTTTACCTTCAGTAATTTGTGCTTTTAATTCTTTGATTTTTTTTTAATGTTATACTTTCCAGATAGCTACACTGTAGATTAATGAGTTACTTTGGCTGGACCAGGTATTGAAAAGTATCCTAGGAAGAGATAAAGTTGGCCAGTAGCAACACAGCTGTCCTTTTTCACGGATCTACCCCACCAACTGCGCAAACAAATAATGTGGAAATTGATCACAATCTTTATTTGTGGAGACAGTTGTGATGAACTTGTTTAATGCATCAATCATTTCCTGATCCTCTTTAATATTTTCCCCAACTTATCCTTTAAGTGGCCCATCTGGTCTTTAGCTCCCTGTCTATCGCTCATTCAGTGAACAGAGCAACTCCTTAGATCTCTTTCACCACTGTCTGCGAGTAACCTTGATACCAATCTCTCAGCTCTCCTTTTATTGACATTTCTATGGTGCCCAGTGTCCAATTTTTTGTTTCTTTTTTCATTTAAAACCTTATCGTTCTGGCCTTCGGGTCTGTTTTGGCTATTGTTTCACGTTCTATTTTTACTGCAGCCTTTTCATTACACATCCTTGAGGAAATGAAAGTTGGCAGGAAAGTGTTGATTGGTCACCGTCGGAACACTTGTGAGGGGCTGGTTCACGAGCGAAAATGGCAGAAGCCTCGGAGCAGACAACGTGCTTGCTTTCTTGAGCAGTGGATGGCACATGACATTTGGGGAAGTGAAATTAACAGAGGGAAAAAAAAACTCCAAAGAAAATACTTTTAAAACGGGGAGGGGGGAAAACAGTGTAAAGAACAGATGGTTGCAAACATTCCTGGCTGCTAAGCTGTCATGGATAAATGGTAGAGCCAGCATTAGTGGCCAGATGGTGTGACAAAAGCGACATGGAAGGTGTCTGGATAGTTGCAGTTTTGAAGGAAATCTAATGTCAATGCCAAAAATGTACAAGAGGAGAATCTCTTTTTTCGATTAAAAAAAAGACCTTGGAATATATGGATTTCTGGTGGAATGTTTGTCAAGTGAATTTTAAAGAAAAGACTCCACTCTTTGTAGGGACATGAGAATAGAGCCAGCATCTGTACACCTGTTACAATGGGAGATACCAAACCCTGTGCCTTCTTGGAATTTAAGACGCTTCTTAAAACTTGCCTCTCTGACCTAAGCTTTTGGTCATCTGTCCTAATATCTCTCCTGTTAAGTGTCCTGGGACGTTTTGCTAAGTTAAAGATGTTATATAACTGTGGGCTGCTGTTATGTTGAAATGTTGACATTGGCCTTATTCACGATAGTGTGTAAAGATCTCCAAGCTTGTTCTCTGAAATCAGATGATGGTAACTTACCATTGAAGGTAGATCCAGATCACTCTTGTCCACAAATTCAACTTGCAGTGTTTCCCTCACAAGGTCAGGGTGTTAGCACCCTCACCAGTGAGCCACCTAGATGGTCACCTTGGCTCAGGTGGAGAGAACTTACCAAATGTTGGGGTTGGATCCCCATCGAAACAACAGTTTTTACATGAAGGAGATGACACTAGAAAGAGTGCAGAAAAGATTTACTTGGATGCTCCAGGCCTTGATAGTTTGAGTTATAAGGAGAGGCTGGATAGACAGGGACTTTTTCCTCTGGAGCATAGAAGGCTGAGGGGGTGGTCTTATAGAGGTCTATAAAATAATGAGGGGCATAGATCAGCTAGATAGTCAATATCTTTTCCCAAAGGTAGGGGAGTCTAAAACTAGAGGGCAAAGGTTTAAGGTGAGAGGGGAGAGATACAAAAGTGTCCAGAGGGGCAATTCTTTCACACACAGGGTGGTGAGTGTCTGGAACAAGCTGTCAGAGGTAGTAGTAGAGGCGGGTACAATATTGTCTTTTAAAAAGCATTTGGACAGTTACATGGGTAAGATGGGTATAGAGGGATATGGGCCAAATGCGGGCAATTGGGACTAGCTTAGGGGTTTAAAAAAAAGGGCAGCATGGACAAGTTGGGCCGAAGGGCCTGTTTCCATGCTGTAAATCTCTATGACTCTATGACACTGAATAGCATCAGCATCTTACAGTAACCTGTAGCAGTGACAATTGCCAGTGCAGATCCATTCATTTCAGCATCTACAGAAGTGAGTATTGGGTAAATTAAAGAGCAAGAAAGAGCCAGTGGAGGTTCATGGAAGGGCAGGAACTAAATGGCCATGGTGCCAGGACAAGTTCTCCTTTAACTGGTACACGTAGAGATTGAAAGCTTGTGGGGACAACGCAGAATTGAAGGCTGATATCCATGTATCACATGTTCCACATCATCATTAAGACTGTGCCACACATCCTGCAGAGTGGCAAGCAAAACAGGCATTTTCCTTAAAGATTGTGGATCGCCAGTCAGAGAGAAACCAGGTGAAAGTGGGCGATGCCAACAGAGCGAAAAAAGCTGTTAGCGAAACAACAGCCAATTTGTCACTCTGCACAATCTTCTTACCATCAAAGTTCATGGCGATGGTTCAGACTCTTTGTGGAGACTCATTTCCATATCTCACAGTCACTCTAACTTGGTCAGAAATCTTGGCAAGTTTTCCCAATTTTTTTCCCAACTTAATACTGGTGTGGTGAAAAATGCTGATTGATTGTGAACCAGTTTGGCATTGCTGAGGTGGACCAGAGAGTCACCATGGTTACTGGACAGAGGCCTAGGCGCAGCTCCCTATCTATTATCTCGGTCAGTGCATGACCCAAGGAAGCACAAGTGAGTGAGATGTGAACTCATCTCTGAATTTTAATGAGTAGAGTAGAGTATGACTCAAAATAATCTACTGCCAAATAGTAACTGACCTGCTGCGCGTCTCCATCACTTTCTCAGCCTAATTTAAAGTGTAATCTTAGAATCCTACAGGAGGCCATTCGGCCCATCAAGTATGCACTGACCACAATCCCACCCAGGCCCTCGTCCCCCTGACACTAAGGAGCAATTTAGCATGGCTAATCAACCTAACCCACACATCTTTGGACTGTGGGAGGAAACCGGAGCACCCGGAGGAAACCCATGCAGACACAAGGAGAACATGCAAACTCCACACAGACAGTGACCCAAGCCGAGAATCGAACCCGGGTCCCTGGCGCTGTGCCACCGTGCCACCCATTTGTAACTTCATTTGTAGTTTTCCTTTTCTCTGCCTACTTTGCACTGTTCGGATGGTGGAACTGGGAAGACAGAGAGAACAGTCAGGCATGGATGTTGCCATGAACCGGGAATGTTATTCTACCGCAATGTCTGTTTACGTATTTAAAACTGTCAGACTGATCAGTTTTCCAGAGGGGCTTTGAGTGGTAAAAGATCAATCTTTACCTAACGAATTTCCACTCCATCCCAAGGCAGCACTGCGTGATTGTGTTATTGCCCAATGTATCCGTGACCCTCTGCGTGGCTCTCCCTGCAGGCTGCTTCTCAGACTTCATCTTATTTCTTTGACATAACCTCATTCGTTTCTGCTTCTCACATTGAGTTTGTGGAGTTTGAGAAGTGAGGAATATCTTGCTGATGAGATTAGGTTCAGGAAAGAAACTTTTGAAGAATGTTGAAGGTGATGGAACTGTGCAAGAGGCTGACATTCTGGTGCTCAATGCTTCAGCTGATGTTTCTTGCATTGAATTTGCAGGATTGATGACATTACCATGCTACGCCAGAGTGATGGTGCTGCTGTGTTGTACAGCAATGAATGTATTACCATAATATACACAAGTGATGGCACTACTGTGATTTCCAGACTGATGTTACTGCCGTTCTGTATAGGAGGATTGCCTTCAGCATATTGTACAAAAGTGATGCTTCCAGTTTATTTTATAGGATTGTAGCATCTACCCAATTGTGATAGAATGGATGGATAAGAAATCATAGAATCCCTACAGTGCAGAAGCAGGCCATTCAGCCCATTGAGTCCGCACCGACCACAATCCCATCCAGGCCCCGCTCCCGTAACCCCACATATTCACCCTGCCAATCTCTTGACACTAGAGTCAATTTATCATGGCCAGTCAACCTAACCCGCACATCTTTGAAGTGTAGGAGGAAACTGGAGCACCTGGGGGAAACGCACGCAGACACAGGGAGAATGTGCAAACTCCACACAGACAGTGACCTGATGCTGGAATTGAATGTAGCGCTGTGAACATAGAACATAGAACATCACAGCGCAGCACAGGCCCTTCGGCCCTCGATGTTGCGCCGACCAGTGAAACCAATCTAAAGCCCATCTATCCTACACTATTCCAGTATCATCCATATGTTTATCCAATGACCATTTAAATGCCCTTAACGTTGGCGAGTCCACTACAGCTGCAGGCAGGGCATTCCACGCCCTTACTACTCTCTGAGTAAAGAACCTACCTCTGACATCTGTCCTATATCTATCACCCCTCAATTTAAAGCTATGTCCCCTCGTGCTAGCTATCACCATCCGAGGAAAAAGGCTCTCACTATCCACCCTATCTAATCCTCTGATCATCTTGTATGCCTCTATTAAGTCACCTCTTAACCTTCTTCTCTCTAACGAAAACAACCTCAAGTCCCTCAGCCTTTCCTCATAAGACCTTCCCACCATACCAGGCAACATCCTAGTAAATCTCCTCTGCAACCTTTCCAATGCTTCCACATCTTTCCTATAATGCGGCGACCAGAACTGTATGCAATACTCCAAGTACGGCCGCACCACAGTTTTGTACAGTTGCAGCATGACCTCATGGCTCCAAAACTCAATCCCTCTACCAATAAAAGCTAACACTCCGTTCGCCTTCTTAACAACCCTATCAACCTGGGTGCCAACTTTCAGGGATCTATGCACATGGACACCGAGATCTCTCTGTTCATCCACACTACCAAGTATCTTACCATTAGCCCAGTACTCTGTAATCCTGTTACAGCAGCAGTGCTAACCACTGTGCCACCGTGCTGCCCCGTTACCTCCCCATGACCTCCAGTCATGTTCTTCCTCGCCGTTTCCATTTGTGAGGAAGAACATGACTGGAGGTCATCTATACAGGATAGTCACCAAGGTGGCACAGTGGTTAGCACTGCTGCCTCACAGCGCCAGGGACCCGGGTTCAATTCCAATCTTGGGTCACTGTCTGTGTGGAGTTTGCACTTTCTCCCTGTGTCTGTGTGGGTTTCCTCCGGATGCTCCGGTTTCCCCTCTCAGCCCAAAGATGTGCGGGTTAGGTTGATTGGCCGTGATAAATTGCCCATCAGTGTCAAAGGGATTAGCAGGGAAATACGTGAGGTTATGGGGATAGGGTCTGGATGGGATTGTTGTCAGTGCAGATATGATGGGCCGAATGGCCTCTTTCTACACTGTAAAGATGTTATGATTCTAAACCCAATGCGAAATCCAGAAGAAACTTCATTGTCAGAGTGGTGAAAATGTACAACTTGTTATCAAGAGAAGAGGCTGAAGCAGATAGTGCGGGTGAATTTAAGGGGAAGCTAAGCAAGCATGTGAGGGAACAGGAAGAGAGGGTTCAGATGTGAAAAGGTGAGAGGAGCTTTCAATGAAGCATAAACACTGGCATGGACTTGTTGAGGCCAAATGGCCTGTTTCTATGCCATTTATCTTATTTATAGGAGTGATGGTCACCACACGACCAGCAGGATATAGAGGCTTTGGAGAGGGTACGGAAAAGGTTTACCAGGATGTTGCCTGGTTTGGAGGGTATTAGCTATGAGGGGAGATTGGACAAACTCGGTTTGTTTTCATTTGAGGCTGAGGGGCGACCTGATAGAAGTTTACAGAATTATGAGAGACATGGATAGAATGGACAGTCGGAGTCTTTTTCTCTGGGTTGAAATGTCAAATACTAGGGGATATAGGTTTAACTTAAATGGGGGAAAGTTTAGAGGAGATGTGAGAGGCAAGTGTTTTTTACACAAAGGATGGGTAAGTGACTGGAATGCGCTGCCAGAGAAGATGGAAGAAGCAAATACAATAGCAATGTTTAAGAGGCATCTTGACAGATACAAGAATAGGCAAAGAAGAGAGGGATATGGACTGCATAGAGGCAAAAGGTCTTTAGTTTAGAAAGGCATCATATGTCAGGGCAGGCTTGGTGGCAGAAGGGCCTGTTCCTGTGCTGTACTGTTCTTTGTGATGTTCGTACCATATGATTGACGCTACTATGGTATAGTATAGAAGTGATCACACTGCAATTGTGCCTTTGTATCTAGTTAATCTTTGACAGTGTTTCACTCGTGTATGAGGAAGAATTTCTTCACTCAGAGGGTGGAGAATGGAATTCTCTAAGTTTAAGTTTATTTATGAGTGTCACAAGTAGGCTTCCATTAACACTGCAATGAAGTTACTGTGAAAATCCCCAAGTTGCAACACTGGCGCCTGTTCGGGCACACAGAGGGAGAATTTAGCACGGCCAATGCACCTAACCAGCGCGTCTTTCGGACTGTGGGAGGAAACTGAAGCAACCAGAGGAAACCCATGCAGACAAAGGAGAGAACATGCAGACTCCGTCTTTCAGACAGTGGGAGGAAGCTGGAGCACACAGAGGAAACCCACGCAGACAAGGGCGGGGGGGGGAATGTGCAGACTCTGCACAGACAGTGTCCCAAGCCGGGAATCAAACCCGAGTCCCTGGCACTGTGAGGCAACAGTGCTAACCACTGTGCCACTGTGCCACCCTCAGAGGGCTGTGGAGGATTGAGTATATTCAGGACATGGATTGATAGATTTCTAGATTTTTAGGATACCCAGGGATATGGGGATGGGGTGGGGAAATGGAGTGGGCAAAGGGTCAGCCATGAACTAGTTGAATGGTGAACCAGGTGTGAGGGGCCGAATGGCCTACTGCTCCAATTTCCTATGCTCCCTGTGTTCAAAAGGGGAAAATAGCGCATCAGGTTGTTTCCCCAACAGTCTTCAAACAATCCTGCCAGACAGACTTAAGGTCAAACTGGGAGCAGTTACCTACCTGACAGCATGGGTTGTCAATTCGGATAATTATGCCCATGTGTGCAAACTGATTTTGATTTGATTTATTATTGTCACATGTATTAGTATACAGTGAAAAGTATTGTTTCTTATGCACTATGCAGACAAAACATACCGTTCATAGAGCACAAAGGGAGAAGGAAATGAGAGAGTGCAGAATATAGCGTTACAGTCATAGGGTGTTGAGAAAGATCAACTTAATACGAGGTAGGTTCATTCAAAAGTCTGGTGGCAGCAGGGAAGATGCTGTTCTTGAGTTGGTTGGAACATATCCTCAGACTTTGGCACCCTTTTCTCAATGGAAGAAGGTGGAAGAGAGTATGTCCGGAGTGCGTGGGGTCCTTGATTATGCTGGTTGCTTTTCTGAGGCAGCAGAAAGTGTAGACATAGTCAATGAGTGGGAGGTTGGTTTGAGTGATGGACTGAGCTTCATTCACAATCCTTTGTAATTTTTTGCGGCCTTGGGCAGAGCAGGAGCCAGACCAAGCTGTGATACAACCTGAAAGAATGCTTTCTATGGTGCATCTTTAAAGGTTGGTGAGAGTCGTAGCTGACATGCCAAATTTCCTTAGCTTCCTGAGAAAGTAGAGGCGTTGGTGGGCTTTCTTAACTATAGCGTCGGCCTGGAGGGACCAGGACAGTCTGTTGGTGATCTGGATGCCTAGAAACCTGAAGCTCTCGACCACTTCCACTTCGTCCCTTTTGATGTCGAGAGGGGCATATCCTCCACTATGCTTCCTGAAGTCGATGATTATCTCCTTTGTTTTGTTGACATAGAGGGAGAGATTATTGTCACCGCACCAGTTCACCAGATTCTCTATCTCTTTCCTGTACTCTGTCTCATCATTGTTTGAGATCCAACCCACAATGGTGGTGTCATCAGCAAACTTGAAAATCGAATTGGAGGGGAATTTGGCCACACAGTCATAGGTGTATAAGGAGTATAGTAGGGGGCTGAGAACACAGCCTTGTGGGGCACCAGTGTTGAGGATGATCGTGAAGGAGGTACTGTTGCCTATCCTTACTGATTGTGATCTGTGGGTTAGGAAGTTCAGAATCCAGTCGCAGAGGGAGGAGCCGAGCCTCAGGCCATGGAGTTTGAAGATGAGTTTTGGAGGAATAATGGTGTTGAAGACTGAGCTGTAGTTAATAAATAGGAGTCTGAGGAGATTGGTGTAAGTGCTGGGATCCTCCTCTCCTGGTGGGCTGCCAGCCAACTGTGGTGCCTGCAATCTGATTGGGCCTCCTGCCTCAGAACCAACACCCCTCCCCTTCCCCCCGCATCCCCCGCACCCTGCCCGCTGTTCTCAATTGGACAACAAAGGGGCAATTTAGGAGGCTGCTTCCCAGAAGGTTTTGCCAGTGGGGGTGCCCTGATGACATGAGCAGATTCAGACCCCCATGCATTCAAGGCTATGGGCCAAGTGCTGGCAAGTGGGATTAGGTGGGAAGGTCAGGGCATTTCATGATGCAGACTCGATGGACCGAAGGGCCTCTTCTGCATTATAGTAATCTGTGATTTTGTGATTCTGTGATATGCTTTCAACTTGTTGGAAAGCCCAGGCTGCTTCCAATTCACAACGAAGATCCTATAGTGAAGCAAACAATGTCCAACCTCAAAGCCATGGGTTTTTTGTTCGCTTGACTCATTTGGCAGTGCCAGGGCTTGAAGGCAGGATGCCGCTGACATTTTAGTGCAGTACTGAGGGAGTGCTCGGATGGAGACTGTACACCAAGGACCCATTTGTCCCCTGAGGTAGTTTATGGGGACGTTACACTATCCAAATCCAATGAGGGAGTTCTTCCAGACTTGTCTCCCATCTACCACTAAAAATGAAGAGAATTTGCTCTGCGCCAAACCACACCTGTGTTTGCTTCCACAACGTAGACTGGAGGGGCTGCTCCCACTGCGCCGCCTTAGCTTTGTCGTAAGGATGGCAGAAAAGTGCATAGAGAGGGGTTCTGGTTTTGGGGATGGAACAGAAGGGCTCTTTGGAAATTGCTGGCCACTCATCACCGTGAAACGCTTGGACTTGAGTGCGATAAAGTGTGACGCAAATGCTAAGAAATGGGTTTTCATAAGATTATAATATCATCAGATCGTCCCAAATGTAAACAGAACATTGTTTAAGCAACGTCATACCTGGCATTTTCCTGGGTTCGGATGCTGCAATATTGAGGAATGCAGACAGCTGGTGTAGGAACAGATGAATTAAAAAGATTATTGTGTAGACTGATCTGATGACATTCTCCATTGAACTCACCATTCTGTACAAAACAGCTCAGCTTTGATCTTGAAATATTCCTCAGGCATAAACATCAATACAGACCCATTGATAAAATAATTGATATCCTGCGCATTTCCTCCAGCTGGGTGCTGAAGGTGACTCAACAGTCACAGTGTGAATGGAAATAAGATACTCAATTCCTCCCTTCATCTCTTTGATGTTGGCTGTAATTACTCTTCAGAGCGTTGCTGGATGGATGGACAAAATGGATTGGTTACAAACGGCTGCTTATCAACGTTTACAGAACGGGTAGGGCAGGTTGATCAAACAGCTCAGTGTGGAGCCCCGAATCGAAAGCACGATCCGCGGGATCAAAGGCAAAAATGGAACACTTTTATTAAAAGATTTGTCACTTTACCATGCAACAAGAAAAAGAAAGACTCGCAATTGTATATAACAAGATCCAAGCAGCGAGGGCAGTTCACAGGTCATTTCATGAGATGCTTTGGCATGTCCTGAGGATGGGCAAAGCACTATATAAATGCAATTTGTTTGTTCGGTTATCAAACATTGTATTTATTTGGACAAATATCTCTGTTTTCTACCTGTCGCTTTTGAAAGTGCAGGCTTGTGCCAGGGTGTGGTTTCAGGGGTGTTCCCCCAGTAGCTTCCATTACTAAGGGAGGTGACTTTATGTCTTGGTCAGGACAATGAGACAGTGAATGTAGCTAAACTATTCAACCGTTGTAGCCTAGCCTGATCCTGCCTCGGAGATCAAAAATCCTAATCGATTATTATTGATTACATATAGTGTTGTCTCCAATTTCTCTGCTGTGTCCGGTTGAGCTGTGTTATAATTCAAGTCAGAAGCTCCAAAGTGTTTTATGGAACCTGCCTGGATCATAAGTTTTGCACTTTGTATTTGGCTAGGGTAAGCATGATATGTTTCACTTCAGGTATGATTCAAATGACCCACTAAGGAGCTTTTACCCAAACAAAGTTTATTTAAGAATATAGTTAACATGTATGGAAAGAAAATTAGCAATAATTTTGATCAATTACAAACAAAAAACAAAATAACCGTGATCATGTATAACCCTTAACAAATATATCTAAAATGTTCCAAGCAAATAAAACTTCCCATAGACAAAGCCCTTTCCACAGCAAAGACTAATGCTCATGTGATACTGGAAATGGGTCCTTTGGTTGGAGAATTGAAACCCTGACTTCTCAGCCTTGTAACTTCTAGCAGCCCTCTGGATATACACCCAGAACAGTTTGAAGTCAGAACAGCTTCCAAGAACACCGGGGAGAAAGAGTCTCCAGGCAAGCTAGCCACTGTCAGCAGATTTTTCACTCCAGGAAGACAAGAAGCCTTGCTTTCAGCTAATCAGCAGAATTTCCAAAACCAGGGGAGAAAGAGAAACATTTCTTTTCAGCTTCATGTCCCTTCTAAACTCAAGCTGCAGCCAGCCAAACATTCACTCGGAGGAAAAAAAATTGTCCAGAACACATGAACTGCCAATCAGTCTTCCTCCTAACTATGCAGGGTCATAATAGATCCCAGAGTAAAAATAAAATAACCCTGTTAAGCCACTGAAGGACTTCTATACTCAACTTGGCAACAATGAAATAAGCTGAGGCTGTGAGAGCTGCAGAGAACATGATTTAAAAAAAACATTTCTCAAAGGTACACTAACATCATAGCCGTTGCATTGCACAGACTCTTTAAGATTGAGACTCATTTTAAAGGAATTGTGTGTGACCCATTTCTTCCCGGTGGTACATTCCTATTAGTTGTGTGACTGTGCACTTCTGCAGCTTGGAGGGAATATTGTCTCGCTCCCTATTCTCTCACCCAGATGACACTGAATCATAGGGCAGGCTTCAATGCCACCCTAGCGGCAGGTTTGGAGGAGGGGAATCTTTAATCAGACAGGAGGGTGTAGGGTGGGGACCATGCTGCCTTCCCAGCTTCACACCTCTGCCTGATTTGAGTCCAGGGCAGGAAGACACATGGACCACCTCCCCACCTGGACGGTAACTGGGGACCTTCAGAAATGCAGGTGCCCTTGTTTTAAATCTAGTTCTTGTTGAAGGGAAAGGGTACTGGGTGGGCCTGCTGAGAGGCAACACCCTGGCCTTGCTTCTGACAGCCTCCCCCTTCCCCCCCATCCCTCCCACCTCCCCAGTTAAGATACTTATTTTTCTTAGGTGCCACATGAATTGTGAGGCTTTCAAGTTCCACTTGACGTGATCAATAAAATATAACATTTCCAATGTTGGGTGGAATTCTCCAGCCAACCAGAATTGCAGGAGCTGCGCTTGTAATCGCTTTAATTATGCACTGGCGTGTCCCCTCCGACTTTCCTGGTGGACTGGCAGCTGATTTGACTGCCCGGTCTCAGCTGGTGTGTTCGAAGTCCTGGCATCATATTTAAACACCAGTCCAGCACTCTCATATTACTCTCTCCAGCCCACCTGGCTTCAGCAGACTGTGCAGGATGTCACCAACTCAGAGGGAAAAGGCTGGCAGCCTCAAGAAGAAACCTGGTCCTCGATTCAACCGCCTTCTCCCCGAGCCCCTCACCTGTGAGGCGCCCATGCCCCACTTGGACCTCGACCCACTGCATCTGGAGTCTTTATCCATCCCCTTCAGGTAAATGATCTGCTATCCCTTGGACCGCCCTTGTTTGTGAACTTTTCATGCAGCCTTGTCTGGATTCAGTTTCCCTTCCCTCCCTCTTCCCTCTGCCTCCATTTTATGTCTTCTTCATTTACCTTTTCGCCATTGTGCCAAGCATTGTGAACACTCACCCTTCCGGTCCCGTCCCTTGCATAGTCCTCCTTCCACATTGCCCCTCTCTTGTCTTCATCAGGCTAAAACCCTCCCCCCCTCCTCCTCCCTCATCACCCCACACTCAGCCTCTGGTCGAACTCTGGACCTTTGCTGCAGTGGCTGTGTGCGTCCACAGCACAGTGCAGTCCAGATAGAGACTGGTATGTAGCATCAGAGGGGAAGAGACCCCTGTACTTCCCAACCCCCGGTGCAGTACTGATCCGACTCAGTGACATAGGAAGGTCCATCGATCCAACAGCACGGTGATGTACTTGAAGGCCAGCTCGGCACGGAGAGGGAGGCAGGGACCAGTCCGCCCCGGCACAATGATGTTCACTGCATCAGCACAGCACTGTGGCACTCACCTCAAAGTCTCTGACAAGCTGAGAGCTGCCTTGTGCATGCCAGTCATTAGCAATTGGATTCCCCATTGCTGATGCAAGACTGGAAGGGCTGACGGGATTCTGGCAGGCAGCTGTTTCAATGAGCATTCATGAGATGCAAATAAATGCAAATAGTGTTCCCGCCCACCAGCCAACGGGAGAACCATCTCGCCATTGGGAGAATTGCAATTGTAATTTTCCACTGTGGGTTTCGGACTTCTTGACTCTTGCCAGATTCTGCATGCCCGCCCACCACCAAACCCACCGCCAGTGGGCTGGGAGAATGCCAGCCAGTGTCATTGTTCAATTGTTATATAACAGCAAGGAAATGGGGTGAATTTAAACATGAGAAATCTGGAAGGACTGTGCCATTGCCTCAGTTCTCAAGGGGAGAGCTTATAAAAAGGGCTTTATCCAGACATATTACATAATACAATTGACAGAAATATTTGATTGAGTTTTTTGAAGGGGTAACCAAGAAGGTAGATGAGGGCAGTGCAGTTGATGTTGTCTACATGGACTTTAGCAAGGCCTTTGACAAGGTACCGCATGGTAGGTTGTTGCATAATGTTAAATCTCACGGGATCCAGAGTGAGGTATCTAAATGGATACAAAATTGGCTTCTTGACAGAAGCCAGAGGGTGGTTGTAGAGGGTTATTTTTCAAACTGGAGGCCTGTGACCAGCGGTGTGCCTCAGGGATCGGTGCTGAGTCCACTGTTATTTGTCATTTATATTAATGATTTGGATGGGAATATAGGAGGCATGGTTAGTAAGTTTGCAGATGACACCAAGATTGGTGGCATAGTGGACAGTGAAGAAAGTTATCTCGGATTGCAATGGGATCTTGATCAATTAGGCCAGTGGGCTGATGAATGGCAGATGGAGTTTAATGGCGAGGTGATGCATTTTGGTAGATTAAACCAGGGCAGGACATTCTCAGTTAATGGTAGGGCGTTGGGGAGAGTTACAGAACAAAGAGATCTAGGGGTACATGTTCATAGCTCCTTGAAAGTGGAGTCACAGGTGGACAGAATGGTGAAGAAGGCATTCGGCATGCTTGGTTTCATCAGTCAGAACATTGAATACAGGAGTTGAAACCTCTTGTTGAAGTTGTACAAGACATTGGTAAGGCCACACTTGGAATACTGTGTGCAGTTCTGGTCACCCTATTATAGAAAGGATATTATTAAACTAGAAAGAGTGCAGAAAAGATTTACTAGGATGCTACCGGGACTTGATGGTTTGAGTTATAAGGAGAGGCTGGATAGACTGGGACTTTTTTCTCTGGAGCGTAGGAGGCTGAGGGGTGATCTTATAGAGGTCTATAAAATAATGAGGGGCACAGATCAGCTAGATAGTCAATATCTTTTCCCAAAGGTAGCGGAGTCTAAAATGAGAGGGTGTAGGTTTAAGGTGAGAGGGGAGAAATACAAAAGTATCCAGAGGGGCAATTTTTTCACACAGAGGGTAGTGAGTGTCTGGAACAAGCTGCCAGAGGTAGTAGTAGAGGCGGGTACAATTTTGTCTTTTAAAAAGCATTTAGGTTGTTACATGGATAAGATGGGTATAGAGGGATATGGGCCAAATATGGGCAATTGGGATTAGCTTAGGTGTTTAAAAAAAAAGGGCAGCATGGACAAGTTGGGCCGAAGGGCCTGTTTCCATGCTGTAAACCTCTATGACTCTGTTTGAAACCACAGGCCCAAGCCTTCCAATCAGGATCAGAAACTTTCTTTCCGCCCCGACCAGACAAAGCAAAGCACACTTATCTTCTTTGACTTTTCTCAGCAATTTTCTGATGGAGATTTTGCCCACTTCCTGACTACCCGCGACCCACCTGACCCTCCCCAATTGGGCCTGACCTGATCCAGCATCTGACCCAACCTGATGAGCCCTGACCCGATCTGACTAGCTCCCACCACCAAACACCACCCTCCCCAACCTCGCCACATGACCCGACCTGATTAGCCCCTGTTCCGATCTGACGGCACGGTGGCACAGTGGTTAGCACTGCTGCCTTACGGCACTAGGGACCCGGGTTCAATTCCCGGCTTGGTCACTGTCTGTGTGGAATTTGCTCGTTCACCCCATATCTGCGTGTGTTTCCTCCGGGTGCTCCGGTTTCCTCCCACAGTCCAAAGATGAGTGGGTTAGTTTGATTGGCCATGCTAAACTGCCCCTTAGTGTCGGGGGTTAGTAGGGTAAATAAGTAGGGTTATGGGGATAGGGTCTGGGTGGGATTGTGGTTGGTGCAGACTCAATGGGCCAAATGGCCTCCCTCTGCACTGTAGGGATTCTATAATTCTATGATTTATGACCCACCTACCCACTCACCCACCCCTCCACTCTATCCACCTCATCCACCCACCCACTGACCTCCCACCCTTCCCGCTAGACCCCTGACCCAGATGGAGGTCAGTGTGAGCGATTCGGGGAGTCTGTTTTCCCTGTTTAACATTTCCTGGGTGACAATCCAGCTAAGTAAGTTGGAACCATTCAAAGTCTCTGTCTCTAACTAGTTGGAGGCATTTTGGGAGGGTCCAGGGAAGCAGGGGATTTGTCCATCAGGAGTTCAAACTTGCTGGGCAATTCCCATGGTGTCCTTGTATTGGGAATACACACTGCATCTTCCAGGGTAAATCCAGCCTCCGACTGTGTGCAGACCAGAAGATCTGGGCCATAGGCAACATTTGAAAAATTATCACCAGTTTAGGACCTCTGAGATTCTTACACATGGGCAGTGATAAAATATATTCTATCAAGAATTGCCCGAGCCATCTGCAGAGACCTCCCTCACAATGTTGCCAGGACCATCTATGGGGTCTTTTGTTGCACACACATTTTCTGTCACTGTGCAGGAGTTGAAGGATCTGGATTTAACCAATCACAAACTTCAAGTCTTCTACAGTCCTGCCAACTAGTGGAGGATGATGTTGTGTCAGAGCGGGTGTAGTAGGCATGGCACGCCAACTCTCAGTGGCAGCTGAAGCCAGGTATCAGGAGCACGGTGCCCTGGCCCTACATTGCCCTGTGTTCTCTCTCCTGAGAATGCAGCAGCACAGAATCGTTCCGAGAGGCTCTGAAGTCTGATTTGCTCCTTCAGGTGTAGGGTAGAGTGTCCTAATCTGGATGATGGTGAAATTCGGGAATGTCAGAATGTCTGTTAAAATTTCCTCCGGATTCGGGAAGAGTTTCATAACATTGTCCCATAAATTTATTATGCTTCTACTTATGGATATTTTAAAATGCAACTGAAAGGTATTTCCATCGATTTCCATCATTTACTTCATCGCAATACCGGGTGCAAGGGTTGTGTTTCTGGTGTGAAATGCATTTTAAGGCCTTGAGGGTTTGATCAGTTTTATTCTTGGAAACCAACGATTTTTAGAACTTTTCTCTCTCTCTCTCTTGCCAATAGGGGCATGGACAGCAATAAAAAGGGAAAATCATGGGGGCTGATTCCCCCATCCCACCACGCTAGAAAACTTGGTCATCCCAATAGTTCTCCAAAAGTGGAGAGCTACTGTATTCCCCGCTGGAGTGAAGCACTCTGGTGGGGTGGGAGAGGCTAGGGGGCCCGGAGAATTCAGTCCCGGGCCCGCTAATCACATTGAAATAACATTAAAGTTAGATTAAAATCACTTATCTGGCTTCCCATCCTGACTTGAGCATGCATCAACTTTCCTTCATTCCTGCTATTCTGGAGTTTGCTACCAATCTCCATCGAGCCTACACCGATGACAATCCCACCGCGGCCCTATCCCCATAACCCCCCATATTTACCCTTGCTAGTCCCCCTGACACTAAGGGGCAATTTAGCATGGCCAATCAGCCTAACCCGCACATCTTTGGACTGTGGGAAGAAACCGGAGCACAGACATGGGGAGAACGTGCAAACTCCACAGAGACAGTCACCCGAGGCCGGAATTGAACCCATGTCCTTGGCGTTGTGAGGCAGCAGTGCTAACCATTGTGCCACTGTGCCAACCTATGTTAATGTCCAGGGAAAGCCAGCAATGGGGGAGCTGCTGCATTTACGAGGGACAGAAAATCTGGGGCCTCATCATCCAAAAGTCCAGTTAAAGAGGCCTGACCAGTTCCACGAACAAATATTTTGTGAGACATGATGCCTACCTTCAGCATGTCTGATGTTGCCTGGCTTTCCTCGGGGTGAACACAGTAAGAGTTTTAACAACACCAGGTTAAAGTCCAACAGATTTATTTGGTAGCAAATACCATTAGCTTTCGGAGCGCTGCTCCTTCGTCAGATGGAGTGGAAATGTGCTCTCAAACAGGGCACAGAGACACAAAATCAAGTTACAGAATACTGATTAGAATGCGAATCCCTACAGCCAACCAGATCTTAAAGATACAGACAATGTGGGTGGAGGGAGCATTAAGCACAGGTTAAAGAGATGTGTATTGTCTCCAGACAGGACAGCCTGCAAGTCCAGGAGGCAAGCTGTGGGGGTTACTGATAATGTGACATAAATCCAACATCCCGGTTTCGGCCGTCCTCATGTGTGCGGAACTTGGCTATCAGTTTCTGCTCAGCGACTCTGCGCTGTCGTGTGTCGTGAAGGCCGCCTTGGAGAACACTTACCTGAAGATCAGAGTGTTACAGTATTCTGTAACTTGATTTTGTGTCTCTGTGCCCTGTTTGAGAGCAGATTTCCACTCCATCTGACGAAGGAGCAGCGCTCCGAAAGCTAATGGTATTTGCTACCAAATAAACCTGTTGGACTTTAGCCTGGTGTTGTTAAAACTCTTACTGTGTTCACCCTAGTCCAACGCCGGCATCTCCACATCATGATTTCCTCAGGATCCCAGCTTTCACAGCACTGACTGAATGAAGTGAAGAAGGCAGTCGCACAATTTGGCACCCCCCCTCCCCCCCCCTCCCCCCCCCCCCCCCCCCCCCAATGCGTAACTTCACATTCTGTGTAAACACTGATTTCACCGGTGTCCCAAATGATAATCGGCCAGAATTTTACCGGCGTGCCTGCCACCAATTCTCCGTTGGCCTCAGGTGGGATTTTACGAGCTTTGCCCGAGCGAGGTCGTAAACTACCGGCCGATATGATTACATTAGGTTAAATCTTCTCTCTTTTCCAAGGAAAGTATATTTTAGTTATCGTGCAGCTCCCTGGATTTGCCAGAACTTGTGTCAAAGGACCTTAGCGGCACCTTCTCCAATGAATTGCTGACAAACTGCTTCCTGTCTAACTTCTAACTTCAGCCTCGTCCAAGACATTATCACCTCTCCAGATGCGCTGTCAGAATCTCTCGATGATATGTCAATTTGAGAAGAAAGCTATCGAACAATTTGGAAGAAATATTGTGCAACGAGAGTGATGCACAGAGCAAACCCAAGCGACCACATCCTCTTCTACTTAAAAAAAAATCTAAATGATGAACCATTGCTGAAAATATGCAGTCAATACTATTTTTGTAACTGCATTAAACCCAATGGTCTCTGTATATGATTATATCCCAGAAATGTCAAGTTATTCTCATCACAATTTTAACACAAGCTGTTATACTCAACATCTGAAGTTGACATTTATGATGGGAATTTCCCACCCCTCAGCATTGGGCCCTAATGATTCAGGCCTCCACCCAGAAGATGAGACCTCCTCTGCTCATCTCCAACCCTCTTGACACGTAGCCGCCGCACACCTGTAAATCTCCTCCCTCCCACTGCAGCCTCTGATATCCCAGGAATGAAGGTTTTGCCACATGAGGAGCAGTCAAGGAGTCTGGGTCTATACTCAATGGAGTTTAGAAGAATGAGGGGGTGATCTAATTGAAACTTACAGAATACTGAGAGGCCCAGATAGAGTGGACATGGGGAGAATGCTTCCACTCGTAAGAGAGACTAGAATTTGAGGGCACAACCTCAGAGTGAAAGGACACTCCTTTAAAACTGAGGTGAGGAGGAATTTCTTCAGCCAGAGGATGGTGAATCTGTGGAACTCATTGCCACAGAGGGCTGTGGAGGATCAAAGGTTATGGGGAGAAGGCAGGAGAATAGGGATGAGAATCATATCAGCCATGATTGAATGGCAGAGCAGGCTTAATGAGTCGAATGGCCTAATTCTGCTCCTATATCTTATTATGATCTTATGATATTGTCAATCTTCAAAACATGTTTTTTACTTCTTGTGACTTATTTTTAACACCATATATATCTATTAATTTGTGTCCTTCACCTCTCCCTCACCCCCAACTCCATTTTCATCTGGGGCTTGGGTCTCCATTCTTTAGCCTCAGTGTAATTCGACAAGAAAATTCCAACAATGTACAAAACGGCTAACGAATGTTGTGTAAGTACCATGTCTACTTTCAGTAACGCTTTGGTCATCTTTCCCACCGCACTTAATTCATAACAGCCCGATTGTTATACAATAGCATAGCTCTAACTCACTGGACAATGCCATTGAGACTGCTGGTACATATCTATGCCCATGATATACTAAAGTCCTGGCCTATAAATTCAGCCAGTTTTCCCCATCCTATCCTGACCCAAGCCACCAATATGGCAGGCAAGAAATATGCCATCCATTACACTGGTGAAGAAGAGAAAGTAGGTGTCCAGGGCTCAGGCTAGTTCCCTTGCAAGTGCAAAGTTGAGGCCTAGGGTTTGAGGCCCTCACCAGTTTTCCCCAAGGTCTCCCACACCAGTTGGATTCAGTAAAACAGAACATGTGCGACTGAAAAGGTGAGTTTTTGACATTTACTTCCCCGAATTTGGAGCCATAACCTTTGATCCTCCACAGCCCTCTGTGGCATTGTCCAGTGAGTTAGAGCAACGGGCTTTTCCTGACCCCATATTTAAAGAAGATGGGGTCACCCTACTGATTACAGTTACTTGTCATTTCTGTCTTGACGTGGGTTTCTGATCCACCCCTGTGGCCTGCTGTCTCCCCCGTTATCCAGGCCTTCAATTCAGTTCGTCACCCAACCCTGCACCAACACCAACACCAACATGGGCGGCACGGTGGCACAGTGTTAGCACTACTGCCTCACAGCGCCAGGGACCCAGGTTCGATTCCCGGCTTGGGTCACTGTCTGTGTTGAGTTTGCATCTTCTCCCCGTGTCTGTGTGGGTTTCCGCCGGGTGCTCCAGTTCCCTCCCACATTCTGAAAGACGTGCTGGTTAGGTGCATTGACCCAAACAGGTGCCGGACTGTGGCGACTAGGGGAATTTCACAGTAACTTCATTGCAGTGATAATGTAAGCCTTACTTGTGACTAATAAATAAACTTTAACTTTAATCTTCTCCCCACCAACTCCCCCCACCGCCCTCCCCACACCCGCCCACCACATCCTCCGTACACAGGAGCCCCATCTTGGTCTTATTGTCCACTTGGTTAGCTCCATTAAGGTGAGGTCCTATAGGCCTCTGATAAAAGGTGTTCAAGCTGTCAGGTTAACTCTCCTCTCTCCACAAATGCTGCCTGACCTGCTGAGTAATTCTGGCTTTAGGAGAATCAGCCTGTACACGTGCCTATGAGCCAAAGGGAATTAAAAAATGAATAGTGACCTGTAGTAATTAAAAAATGAACAGGGACCTGCTCCTGAAGCCTATTCAGTGATTCTGTGCTGGAAAGCATGAGCATTGGCCGTGGTAACACAGACATCCCAGGCTCATCGATACTATGGACACCAGGGGGGCTGGAGCTGTGCTCCCCCCGCCTCAAGGGGAGAGGAAAGTAGGAAAAGGGCGGAAACTCAATCAAAAAGAAAATGTAATGAGACAGAATCTGACGCATTGCATCTACGCTTTGTTAATATACAAAGAAGACCATCACTTCTAGACTCCACACTATCGTCCAGAGGGAGTCACTAAACAAAGAGAGATGTTTCCGATCACTTTGTGTTAAACTCTGAACTGCAATAACTTGGAACATGAGGCCTGAAAATCGTCTTGTCAATTTGAATGCCAGTGTCCTAGCCTTTGTGTAAAATTAGCAGAGCTAAAATGCCTCTGTACCCAATTAAATACCTCAAACAGCCAAATGTCCTTGTTAATTTTTAGACTGATTAATGATATCTGACTCTTGCTAAGTAAATTATACGCAGTGTCAGTAATATAATTAATTAATTGTCCTCCCTGCTTAAATTGCTCTATAAATAGAGAATGCTATCCTTTGGGCATTTGGAACGGGGGTACAATCTGCCTTTAAAATTATACGTTAGGATTCGAGTGAGAATTTTGAGGATGGGCCCAAACAGGAGGCCTCCCCTGCTCTGTGTTTGCAATGGCCAATCTCTACACTAGGCGTAAAGATAGCAACAATGTTCCACAAATATATATTTCTACGTCTACCTCATTTATATATATTTTTTATTCATTCATAGTCCATTAGCATCGCTGGCTAGCCAGCAGTTATTGCTTAAGGGCAGTGAGAGTCAACCACGTTGCTGTGGCTCTGGAGTCGCGTGCAGGCCAGACCGGGTAAGGATGGCAGATTTCCTTCCCTAACCAACATTCGTGAATCAGGTGGGTTTTTCCCACAATCGACAATGGTTTCATGGTCATCAGTAGATTCGTAATTCCAGATATTTTTTATTGACTTCAAATTCCACCACCTGCCGTGGTGGGATTTGAACCCGGGTCCCCAGAACATTAGCTGAGTTTCTGGATGAATAATCGAGCGATAATACCACTAGGCCATTGCCTCCCCATATATGGTGGGAAAACTTCAGAAGGTGGCATATCATTATTTTCTCAGAGACTCTAATTGGCAGCCATTTTACTGCCATGCTTTAATTTTGGATCAAACATCAGAGGGATGCAGGAAGTGAGATTAAAATTGAAGTAATGTCAAGAAATGGAATTTAAAAATTCAGAAAAAGGCAGAGAGAGGAATGAGGAGTGATGCGCGATATAACACACGAGAGGCAGGATGTACTCGGGAAATAAAGGCTTTTATTGCCAACAATAACAGAGCTACTATATACAGTATACGATCCCAGACTAAAGGGTCACCAGGCAGAGCAGTGACCTTTATACCTCTCCCAGGAGGCGGAGCCAACTGGGGTGTACCATAGGACTATATTAACAGGTAGAACAGCCCAACCCTAACCCCAACAGTAACATATCTACAGACTCATAGTACTGGCCAGACCATGGCTCAGCACTCCTGGTGGGAACCAACAATGGTTCACCACAAGGAGAAAAACATAAGTGGGATTAAAATGATAGGGTTGCCAGGTTAACAAAAAGCAAGTGCGCAGGCTGTACTGATTACTCCATTGAGAGGCACAGTAGTTAGCACTGCCGCCTCACAGTGCGAGGGATCCGAGTTCCATTCCGGCCTTGCGTCACTGTCTGTGCGGAGTTTGCACATTCTCCCCGTGTCTGCGTGGGTTTCCTCCGGGTGCTCCAGTTTCCCCCCACGCTCCAAGGATAAGTTTAAGTTTATTTATTAGTGTCACAAGCAGGTTTACATTAACGCTGCAATGAAGTTACTGTGAAAATCCCCAAGTCGCCACACTCCGGCGCCTGTTCAGGCACACTGAGGGAGAATTTAACATGGCCAATGCACCTAGCCAGGTGCAGGTTAGGTTGCTTGACCATGCAAAATTGCCCCTTAGTGTCAGGGGGATTAGTAGGGTAAATACGTGGAGTTATGGGAATAGGGCCTGGGTGGGATTGTGTCAATGCAGGCTCAATGGGTCGAATGGCCTCCTCATGTGCTGGAGGGATTCTATGATTCTACTCCAGTCCCCATTTTCCCGAGAGTGTGGAGGAGAGTGGAGAAGGTAGTGTAAGTTAACACTTCTTTTATTATTCATTCATGGGATGTGAATGTTTCGGGGCAAGGTCAACGTTTATTGCTCATCACTAATTGCCTTTGAGGAACTGAACCAGCTTCTTGAACCTCTGCAGTCCGTGGCATGTAGAAAGCCCATGGCTCTGTCGGGAAGGAAATTCCAGGATTTTGATTCAGGGACAGTGAAGGAACAGTGATTTGTTTGAAGTCCGGATGATGTGTGACTTAGCTCCTTGTAAAATGGCAATCCATCCAAAACTCAAACACTGGCAGCTTGTTCTTCTTGACATCTCTCCCAAATTCCTCAACAAGAAACGAGGAAGAGCTGGTCACCTGACCGGTAAGCAATATTTCAAATACGGTTAAGTCTGAATTAAACACAAAAATACGCCGGAAATGCTCAGCAGATCAAGCCGTATTTGTGGAGAGGGGAAGAAGAGTTAACATTTCAGATTGCTGACCCTTCAATCACCCCAATCCCAATCCAAAGCTTGACGTATTAGGAGATAAAGAATGGCTCAGAACTGCAGAAAAGTTTGCGATACTCGGTAGACTGCCATCATGGTGATATTACTTCCTAGCATTGCACAGTCCAAGTTAGCTTGGCACAGTCACTCGAACAGGTTGGCTCTGTCATCTATCATCTGCTGATTACACTAGTCAGCCACCTGCCACCCTCTGCACAACTCAAAGACGTTGCCAATCAAACCTTCTTTCATTCTCCTGGAGCCAGCCTCACATTGTCATTGAGGAAACCATCATGGCTGCTCTTCTCTCGAGACATAGAACATAGAACAGCACAGCACAGTACAGGCCCTTCGGCCCACGATGTTGTGCCGAACCTTTTCCGAAACCAAGATCAAGCTATCCCATTCCCTATCATTCTGGTGGGCTCCATGTGCCTATCCAATAACCGCTTGAAAGTTCCTAAAGTGTCTGACTCCACTATCACAGCAGGCAGTCCATTCCATACCCCAACCACTCTCTGAGTAAAGAACCTACCTCGTACATCCCTCCTATATCTTCCACCACGAACCTTATAGTTATGCCCCCTCGTAACAGCTACATCCACCCGAGGAAATAGTCTCTGAACGTCCACTCTATTTATCCCCCTCATCATCTTATAACCTCTATTAAGTCGCATCTCAACCTCCTCCGCTCCAGAGAGAACAGCCCTAGCTCCCTCAACCTTTCCACATAAGACCTACCCTCCAAACCAGGCAGCATCCTGGTAAATCTCCTTTGCACTCTTTCCAGTGATTCCACATCCTTCTTATAGTGAGGTGACCAGAACTGCACACAATATTCCAAATGTGGTCTCACCAAGGTCCTGTACAGTTGCAGCATAATGCCACAGCTCTTAAACTCAAACCCCCTGTTAATAAACACTAACACACTATAGGCCTTCTTCACGGCTCTATCAACTTGAGTGGCAACCTTCAGAGATCTGTGGATATGAACTCCAAGATCTCTCTGTTCCTCCACATTCCTCAGAAACCTACCTTTGACCCTGTAATCCGCATTCAAATTTGTCCTACCAAAATGAATCACCTCGCACTTATCAGGGTTAAACTCCATCTGCCATTTTTCGGCCCAGCTCTGCATCCTATCAATGTCTCTTTGCAGCCTACAACAGCCCTCCACCTCATCCACTACTCCACCAATCTTGGTGTCATCCGCAAATTTACTGATCCACCCTTCAACCCCCTCCTCCAAGTCATTGATAAAAATCACAAATAGCAGAAGACCCAGCTCTGATCCTTGTGGTACACCGCTGGTAACTGGTCTCCAGTCTGAAAATTTTCCATCCACCACCACCCTCTGTCTTCTATGAGATAGACAGTTACTTATCCAATCGGCCAAATTTCCCTCTATCCCACACCTCCTTACTTTCTTCATGAGCCGACCATGGGGGACCTTATCAAACACCTTACTAAAATCCATGTATATGACATCAACTGCTCTACCTTCATCGACACACTTAGTTACCTCCTCAAAAAATTCAATCAAATTTGTGAGGCAGGACTTACCCTTCACGAATCCATGTTGACTATCTCGGATTAAGCTGCATCTTTCTAAATGGTCGTAAATCCTATCCGTCAAGACCTTTTCCATTAACTTACCGACCACCGAAGTAAGACTAACCGGCCGATAATTACCAGGGTCATTCCTATTTCCTTTCTTGAACAGAGGAACAACATTTGCCACTCTCCAGTCCTCTGGCACTATCCCCGTTGACAGTGAGGACCCAAAGATCAAAGCCAAAGGCTCTGCAATCTGCTCCCTTGCCTCCCAAAGAATCCTAGGATATATCTCATCTGGCCTAGGGGACTTATCGACCTTCAGGTTTTTCAAAATTGCTAATACATCTTCCCTCAGAACATCTGTCTCCTCCAGCCTATCAGCCTATATCACACTCTCATCCTCAAAAACATGGCCCCTCTCCTTGGTGAACACTGAAGAAAAGTATTCATTCAGCGCCTCTCCTCTCTCTTCTGACTCCATGCACAAGTTCCACTACTGTCCTTGACTGGCCCTAACCTCACCCTGATCATTCTTTTATTCCTCACGTAAGAGTAAAAAGCCTTGGGGTTTTCCTTGATCCGACCCGCCAAGGACTTCTCATGCCCTCTCCTAGCTCTCCTAAGCCCTTTTTCAGCTCATTCCTTGCTAACTTGTAACCCTCAATGGAACCGAATGAACCTTGTTTTCTCATCCTTACATACGCTTCCTTCTTCCTCTTGACAAGACATTCAACCCCCTCTTTTGTGAACCATGGTTCCCTCACTCGGCCATTTCCTCCCTGCCTGACAGGGACATACCTATCAAGGACACACAGTATTTTTTCCTTGAACAAGATCCACTTTTCATTTGTGCCTTTCCCTGGCAGTTTCTGTTCCCATCTTATGCTCCCTAATTATTGCCTAATCGCATCATAATTACCCCTCCCCCAATTATAAACCTTGCCCTGTCGTACAGCCCTATCCCTCTCCATTGCAATAACGAAAGACACCGAATTGTGGTCGCTATCTCCAAAGTGCTCTCCCACAACCAAATCTAACACTTGGCCCGGTTCATTTCCCAATACCAAATCCAATGTGGCCCCACCTCTTGTCGGCCTATCCACATATTGTGTCAGGAACCCCTCCTGCACACACTGCACAAAAACTGCCCCATCCGAACTATTCAACCTATAAAGGTTCCAGTCAATATTTGGAAAGTTAAAGTCACCATGACAACTACCCTGTGACCTCCACACCTATCCATAATCTGTTTTGCAATTTCTTCCTCCACATCTCTATTACTATTTGGGGGCCTATAGACAACTCCTAACAACGTGACCGCTCCTTTCCTATTTCTAACTTCAGCCCATCTTACCTCAGTAGGCAGATCCCCCTTGAACTGCCTTTCTGCAGCCGTTAAACTATCCTTGATTAACAATGCTACTCTTCCACCTCTTTTACCACCTTCCCTACTCTTACTGAAACATCTATACCCCGGGACTTCCAACAACCATTCCTGTCCCTGTTCTAACCATGTCTCCGTAATGGCCACAACATCGTAGTCCCAAGTACCAATCCACGCTCCAAGTTCACCTACCTTATTTCGGATACTCCTTGCATTGAAATAGACACACTTCAACTCACCTTCCTGTCTGCCGGTACACTCCTACGACCTTGATATCTTCCTCAGTACCTCACTACACTCAACACTGACTTCTGGACTACAGCTCCTTTTCCTATCCCCCGACAAATTAGTTTAAACTCCCCCCCAACCCCCCACCCCCCCGAAGAGCCGTAGCAAATTTCTCTCCCAGGATATTGGTGCCCCTCTGGTTCAGGTGCAACCCGTCCTGTTTGTACAGGTCCCACCTTCCCCAGAATGTGTTCCAATTATCCATGTAGCTGGAACCCTCCCTCCTACACCATCCCTGCAGCCACGTGTTTATCTGCACTCTCTCCCTGTTCCTCAACTTCCTGTCACGTGGCACCGGCACCAAACCAGAGATGACAACATGATTTGTCTTGGCTCTCAGCTTCCACCCTAGCTCCTTAAATTCCTGTTTTAAATCCCCGTCCCTTCTCTTACCTATGTCGTTGGTACCGATGTGTACCACGACCTGTGACTGTTCCCCCTCCCCCTTTCCAAAGAAAATCATTGCAACAAAGATTCCTTCCAAATGCAACTTCGATTGGTGCCTCACATTCTCTACCAGAGGAGGTGATAACAACCACAGACCTTTCCATTCTGGTTGTTAAACTATATATATTTGTTACTTCACTTTTTCTGGTTAAATAAAAAAACAGAACTTTTAATTGTGTGGGCCTCCAATCATTTTGCCTTAAAAGATAGGGAATCACTTTACAGAGGTCAACCTGTGAAGTGGTTCCTCACTTTCACATTTTGTAATGTCGGAGCAGGCTTCACCTTACCAATAAAGAAAGAGGCCCCTTAGAAATATTAGCATACAGAGGGATCTAGGTGGGCAGATACACAGTTCCCTGAAGGTGGCAACTCAGGTGGACAAGGTGGTCAAGAAGGCGTATGGCATTCTGGCCTTCATCAGTCGGGGCGTTGAGTATAGGAATTGGAAAATCATATTGCAGCTGTATAAGACTTTGGTTAGGCTGCATTTGGAGTATTGTGTACCATTCTGGTCGCCACACTACGGGAAGGATGTTGATGCATTGGAAAGGCTGCAGAAGAGATTTATCAGGATGTTGCCTGGCTTGGAAGTTATGGACAATGAAGAAAGGTTGAACAAACTTGGATTGTTTTCATTAGAGCGTTGGAGGATGAGGGGGGACCTGATGGAGGTTTACAAGATTATAATAGGCTTGGATAGAATGGATAGTCAGAGTCTTTTCCCCAGGGTCGAAGGGTCAATTAATCGGGGGCATAGGTTGAACGTGAGAGGGGGAAAGTTTAAAAGAGATGTGAGGGGCGAGTTTTTCACACAGAGGGTGGTGAATGCCTGGAACGCGCTGCCGGAGGAGGTGGTGGAAGCAGATTCTATAACAACGTTCAAGAGGCATCTGGATAGATACATGAATAGGCAGGGAATAGAGGGATATGGACCATGTAGAGGCAAGAAAATATTAGATTAGAGAGGCATCTGTGTCGACACAAACTTGGTGGGCTAAAGGCCCTGTTCCTACGCTGTACTGTTCTTTGTTCTCATTGGTTAGCTGACAATATAAAAATTATTAGGTGGAATTTTCCCGTCTCATCCTTCATGGGAATCATAGTGGGCGGGGAAGACCATGCAAAGTTCCGTTGACCTTGGGTGGGAATTTCCAGCTTTGGGGCGAGTGCGGCCGCACTCGCCCCAAAGCTGGAAATTCCCACCCATTGGGTCTTTTGGCCCTGGATTTAGGAGATAGTAAAACTGCGTTGGGATTAGGTGGCAAACAAAAACTGATTGGGGTTAACCTGCTGACCTACCTTACCCAAACAGTAATTACAGGCAATTAGGGATTAGGCAATTAGGCAGTGAATGCTGATCTTGCCAGCAATGCCCACAACCCAAGAGGGAATATGCAGCTCATCACTGCATCAAGAATGTCATTAATCCTCACCCCGTGAGAACTGTACAATTTGTTCCATTTAAATGGAAGCAGAGAACTAAAAAGAGAGAATTGTCCAGTCGATGACCTGCCTGACATTCCTCAGCTGCGGGTTAGCAATTGGTAGAACGCGTGCTTCTCACAGCCACTGATGGGCCCCTGTGCATCAGAGCTTTCCTCCCTCAGCATCCACAGTATCTCATAAATTCTAGACTGTGTCTACATTCTATAGGTTCCAGGCTCACTCTCCAGATTCTGTCCATTCCCTTTGACCTGACTCCTGTCAACATACAATCATCTTCATTTACTTTGCTTTGTTTAGTTACAGCCAATATCAAGACCAGAACCCTTTGCTTCATTGGCCAAAGCTGGATTACACTCACAGAAACCTTACAGTGCAGAAGGAGGCCATTTGGCCCATCGAATCTGCACCCACTCTCCGAAAGAAAAAGCACCTTGGGTGGGATTTTATGGCCTCGCTCGTCCCGAAACCATAAAATCCCGCCCAAGGTCAACGGACCTTTCCATGGTCTGCCCCTCGCCCACTCCGATTCCCGTGGCGGGCGGGGCGGTATAATTCCGGCCATCATCTCTTGGAACGATATTGCCATTCCCTCACACTCGGAGATGAAACTGGAAAATTTAACACACTGCGTGCAAGCAAACAAAACTCAATGGGTGGGATTCTCTGCGCTCGCCTGAAAACTGGAGATTCCCGTCCAACTTCACCTGCTAGAAATCCAGTGGCGGGCGGGTTGGGAGAATTCCGGCCAATAAGTTTGGGTACTCTGTGATGAGTGATTCATCTCCGGACTCCCAGGAGCCTGTCTATCATCTAAAAGACACCAGTCAGGAATACTCTTCACTTGCTTGGATGAGTGCAGTTCCAACAACATTCAAGAAGCCCATCACCATCCAAGACCAAGCAGTCCACTTGATCGACACCCTATCTACCACTTTAAATATTCACTCCGTCCACTACCAGCATGCGGTGGCATGGTGGCATTACGGTTAGCACTGCTGCCTCACAGCGCCAGGGACCCACATTCGATTCCCAGCTTGGGTCACTGCCTGTGTGGAGTTTGCGCGTTCTCCCCATGTCTGTGCGGGTTTCCTCTGGGTGCTCCAGTTTCCTCCCACACTCCAAAGATGTGCAGGTTAGGTTGATTGACCATGCTAAATTGCCCCTTAGTGTCAGAGAGTGGTGGGAGTGTGGAATGAGCTGCCGGATAAAGTGGTAAATGCGGGGTCATTTTTAACATTTAAGAAAAACTTGGACGGGTTCATGGATGAGAGGGGTGTGGAGGGATATGGTCCAAGTGCAGGTCAGTGGGACTAGGCAAAAAATGGTTCGGCACAGACAAGAAGGGCCAAAAGGCCTGTTTCTGAGCTGTAATTTTCTATGGTTCTATGGTTTTTCTATGGTCAGGGTGTTAGCAGGTAATTAAGTGGGGTTACGATGATAGGGCCTGAGTGGGATTGTATTCAATGCAGGCTCGGTGGGTTAAATGGCCTCCTTCTGCACTGTAGGGATTCTATGACTCGATGACAATGGCAGCCATGTGCACCATATGCAAAATGCACTGCAGCAACTCACCAAGGTTAATTTGACAGCACCTCTTAAACACGTGATTACCACCACCTAGAAGAACAGGGCAGCAGGTATAGAGAAACACCACCATGTACAAGTTCCCTTCTGTGTTAAACATTGGGCAGGATTTTACGGCCTCACTCATCCTGAAACTGTAAAATCCTGCCCAAGGTCAATGGACCTTTCCATGGTCCGCCCCTCGCTTGCTCCGATTCCCATGGCGAGCGGGGTGGTAAAATTCCAGCCATCATCTCTTGGAACGATATTGCCATTCCTTCACTATTGCTGGGTCAGGACCATCCTGATTAGCACTGTGGTTGTACCTACACCACATTGACAGCAGCGGTTCAAGAAGATGACTCACCACCACCTTCTCAAGGGCAATTAGGAATGGACTGTAAATACTAGCCTTGCTGGCGATGCCCACATCCCGTCAAAAAATTAATAATGAATCTTATCCACACCTGTTAAAATCAAAAGTGCCACACTCTAAAGCAACATTGAAAAGAGTGTGCATTGTATTCGGGGAGGCAGTGGTGTAGTGGTATTGTCACATTGTCACAGTGGTGTGCATTTTGGTGATAGTGACCACAATTCGGTTACGTTCACCTTAGTGATGGAAAGGGATAGGCATGAACCTCGGGCCAGTGGTTTTAGCTGGGGGAAGGGTAATTATGAGGCTATTAGGAGAGAATTAGGAAACATAGGTTGGACTAGGAGATTACAGGGACTGGGAACGTCCGACATGTGGAGTTTTTTCAAGGAGCAGCTACTGCGAGTCTGTGATAGGTATGTCCCTGTCAGGCAAGGAGGAATTGGTAGGGCTAGGGAACCGTGGTGCACCAAAAAAGTTTCTTTGTTGGTTAAAAAGAAAAAGGAGGCTTATGTTCGGATGAGACGTGAGCACTCGGGTAGTGCACTAGAAAGCTTTAGATTGGCTAAGAGGGAGTTGAAGAGCGAGCTTAGAAGGGCTAAAAGGGGACATGAGAAGACTTTGGCGGATAGGGTTAAAGAGAATCCTAAGGCGTTCTATAGGTATGTCAAGAACAGAAGGTTGGTTAGGGCAAGTTTAGGGCCAGTTATAGATGGCAGAGGGAAGTTATGTGTGGAACCGGAGGAGATTGGTGAAGCATTGAACCAATATTTCTCTTCGGTGTTCACGCAAGGGGACATGAATATAGCTGAGGAGGACACTGGGTTGCAAGGGAGTAGAATAGACAGTATTACAGTTGATAAGGAGGATGTGCAGGATATTCTGGAGGGTCTGAAAATAGATAAATCCCCTGGTCCGGATGGGATTTATCCAAGGATTCTCTGGGAGGCAAGAGAAGTGATTGCAGAGCCTCTGGCTCTGATCTTCAGGTCGTCGTTGGCCTCTGGTATAGTACCAGAAGATTGGAGGTTAGCGAATGTTGTCCCATTGTTTAAGAAGGGGAACAGAGACTTCCCCGGGAATTATAGACCGGTGAGTCTCACTTCTGTTGTCGGCAAGATGTTGGAAAAAATTATAAGGGATAGGATTTATAGTTATTTGGAGAGTAATGAATTGATAGGTGATAGTCAGCATGGTTTTGTGGCAGGTAGGTCGTGCCTTACTAACCTTATTGAGTTTTTTGAGAAAGTGACCAAGGAGGTGGATGGGGGCAAGGCAGTGGACGTGGTATATATGGATTTTAGTAAGGCGTTTGATAAGGTTCACCATGGTAGGCTTCTGCAGAAAATGCAGATGTATGGGATTGGGGGTGATCTAGGAAATTGGATCAGGAATTGGCTAGCGGATAGGAAACAGAGGGTGGTGGTTGATAGTAAATATTCATCATGGAGTGCGGTTACAAGTGGTGTACCTCAGGGATCTGTTTTGGGGCCACTGCTGTTTGTAATATTTATTAATGATCTGGATGAGGGTATAGTTGGGTGGTTTAGCAAATTTGCTGATGACACCAAAGTCGGTGGTGTGGTAGACAGTGAGGAAGGGTGTCGTAGTTTGCAGGAAGACTTAGACAGGTTGCAAAGTTGGGCCGAGAGGTGGCGGATGGAGTTTAATGCGGAGAAGTGTGAGGTAATTCACTTTGGTAGGAATAACAGATGTGTTGAGTATAGGGCTAACGGGAGGACTTTGAGTAGTGTGGAGGAGCAGAGGGATCTAGGTGTATGTGTGCATAGATCCCTGAAGGTTGGGAATCAAGTAGATAGGGTTGTTAAGAAGGCATATGGTGTCTTGGCGTTTATTGGTAGGGGGATTGAATTTAGGAGTCGTGGCGTTATGTTGCAACTGTACACAACTCTGGTGCGGCCGCACTTGGAGTACTGTGTGCAGTTCTGGTCCCCACATTACAGGAAGGATGTGGAGGCTTTGGAGAGGGTGCAGAGGAGGTTTACCAGGATGTTGCCTGGTATGGAGGGGAGATCCTATGAGGAGAGGCTGAGGGATTTGGGATTGTTTTCGCTGGAAAGGCGGCGGCTAAGAGGGGATCTTATTGAAACATATAAGATGATTAGAGGTTTAGATAGGGTGGATAGTGATAGCCTTTTTCCTCTGATGGAGAAATCCAGCACGAGGGGGCATGGCTTTAAATTGAGGGGGGGTAGTTATAGAACCGATGTCAGGGGTAGGTTCTTTACCCAGAGGGTGGTGAGGGATTGGAATGCCCTGCCAGCATCAGTAGTAAATGCGCCTAGTTTGGGGGCGTTTAAGAGATCCGTAGATAGGTTCATGGACGAAAAGAAATTGGTTTAGGTTGGAGGGTCACAGTTTTTTTTTAACTGGTCGGTGCAACATCGTGGGCCGAAGGGCCTGTTCTGCGCTGTAATGTTCTATGTTCTATGTTCTATGTTCTATGTCACTGGGCTGGTAATCCAGGGACCCAGGGAAAGATCTGGGGACCAGGGTTTGATTCCAAACTCAAATTTGAAATCAGTAAAAATCTGGAATTAAAAGTCTATTGATGCCCATTGTCGAATGAACCTATTTGTTCACTAATGTCCTAGAAGTGACTTCAGACCCACAGCAACCTCGTTTACTCTCAAATGCCCTAAATGGAGGCAACAAACGGGCAATAAAATGCTGGCCCAGCCAGCGACACCCACATCCCGTGAATGAATTTTTTAAAAATTGGCATCTGCGGTCTGAGCCGTTGAAATCTGTGGGACATGACTTTAACTTCTGTGGAGGTTTTCATGGTCATAAACTAAAATGGGACAATTATAAGAAGGCAATCTGAGACAATGAGCGTTTTGTGGATTTTAATATGCACCAGATCATGTGAAGGAGCCAGGAAAATACTGGCGTGGTTTTAATGTGTAAAAACAAAATGTTTGCCTTGGGCAAGAAGACAGAGATATCATCTTAACCAATGCTTAAAGTCTGAGCTCATCCATCGCACAGAGTGTATTGTCTCTCCCTTTATGACTTTACAGTCAATTTACCCAGGATAACTCCGAGTAATCTTCTGCGTCAGAGCTAACAATGTGAGGGGCTTCATGCTGCAATCATCCTTTGCAATTTGATTGGGACGGCATGGCGCACCTTGTCAACAACTAGAACGAGCTGAAATCAGCACAAGGTAATGTCCAAATGAACAACAATGAACCACCCGCCCCCCCAACCCCTGGCCCCCTTTCCTCCCCCCCTCCAACCCCCCACCCACCACCCCCACCTCTCTCATCCTGTGCTTCAATTTCCTTTATTCAAAGAGACTGCGTTCACTTTCAGCGTTCTATTTGTCAATTTCAGGCCAGGGTCATAAATTTTGATTCAATCACACAGCTCTCTTGAGCCTGGGGCTAAGGTTCCAGTCGGCCCCGGCCAGTGAATACTAACTACATGAAACTGACCAGGATAGACTGAGGGAAATGATCCAACAAAGGAATGTGGGATGAGACAGTGAGGATTCAAAAGCACATATGATGCAGCGAAGTAAGACTTGGTGAGGCAGTCTAATTAGAATCCCTATAGTGAAGAAGGAGACCATTCGGTCCCTCCAGTCTGCACCGACACTCCGAAAGAGTTCAGGCCCATCCCCCCGCTTATCCCCGTAGCCCGGTGCATTTACCATGGTTAGCCCACCTAACCTATCATCTTTGGACACTAAGGGGCAATTTTGCATGGCCAATCTGTGGTGAACCATCGTTGGTTCCCACTAGATGTACTGAGCCAGGGTCTGGCCAGTACTACAAGTATGTATATATGTTGCTGTTGGGGTTAGGGATGGGTTGTTCTACTTGTTGCTGTTGGGGTTAGGGTTGGGCTGTTACACCTGTATTATAGTTATTATGGTACATCCCAGTCGGGCTCCGCCTCCTGGGAGAGGTATAAAGGTCACTGCTCTGTCTGGGACCCCTCAGTCTGGGATCATGTACTATACATGGTAGCTTCGTTGTAACAGTAAATAAAAGCCTTTATTTCCTTGAGCATCTCAAGCCTCGTGTGTGATAACGCGCATCAATTTTATTTACTATTAATTAAACTCTCGTCGTTAAAAAAAAAGAAAACGATACAGAGAGTATGGAGCAGATGTTAAAACCTGAACGTCTTACACTGGATCCACATGCGGCGGGCGCCTCTAACACCTTCGACCACTGGTTGAAATGTTTTGAGGACTACCTGGCAGCCTCCGCAGCGGTCACCACAGACGATGACAGACTCCGGGTCCTCCACGCGAGGGTAAGCGACACCGTATACCTCGCGATCCGTGCGGCCACTGACTACACAAGGGCCCTCGAGCTTCTTAAGAAGCGTTACATTAAACCGCCAAACGAGATGCATGCTTGATACCTCTTAGCCACTCGACGATGGCAGCCCGGCGAAACAACGGAAGAATACGCGAACGAGCTCCTACAGCTAGCCAGGGACTGTAACTGCAAAGCAGTGTCGGCAGACCAGAACATGAACGACCTCGCTCGAGATGCGTTTGTGGCGGGAATCGGATCATCTTATATCCGACTCAGACTACTGGAGCAAGGTAATCTTGATCTCACTAAGTCGATAGAACTAGCGGATACGTTGGAGACGGCCTCCAAAAGCCTAGTATTGTATCCTGAAGACCACGTGGAGACAACGTGGCAGGAGCAGTCGCTGATCCCTCCTCGTCCCTCGGGTTCGAAAAGCTGCATGATGGCGTGCCCACACTCGTGCCTGACGACGGCTGCAGCTCCGGGCGGCCCGCGGTGTTACTTCTGTGGGGGAGCGAAGCATACTCGGCAACGGTGTCCTGCTAAAGCTGTGTTGTGCTCCGCCTGCGGTAAGAAGGGGCACTATTCGAAAGTATGCCGATCTAAACTTACTTCCAGGAACAGCAGTGCAGCCTGCGACTCCCCGGAGCCCGGTTCTTCGTCGTCGGCATCGTCGAGGGTTTCGTCCACGTGCGAGGCCAGGATGACGCCATTACAGTCGACGGAGTCGGAGATGCGTGACCACCAGGGGTCGCTGATTTTGGCGCCATCACCCACGTGCGACCTATGGGAGCGGCCATGTTGGTCGGCACCGACCGCGAACGACCAGCAGGGGTCATCTTCGTCTATCTCAGCTGCCTGCAGTGGCGCTCATGAACCAACGGTGGCGTCGATCATCCTGGACCAGGCCAAGCCTCACAGACTCGACAAGTCTATGATGGACATTCAGGTAAATAAACACTTGATTTATTGTCTGTTTGACAGCGGGAGCACTGAGAGTTTTATTCACCCAGACGCTGTGAAGCGGTGTGGCCTCCAGATCCAACCTGTCAAACAGACAATTTCGATGGCATCAAGGTCCCGGTCTGTCACCGTGCTAGGGAGTTGTGTGGTAAATTTAACGGTGCAGGGCACGGTTTACGAGCGCTTCAAGCTCCTGGTGTTGCTGCACCTTTGCGCGCCAATACTCCTCGGACAAAATTTCATGGTCCACTTGAAGAGTGTAACCCTACAGTATGGTGGGCCACTCCCTCTGCTTTCAGTGGGAGAACAGCAGCTTCCAAATTGCCCAACGTGCCCCGCCTGTAGCCTCTCGACGCTGAAGATTACCACACCCTCCCTGTTCCAGAATCTTGTGCCAGGCTGCAAGCCCATCGCGACTAAGAGTAGGCGTTACAGCGCTGAGGATCGGATCTTCATTCGATCTGAAGTTCAGCGGCTCCTCAAGGAAGGGATCATACAATCTAGCGCTAGTCCATGGAGAGCGCAGGTCGTGGTGGTCAAGAGTGGGAACAAACCCCGGATGGTCATTGACGATAGTCAGACCATTAATAGATACACGCAGCTGGATGCGTATCCCCTCCCGCGCATATCTGACGTGGTCAATCAGATTGCGCAGTACCGGGTGTTCTCCACCATAGACCTCAAGTCTGCCTACCACCAACTCCCCATTCGCCCAGAGGACCGACAATACACGGCTTTTGAGGCGGATGGTCGCTTGTATCACTTTCTCAGGGTTCCTTTTGGTGTCACCAATGGGGTCTTGGTCCTCCAGCGTGCTATGGACCGAATGGTGGACCAGAACGGGCTGCGGGCTACCTTCCCGTACCTGGATAACGTCACCATCTGCGGCAGGACCACGACACAAATCTCCTTAAGTTCCTACGCACTGCATCTCGCCTGAATCTGACCTACAACAGGGAGAAGTGTGTATTTCGTACGCGCCGTTTAGCCATCCTCGGATACGTGGTGGAAAACGGGGTCATTGGTCCTGATCCAGACCATATGTGTCCCCTCCTTGAACTTCCCCAGCCCACTAGTGCAAAAGCACTGAGAAGATGCTTAGGCTTCTTCTCTTACTATGCACAGTGGGTTCCCAATTACGCAGACAAAGCCCGTCCGCTCATCAAGTCCACCTCTTTTCCCCTAACACCAGAGGCTCGATTGGCCTTTGATAAACTAAAAGCCGACATCGCGAAAGCCACGATGCACCCTGTTGATGAGTCCATCCCCTTTCAGGTGGAGAGCGATGCATCTGATTTCGCCCTGGCCGCCACACTTAACCAGGCGGGCAGGCCCGTCGCCTTTTTTTCCCGCACCCTCCAAGGCCCCGAAATTCGACATTCAGCGGTGGAAAAGGAGGCCCAGGCCATTGTGGAGGCCGTCAGGCATTGGCGCCATTACTTGGCGGGAAAACGGTTCACCCTGATCACGGACAAGCGGTCCGTGGCGTTCATGTTCAATAACACGCAGAGGGGCAAGATCAAGAACGACAAGATCTTGAGGTGGAGAATCAAACTCTCCACCTATAATTACGACATCATGTATCGTCCAGGGAAACTCAATGAGCCCTTGGATGCCCTGTCGCGTGGAACATGCGCCAGTATACAGGAGGACCGTTTGCAGGCTCTCCATAATGACCTATGCCATCCTGGGGTCACTCGGCTCTACCACTTCGTAAAAGCCCGCAATCTGCCCTACTCGGTGGAGGATGTCAGGTCCATATCGAGAAGCTGTCGGGTATGCGCGGAATGCAAACCGCACTTTTACCGACCTGACCGGGCACAACTAGTCAAGGCCACTCGTCCCTTCGAAAGACTGAGTGTCGACTTTAAGGGCCCCCTTCCCTCAACAGATCGGAATGTGTACTTCCTCAACATCATTGATGAGTACTCGAGATTCCCTTTTGTTATTCCCTGCTCTGATACATCCGCTGCCACGGTTATCAAGGTATTCCGTGATCTTTTCACCCTGTTCGGGTACCCCTGCTACATTCACAGCGATAGGGGCTCGTCATTCATGAGTGATGACTTGAGGCAATACCTGCTCTCATACGGGATTGCCTCTAGTAGAACCACGAGCTACAACCCTAGGGGTAACGGACAGGTGGAACGTGAGAATGCTACAGTCTGGAAGGCTGTCTTACTGGTGTTGAAGTCAAAAAGCCTTCCAGTCTCCCGTTGGCAAGAGGTGCTCCCTGATGCGCTCCATTCCATACGCTCACTCCTGTGAACGGCAACCAACGCTACTCCCCATGAGAGGCTGTTTTCATTCCCTCGGAAGTCTTCCTCTGGGACCTCATTACCGTCTTGGTTGACGTACTCAGGACCTGTCCTCCTGCGGCGACATGTAAGGGCCCGCAAGTCCGACCCGTTGGTCGAACAGGTCCATCTCCTCCACGCCAACCCTCAGTATGCCTATGTGGCATACCCTGACGGGCGAGAGGACATGGTCTCGATCCGAGACCTGGCGCCAGCAGGGGACGTAGAAACCCCTGTCGCTCCCATACCCCCTGTTAGAAACCCCCCAACTATTGTTTCCCCTCCTGACACGGCACGGGCAGCATCGGGACCATTACTTAACCCTTTTACTCCCGTGTACAGCTTGCCTGAGTCCAGGGGATGGTCACCACTTCAGGGCGTGTCGGAACTCAATGGATTACCATCACCTCGGGGTCAACCGGCCCGTGAGACTGTGGAGGAACCGTTGGACATCGCCTTGGGGAGAACGCCACCACGAGTGCCTACTCCGGTGTCATCACCGGTGTTGAGGAGGTCACAACGACGGTGCGGTCCCCCTGACCGTCTGAACTTATAGACTGATAACAAATTATTCTGGTTTTTTTTGCACCCTGCCGGCCTTTGTCTTCAAAGGAGGGGTGAATGTGGTGAACCATCGTTGGTTCCCACTACATAGCACTGAGCCAGGGTCGGGCCAGTACTACGAGTATGTATATATGTTGCTGTTGGGGTTGGGGTTGGGCTGTTACACCTGTATTATAGTTATTATGGTACATCCCAGTCGGGCTCCGCCTCCTGGGAGAGGTATAAAGGTCACTGCTCTGTCTGGGACCCCTCAGTCTGGGATCGTGTACTCTACATGGTAGCTTCGTTGTAACAGTAAATAAAAGCCTTTATTTCCTTGAGCATCTCAAGCCTCGTGTGTGATAACGCGCATCACAATCCACCTAACCTGCTCATCTTTGGGCTGTGGGAGGAAACCGGAGCACCCGGAGGAAAGCCACGCAGACACGGGGAGAACGTGCAGACTCCACACAGACAATGACCCAAGCCAGGAATCGAACCCGGGTGCCTGGCGCTGTGAGGCAGCAGTGCGAACCACCGTGGCATCTAATTGTGTTCAACCCTTGCAGATCTGGTTGAGATCCAGTTGGTTAAACCTCAAGTGAGCCACTAATCCAGTTTTGCTTGAGTCAAAGAGATTGAGGGGGGTGATCTATTTGAGATATTTAAAACAATGAAAGAATCTGGTCAGGTGTAGCAAGAGAAACAATTTGCTCTGATGAGGAAATACAGAGCAAGGGGACATATTCTTAACATTAGAGCCAAGCCTTCAGCAGCGAAATTGGGAAGTTTTACTTCACACAAAGCTTAATGCAAATCTGGTGCCCAATTTTAACTGTCTTTAAGTTTTAAGTGAGTTAAAATCTCACCCCTGGAGTTCTCTCTCTCGAAACACTGTGGCTGCTGAATCAATTGAAAGTCTCAAGACTGACATTTGTTAATGGATATGGAGCTAATGCTAATAGGGTTGAGATAAAAATCTAATTGAATAGCACATCAGGCTTCAGAGGTTGAATGTCTTCCTCCTCTCACTTTGACCCGGGCAATTCATCTTTGTAAAGATTTAACGAGACATCAATGAGAAAGATATCCTCTGGTCACTGTCACTTGGACATTTCCTCTGGGCCAGTCCTGTGGGCTTCCATTGACATTGTATCAGTGGAATGGGAAAAGACCCAAGAAGATTCCAGATACGCTTCCAGGCCGGCACGGTGGCACAGTGTTAGCACTGCTGCCTCACAGAAGCAGGGACCCGGGTTTGATTCCCACCTTGGGTCACTGTCTGTGTGGAGTCTGTATGTTCTCCCCATGCCTGCGTGGGTTTCCTCCCACAGTCTGAAAGATGTGCTGGTCAGGTGGATTAGCCATGCTAACTCCTCCCTCAGTGAACCCGAACAAGCATTGGAGTGTGGAGACTAGGGGATTTTAACAGTAACTTCATTGCAGTGTTAATGTAAGCCTACTCGTGACACTAATAAATAAACTTAGCCTACAATATCTCCACTACAGGGGGAAGCTTTCCCATGCCTGCTATTTCTCCCAAAATGGTCACTTTAATCTTTTATATTGCTGTTTTGCTTTGCCATGAATAGTGACCAGACAATAAATGCGAGACTTCCGCAATCCTGGGTAATGCCCCTGTCAGGGAGTTAAGGCTAGGGTACTATCGCCCTATCTTAAATCTGTACTTCCTTTTAGCACAGAAGAACTCAGAGGAAATCTTCAAGTCTGAAGGATAAGTATGGCAAGTTTTGGGAACCTTGGATAACGAGAGATATTGTGAGCCGAGTCAAAGAGAAAAAGGAAGCATTTGTCAAGGCGAGGAGGCTGGGAACACACGAAGCAAGTGTGGAATACAAGGAAAGTAGAAAGAAACTTAAGCAAGGAGTAAGGAGGGCTTGGAATATAGTGTTCAATTCTGGCCGCCACACTACCAGAAGGATGTGGAGGCTTTGGAGAAGGAACAGAAAAGATTTACCAGGATGTTGCCTGGTATGGAGGGCATTAGCTATGAGGAGAGGTTGGAGAAACTTGGTTTGTTCTCACTGGAACGACGGAGGTTGAGGGGCAACTTGATAGAAGTCTACAAGATTATGAGGGGCATGGACAGAGTGGGTAGTCTGAAGTCTTTTCCCAGGGTGGAAGAGTCAATTATTAGGGGGCATAGGTTTAAGGTGCGAGGGGCAATATTAAAAGGAGATGTACAGGGCAAGTTTTTTACACAGAGGGTGGTGGGTGCCTAGAACTCGCTGCCAGGGGAGGTAGTGGAAGCAGATACGATAGTGAGTTTTAAGGGGCATCTGGACAAATACATGAATAGAGTGGGAATAGAGGGATATGGTCCCTGGAAGGGCAAGGGGCTTTAGTTCAGTCGGGCAGAATGGTGGGTGCTGGCTTGGAGGGCTGAAGGGTCTGTTCCTGTGCTGTAAGTTTCTTTGTTCTTTATTCTATGTTTGAAAGAAGATTGCTATTTATTTCTGCTTTGCTTCTCATGACACTGAACCTTTAATTATTCAGACTATTAAAGACTGTGTTGTACTTCCTTCAGCAAGAAATAAAAAACCAGAACTGTGATTTCCTAACCTTGCCCTGATCCCTCAGGTTTTGTAACTGATACTGTGTAATTTTTTCCAGGCAATCTTTATGGAAATCCAGTGCAAACTATTGGAACAAAAGTCACCTTGTTGTGCCAGTTTTGCAGCTTTGGGAGTGCATGAGTTTTAAAATTATCCTCGGACACTATTTTTAATCGACACTTCTGGGCAATGTCAGCACAGTTCCAACTGGGTGTGTGGATACACCGCACAGCACTGCTTCTACCTAGGAATTGCACTTGTGTGTGGGAAATGTTATACTGCTGTGTTAGGGGACAATTATCCCGGGTGGGATCAGGGAACATTTCTAGGACAAAGTTTGAAGGACCTTTGCTTTGCACCTGATTTGAGCTAAATCTAACCCAGAAACGATGGCTATTGAAACTGGTGAGCTGGAGGACACCAAACAAAGATCCCTCGACAGCTCTTTGGATTTATGCTGGCCAGTTCTGTGTCGGTCTGGTTGCCATAATAAAGAAATAATATAAAGGCAGAGGCAAAAAATCTTTACAAAGATTTACGAGGCGGCACGGTGGCACGGCGGTTAGCACTGCTGCTTCACAGCGCCAGGGACCCAATTTCAATTTCGGCCTCGGGTGACATCTGTGCAGACTTTGCATGTTCTCCCCATGTCTGTGTGGGTTTCCTCCGGTTTCCTCCCACAGTCCAAAGATGTGTAGGTTAAGCGGATTGGCCATGGTAAATGCGTGGGGTTACAGGGATAGGGCGGAGGATAGGGCCTGGTTTGGGGGTGTTCTTTTGGAGAGTTGGTGCAGACACAGTGGGCCGAATGGTCCTTTTCTGAGATTCTATGGATGAAATCAGAACTGTCCAAAGGGTAGTGGAGGCTGGATCATTAGAAGTATTTAAAATGGAGATGGATAATATTTGATAGATTGAGGAATGGAGGGCTATGGGGAAATGGCACAGAAAAAGAGGTTGACATAGATCAGCCATGGTCGTATTGAATGGTGGTGCAGGCTTGAAGGACCAGATGCCATTTTCCTGTTCTATTTCTCGAGTTCTTGGGAGCAGGTACCCATCATACCATGAAGAGGCTGGATCCCTTTGCCCTTGAATAGAGAAGGCTGAGGCTCTTAAAATTAAGAAAGATTTGGATAGGATGGGAACATTCAGAATATTTCCATTTGTGAGGGAAAGTAAACCAAAGGACATCAAAATGAGATCATCGCCAAGAAATTGAATCAAGGATTCAGAAGAAAGTACTCAGAGAGTGGCAATAAAATGGAACTCACCAGCAGGTGATGCTGAGGTGAAGAAGATACTTGAATTTAAGAGCAGGTTAGAAATGCACCAGGGGGAGACAGAGAAGTGATGGTTGTGCCAATAGGGTTAAATGATGAAGGGTGGGAGGAGACTCAACAGGAGCATGGACTGGTTGGGCCAAATGGCTTACTTCAACATTGTATATTTTGTGTGACATTGGGCCCCCTATCAAGGAGCATGGTAGGGGTATAAGCATTGTGGGGTAGGTGGCTGTGCTTCAGATTACTGTTTTAGGACCCAGAGTATCAGACCTAGAGTCTAAAACTAGCGGGCACAGGTTTAAGGTGAGAGGGGAGAGATACAAAAGTGTTCAGAGGGGCAATTCTTTCACACAGAGGGTGGTGAGTGTCTGGAACAAGCTGCCAGAGGTAGTAGTAGAGGCGGATACAATTTTGTCTTTTAAAAAGCATTTAGATAGTTACATGGATAAGATGGGCATAGAGGGATATGGGCCAAATGTGGGCAATTGAGATTAGCTTAGGGGTTTAAAAAAAAAGGGCGGCATGGACAAGTTGGGCCGAAGGGCCTGTTTCCATGCTGTAAACCTCTATGACTCTATGACCTGCTTCTTCAGACTTCACAGAAATAATATTGAATTGACATTGGTTGGGATTTACCAGCTGTGAAAATTATTGGAGTGTGTATGGTGTAGGCTCTGACCATTCCCAGTCAGAAATAGTCCAAACTGCCTGATTCACATATTAAAGTAGGGCTTACTGCCTTAAATAGTCTGAACCACGATCAGATGTAGCCTCATGGATCAGGCACCTCTGACCAATGATAAACTGGAGAACAAACAAATGCTGTGTTCTTGCAACATGTTCAGATTTCCAGCACTGAGTTTCTCCTTTTTTACCATTTCCACACAGCCTGCCCTGGAGGCTTTGCCCTCCGAGTCACAGGTTACACCCTCTGCCCACCATGAGCTCTTGCGTCCTGGCCTTCACCATTTTAACTCTTCCGAAAGAAGTGGCAGAGGAAGTCAGCAGTATTACGGACATTACAGCACATCATGTCACTTCTGCTCCAAATCCTGCAAAAAAAATCCTCAGCCAAACAGGTTCCCACAGATACAGCAGTACTCTTTTAAATTGTCCAATTAATATAAACAGTCCGAATCACAGTTGTCAGCTTTCAGCGTTTCAAATTGTGCACTTTTGAGATTCAATTACTTCAAGTCATTTTCTATCAATTGATCTTTATCTATCTGTCTGCCTAATCTTGCTTTGGAAATACACATTATATCCATCTGGTCTCAAACTACTTTATCAAGATCTTTTTATCTACCTACAACAAATTCCTGCCTCTTGCATCAAAGGGATTTTATTCAATTAATCTCTTTATATGTAACCGTTAAAATTCTCAATCTCACGCTTCTTTTTAATTTTGATTAATTCATCCCTTAGCTTAAATCTATCCTAATTTTTTTCTGAGGAATTCCTCATTTTGACTTGCTTCCTCAAATCATCTTCCACCCTCCATTGGTTTACAGTGAACCCGTTAGTTCAGGCTGCACTCATGCCCCATGGTCTCAGCCTCATAGATGACAACATTCATACGAGGCCAAGTCAAAGGCGGGAGATCCTACCTACTTGCACCTTTGTCTCTGCTGTGTTAGTCGATCCGAGCTAGGGCAGCAGTCGGGATACAGAAATTGACTCTGGTGTCTTGCAACCTCAATATAGGAAATAAAAACAGAAAATGCTGCAATTTCTCAGCAGGTCAGCCTGTCTTCAGCGCAGTGCTGAGGAATGGCCATTGATCTGAAATGTCCGCTCTGTTTCTTTCCTTATGGGGGAGGCAATGGCCTAGTGGTATTATCACTGGACTATTAATCCAGAAACTCAGCTAATGTTCTGGGGACCTGGGTTCGAATCCCGTCACGGCAGATGGTGGAATTTGAATTCAATAAAAAACATCTGGAATTAAGAATCTACTGATAACCATGAAACCATTGTCAGTTGTCGGAAAAACCCATCTGGTTCATTAATGTCCTTTAGGGAAACAAATCTGCCATCCTTACCTGGTCTGGCCTACATGCGACTCCAGAGCCGCGGCAATGTGGTTGACTCTCAACTGCCCTCAGGCAACTAGGGGCAATAAATGTTGGCCACCTAGTGAAGCCCATGTCCCACGAATGAATAAATAGTGCTGTCTGAACTGCTGAGAATCACCAATATTCTGTGTTTTTGTTTCAAATTTCCAGCAGCTGCAGTATTTTGCTTTTGTGTCAGGAATATAAACGTCTGAAAATGATTATAAAAGAAAAAAGGCTTGTGTTTATATAGCGTCCCTGCCTCTGAGTAATCAGCCCTTGTCCAAGTCCCACTTCATGTCTTGATGGCCAAGGAAGGTGCGTTCATAATGTGGACAGATAGGTTGAGTATCAGCTTGTAAATCCTTCCAGCGTTCGCCAGTGGCAGACGGAAAGAGTGGGAGAGATTCCTGGTCAGGTATGTGATGGGGCGGCATGGTGACACAGTGGTTAGCAATGTTGCCTCTCAGCGCTAGGGACCCAAGTTCAATTCCAGCCTTGGGTCACAGCTTGTGTGGAGTTTGCACGTTCTCTCCATGTCTGCGTGGGTTTCCTCCGGGTGCTCCAGTTTCCTCCCAAACTCCAAAGATGTGCTGGTTAGGTGGATTGGCCTTGCTAAAGTTGCCCCTTAGTGTCAGGGGGATTAGCAGGGTAAATACATGGGGGTTACGGGGATAGGGCCTGGGTGGGTTTGTGGTCTGTGCAGACTCGGTGGGCTGAATGGCCTCCTTCTGCACTGTCAGAATTCTATGGATTCTATGGAAGATAATAACTGGAACCTCTGCCATCACCATCCATAGTTCCAGGTAACAACATGCATGTAAAAGTGCATGTTGCCACAGCAACTCGGACTCCTTGGGGGGCTGGTTGGCTGGATGAGATTGGTGCAAACAGTACGGGGGCCAATCCCTGTTCCGGCTGGGGTGGATTCAGGATCTGCCTCCTTGTCCTACCTGTGATGGAGATTGTGGCTCTGTGCATTGGACCTACCTTCAGGCAGAGAACTGAAGTAGCATCTTTCACCAGAACTGGACGTCCCAAAGCACTTTACAGTCAGTGAAGTATCTTTGAAATGTAATGTAGGAAATGCAGAAAGCCAGTCGCACTCAACAAACTCCCACTGACAGCAGTGTGACAACAGCCAGATAATCTGTTCTGCTGATGCTGATTGAAGGACCGCCCACGTCACTGCATTCGGTATAACTGTCCTGCCCATCTTCACAATAGCGCTGCGTGACTTTTTACATCCACCTGAGAGGGTAGACAGGGCCTTGGATAAATGTCTCACCTGAAAGACAGCACCTCTGACTGTGCGGCTCTCCCTTACTACTGTTCGGGTTCTGGAGCAGAACCAAAACCCATCAGTTAAAGCCAAGAGTGCATGCCACTGAACCACAATGAGCAATATTGCCGTGTGCAGATTTGCTGTGTTGTTTCTCTACATTACGACCAGAGCTACACTTCAAACAGTAACAGCTTATTCAACACCTTTCAGATAGCAAAGTGTCCCAACGTGTTCACATAAGTTCAGAAGACATAGGAGCAGAATTAGGCCATTCGACCCATCGAGCCTGCTCTGCCATTCGATCATGGCTGATATGCTCCTCATCCCCATTTTCCTGCCTTCTCCCCATAACCCTTCAACCCATTACCAATTAAAAATCTGTCTAACTCCTCCTTAAACTTACTCACTGTCGCAGCATCCACCGCACTTTGGGGTAGCAAATTCCACAGATTCACAACCCTTTGGGAGAAGTAGTTTCTCCTCAACTCTGTTTTAAATTTGCTGCCCCTTATCCTGAGACTATGACCTTTCATTATAGAATGCCCCACAAGAGGAAGCATCCGCTCCACTCTACTTTATCCATACCTTTTATCATCTTGTATAACTCAATTTGATCTCCCTTCACTCTTCTAAATTCCAGAGAGTATAGGCCTGAACGATTCAATCTCTCTTCGTACGACAAATCCCTCATCTCTGGAATCACAAGAACATAATCAAAACCAAAAGAAGAAATATTTTGAAGAGTGACTAGACACTTGATCATAGTGATAGGTTTTAGGGAGTGTCTTAAAGAATAAAAGAGATGGAGAGGTTCAGGTTCAAAGCTTCCTTTACAGCATGGCTGCCAATGGTGGGGCAAACAGAGCTGTGGCACAGTGGTTAGCACTGCTGCCTCAGAGCGCCAGAGACCCGGGTTCAATTCCCGGCTTGGGTCACTGTCTGTGCAGAGTCTACACGTTCTCACCGTGTCTGCGTGAGTTTCCTCTGGGTGTTCCTGTTTCCTGAGTACGAGGATCAAGATGGAGGAGTGCAAGAATCTGGGAGGGGACTAAGAATGGAGGAAGTTACAGAAGGTCATGGAGGGATTTGAACCCAAGGAAGAAAATTTTAACTCAATAGTTGTTTGGCTGTAAAACGTGTTGTGACATGAGGTTGTGCAAGAAACAATGCAAGTACACAAGACTCTATCTTACTTTCTGCTGATACCCCATGGTTCCGTTTTACACAAGAATAATAGGTCAGGTATTGCAGAGTGGCTGCAGAGGAAACTTATAGAATAGAATAGAATCCCTACAGTGCAGAAGGAGGACATTCGACCCATCGAGTCTGCACCGACTCTCCGACGGGGCATCTTACCCAGGCACAGCCCCTGCCCTATACCCATAACCCTACACATTTATCTGCTAATCTCCCTAGCCCACAATCTTGGGACACTAAGGGGCAATTTAGCATGGCATAACCTGCATATCTTTGGAGTGTGGGAGGAAGCCGGAGCACCCGAAGGAAATCCACGCAGTCACAGGGAGAACATGCAAATGCCATGCAGACAATAACCCAAGGCTGGAATTGAACCCGAGTCCCTGGCGCTGTGAGGCAGCAGTGCTAACCACTGTGCCACTGCGTTGCCCTGTGCCACTCACAGCAAGAACTGAAAGAGGAAGGGGGGGGGAAATGGTTACATTAAATCATCCTAATTGTCATTCATTTTCCAACGATGTTTTTGTATTAAAAGGACTTCATTTCGGAGGCAGACAACAGAGTGGTTCATGAGTTGGTGCAAGAGGGAGGGTTTTAGATTCCTGGATTGACAACATGAGGCTTCTGTTGAGGGAGGAACTGGTTGTTCTGCTGGTAAATCTTATACCAGCTGAGTACCCATCGGAAAATAGCAACATCGGTGCCTGTGTTAACACCAAGTGATGTTCTGCAATTTGCGTTTAGCACAGCGATTCTGTCAGTGAGAGGAAAACACCAAACCAGCCAATTGTTTGTGGGTTCGATCCAATCACTTCAAGTCTGGAGCGGATTATTACAACATAAAATACTCCTTCAGGGAAACAGAGCAGCTAAGACCACTCTAGAAAGCACAAGGAAGGAGGATTTTAGATTGCTGCCCAATAATGGGAGGGTGATGAGATGGAAGTCATGGTACATGTTGGTACCAACAACATGGACAAAGTGAAGAATGAAGTCCTGCATCAAGAATTCAGAGAGCGAGACAGTAGATAAAAAAGCAGGACCTCAATGATTGCAATCTCTGCATTACTCCCAGTGCCACGTCCCAGCGAGTATAGAAATACATCTGTGGAGAAGCTACAGAATCTGGGGCTATTCTCCTCAGAGCAGAGTAGGTTAATAGAAGAACAATGGAGATGTTCAAACTCATGAAGGATTTTGATGAATAAGAAGACACAATGCAGTATTGTATGCTCTCCCCAATGGTAGGTTTGGAGGCAAAGAGGGCGGGAAAGTGGCGGAAGGGGACAGCACCAATTATCCACCTCCACCCTGATTAAGCCGGTGGTGGGAAGACCCCCCATGGACGGTCATCCCGTCATCACTTATCTGTGGCTTGTGTTGTGTTGCCCTGCGATTCTGGCCCTCCCGTGAATGTTGGTCAGGCAGTAGCCACTGACCACCTGGTGGCGCTGCTGAGCAAAGGGGTTACCAGCCTCAGATTTGCCGACAGCTCTTGGTGAGTGGAGGGGGGGGGGGGATGGGGGAGGTGGGGGGAAGCCCAGCTATCTGACCCAGTGGAAGATCCACGGAAGGCCTGTTAATTGCCTGACTGGCTTGCAGTTCAACCGGCCTTCCCCAAAGGAGGCAACACAGGTCTCTCGTTGGCTATTATTTATGTATGTATGTATTTATTTATTAGTGTCATAAGTTGGCTTACATTAACACTGCAATGAAGTTACTGTGAAAATCCCTTAGTCGCCACGCTCTGGCGCCTGTTCGGGTACCCTGAGGGAGAATTTAGCATGGCCAATGCATCTAACCAGTACGTCTTTTGAACTGTGGGAGGAAGCCGGAGCACTGGAGAAAACTCACGTAGACACGGGGAGAATGTTCAGACTCCAGACAGTGACAGTGACCCAAGCAAATGTAATGTTGTCATTTATCTCAAGAGGCTTAGAATACAAAAGCAGGGATGTACTTCTGAGGCTTTATAAAGCACTGGTTAGGCCCCATTTGGAGTACTGTGAGCAATTTTGGGCCCCACACCTCAGGAAGGACATACTGGCACTGGAGCGGGTCCAGCGGAGATTCACACGGATGATCCCAGGAATGGTAGGCCTGACATACGATGAACGTCTGAGGATCGTGGGATTATATTCATTGGAGTTTAGGAGGTTGAGGGGAGATCTAATAGAGACTTACAAGATAATGAACGGCTTAGATAGGATGGACGTAGGGAAGTTGTTTCCATTAGCAGGGGAGACTAGGACGCGGGGGCACAGCCTTAGAATAAAAGGGAGTCACTTTAGAACAGAGATGAGGAGAAATTTCTTCAGCCAGAGAGTGGTGGGTCTGTGGAATTCATTGCCACAGAGGGCTGTGGAGGCCGAGACGTTGAGCGTCTTCAAGACAGAAATTGATAAATTCTTGATTTCTCGAGGAATTAAGGGCTATGGGGAGAGAGCGGGTAAATGGAGTTGAAATCAACCATGATTGAATGGTGGAGTGGACTCGATGGGCCGAATGGCCTTACTTCCGCTCCTATGTCTTATGGTCTTATGGTCTTAAGCCAGGAATCGAACCCAGGTCTCTGGTGCTGTGAGACAGCAGTGCTAAACACTGTGCCACCATGTCGCCCTTCAGACAACGGTCAAAACCCATATTGCCTCCATAGAGTTCTCCCCATTGTTTCCAGTGGCGGAATGGTTGGGAACTAGGGGCAATCTCCTAGAGATGAAATTGGGAGAATTTGTTTCCACAGCCAGTAGCTATGATCTGGAATGCACTGTCCGAATGGGCAGTGGAAAAATATTCAGAGTAATTTTCCAAAGAGAATTGGATGAATACTTGAAGGGGAATCGTTTTCAGGGCTATACGGAGGAAGCAGGGGAATGGGTAGCAATTTTAAACAACAGCACAGGTATGATGTGCCAAATAACCTTCCGTTCTGTATCAGTTAATGATAATACAATTGGAGATCCATTGGGCCTTATTTGCCAGTGATTGGTGAAATTTGGGCACCAAGCAGATGCACCCTATTTGAATTTTAAAATGCAACCAGCCTGCTTGGCATTTCACGCTCTCCATAATCACCTGACCATGCCATGAGTCTGCCTCTGGGGGCAGACATCCTGCCTCTCACAGAAATGCACTAAAGCAGAACATCTGCCCTGATGCTTGAAACACAGTGTCAGCGAGTGGCAAAAATAGATTTTGAACCATTCAAAGGAAGCAGAGAAGGCACTGAAAACCTAGACACACAGGTTCAAAACCTGCAAAAGAAAAACCTCAGGCCACTGAAAAGAACAAAGGAAAACAGACAAAGGCTGCAAGACTGCCAAAGGATAGATGAAAAGCACGCACAGGCTGCAAGTGAAATTACTGGCTACAGGGAAAAAGGAAATACAGACAGAGACTGTAAGTAAATTACTGAGTGAGTAAAAATGGCTGCAGTAAATCTTCCAATCCCATCTCTGGTTACGTCGGACAGTGATGCATGGCAAACTTGGCAGTTTTTTTCTGGCAATGGAAAAACCAAGAGATTGCAACAGACTTAATGAATATCCCGAACTAATAAGAGTAGCCACACTGTTAACACAGCTGGGGAGGGACTGCTATAAAGTGTATTAAATTAAATAGATGTGGAAAGGAAAAAGATGACTACGATTTTGATAGTCTTGGACACATATTTTGAACCCTGAGTTCATATTACATATGAATGATATGTATTCAATACTAGAGTTCTGCATGAAAATGAAAACATTAAACAGCACATCATGGCAATAATGCAGCTAGCAGAATCATGTGAATTTTAACAGGTAAAAGATGATCTGATTAAAGGTAAATTGATCCTAAGTATTAGAGATTCTTCCATGCAAGCAAGTCTCCTACAAGATGGCAAACTGAAGCTAAAGAAAATAACAGATATGTGTCAAGATGCAGACGTTGTGAAACAACAGCTAGAACATATGTGTGGCGGAGCAGGCCAGGTGATAGATTATGCCGAAAGACATTTGTTACATGTTTAAAGAAAGTTGCAAGGTTGCTTTAAGAGCAGATCACATGATTAGATGGTGATGTCATTAGGGTGTGTGCTCAGACTACTGTTTTACTTTCAGTTTTGTCTCTGTGCAGCGCAAAGAGCAGCTCTTCAATAAAACCTGTTTATTTTTGTTTGAATATCCATGTGTAAACTAAGTCTTTTTCGTTCTGTTAAAACCCACAACCCCTAACATAGATAGGACATTACAGAAAGAAAATTGGCAATGAGGATAAGACTTTATTTGCATCAAGAGCGTTAAGGAAAAATCCGAAGAGAAAAATTGTGGATCCTCACCCTTCGAATAATAGAAAGCTGGAAAAAAATCAACAACAAGATTAAAGATTAAAATGTCAGTGCCAGGGAGGCCAAGAAAGAAAATAGCTCTCTATGTGTTTTTAAATGTCGGTGGTAGCCATGATGTGAAGATGCTGGCGTTGGACTGGGGTGGGCATAGTAAAAAGTCTCACAACACCAGATCACTCACCTGATGAAGGAGCAGCGCACCGAAAGCTTGTGATACCAAATGAACCTGTTGGACTTTAACCTGGTGTTGTGAGACTTCTTACTGTGTTTTTAAAAGAAGGGTTTTGCTCCGATCAGAGAAGGATGAGATTCCAGGCAGTTATTTGGCATATTTTAAAAGAATGGATGCTTTTCTGTACAGCTGGGACCATGAATGTAATGCACAAAGTCAACAGTCTCCAGGGTAAAAAGGGAGTACTGGAAAGACAGCAAAAAACACACTAAACGGTCTTGAGTTGTGAGTGCCTGCAAGAGAAAGGATGTGTCAATTAAGATCCATTGGGTCTTTAAATGAAGAAAATGAATGATGGAGTTCCTATGCAGAGTGTTTTCAGTGCTTTGGACAAGCAAATAAAATTGAAAACAAGTTGCTTGTACCCACTTTTCTCAATACAATAGTACAATAGGATCTAAAACCTATAATTTCCTCTGGTTCATCCAACAAACGGAGCCAAAATTTACAATGATTAGCATAGTTATTTTTGGTGGCCGGGTCTGGATGCTCAGATTGAAGAAAGAGAGGGACAGTGTCACCCCTGTGCACGAATAAGAAATACACCATTGTTGTCTCCCTTACACCTTTGGGAGTGGCCTAAAATGCCAAGGCAATGATTACATGTAGATTTTGCTGGTCAGTTTGAGGGTTACATGTTCTTAGTCATAATTGATATACACTCAAACTGGCCAGAAGTTGTTATTATGAGATCTACTACAACCAAACAAACCATTGAAAAACTTGATGATTTTTTTGCAAGATAAGGTAAACCGGAACAGATTGTTGGCAATAATTATTCACAGTTTACTTCAGAAGAATTTGAGGATTATCTCAAGGTAAAGGGTATTCAGCTTATAAAATCTGGACCTTATCATCCATCAACCAATGGATTTGCTACAAGATTGGTACATTCCTTGAGACATTCTTTAAAAGCTTCAGAAGAGCAAGGTTTGTTATCATGTGTGTGAGTAGCAATTTGTCATCTTATGGAAACACTACTCCTGTGATTCCTCACAGTTCACCTGCATTGCTACTCTTAAGGAGCAAGTTGAGAACTATCTTTGATTTGTTATTACCTCCAGAAACTTCAGAGATAGTAGAGCAGCAACAACAATCTCAAGTTGCTGAGTGAGAAGTGGGGGTAAAACAACACTCATTTCAACAAGGAGATTGGGTGTTAGCGCATAATTAGGCCATGGGTGAGAAATGGGTACCAGCCAGAGTTTCAGCAAAAACAAGTCCAATTTCTTACACAGTTCTAACCGATGATGAACTAGTTTGGCGACACCATGCTGACCCAATTGTTGCCATCTCAAAACGATTTCTCAGAATCATCTCCAGAAGTAGCAATTTCTTCAGTCCCTCGTGTTGTGAATACTACTACAGAAAACTTAGTTGAATCTCAGTTGCCTGATGATTGTGTCTGTGCTATTATACCACATGGGAATGATGTGAATTGGTTCCAAGAGAAGAAGTGTCTACTGAAATTCCAAATCGCACACTAGCGTTAAGGACAACCAAAGTGGAGTAGAAGTCGTTCTGATCAACTTCTTTATTGACTGTGTATGATGATTAATGATGCATGGTATTATGTCTAAAGTATTATTGATTCTATGTATAACGTTGTAGTAATTTCTTGTCATGGCCACAGAAGTAAAGGGGGAGGGATGTTATATGTTTAAAGAGGGTTGCAAGGTTGCTTTAAGAGCTGATCACATGATTAGATGATGATGTCATTAGGATCTGTGCTCAGGCTACTGTTTTAGTTTCAGCTTTGTATCTGAGCAGAGCAAAGAGCAGCTCTTCAATAAAACCTGTGTTTTAGAAACATAGGAACATAGAAAAAACTACAGCACAATTCAGGCCCTTCAGCCCACAAAGTTCTGCCGAACATGTCCCTACCTTACCGATTACTAGGCTTACCTATAACCCTCTATCTTACTAAGTTCCATGTACTTATCTAAAAGTCTCTTAAAAGACCCTATCAAATCTGCCTCCACCACCATTGCTGGCAGCCCATTCCACGCACCCACCACCCTCTGAGTGAAAAACTTACCCCTGACATCTCCTCTGTACCTACTCCCCAACACATTAAACCTGAGTCCTCTTGTGGCAACAATTTCAGCCCTGGGAAAAAGCCTCTGACTATCCACTCGATCAATACCTCTCAACATCTTATACACCTCTATCAGGTCACCCCTCATCCTTCGTCTCTCCAAGGATAAAAGGCTGAGCTCACTCAACCTATCCTCATAAGGCATGCTCCCCAACCCAGGCAACATCCTTGTAAATCTCCTCTGCACCCTTTCTATGGCTTCCACATCCTTCCTGTAATGAGGTGACCATAACTGAGCACAGTGCTCCAAGTTGGGTCTGACCAGGGTCCTATATAGCTGCAACATTATCTCACGACTCCTAAACTCAATTCCTCGATTGATGAAGGCCAGTACACCATACGCCTTCTTAACCACAGTCTCAACCTGCACAGCTGCTTTGAGCGTTCTATGAACTCGGACCCCAAGATCCTTCTGATCTTTTTGAATCTAAGTATTTTTCTTCCTGTTAAAACCCACAACTCCTAACAATTAGGTCATTACAACAGTCCAAGCCAAAAGCACTAAGAAATCGCAGACAAAGGGCAGGATACAAATACCATGGGAGATACATACACAGGAAGAGAAAAATTGTCCAGCAGGGGGGAAGCAGTGTTCCAGCTGCAAGAAATGGAATCATTTCACACACAAGTGTTTGACCATAAAAAAGGAAAACAAGCCTATATAGATGGCCACTGGAGAGATATCAGCAGACGTGTCTGATGAAGAACAAAATATCATACAATAGATTGGTTCAGTCACATCTATAGGCAACAAATGGATTGTGACTGTTACAATGATGACCACAGGAGGGAAGTATCAAGCAAAGAAATTTCAGATAGACACAGGTGCATCATGCAACATGATGACCTTCAAGATCTGTGTGAAGTGGCTCAACATGGGAATCCAAAAATGAAGTCCTCGAAAGTAAGATTGAGGCAAAATAATGGCAGAATTGTCTGACAGCCTAATGCAATGGCGAGAAGAAAGATCTGGAGTTCCAGATCATAAATGGGATACATCGACCACTCATCTCAGCTGGAACAAGTCTAAAGCTTGGGCTGGTCATCCAGAACATGCCAATAGAGAAAGGGCAGCAAAATACCCCAGAGAGAGGGAGACAATATTCAAGTGAACTCCAAGATAGTTGCTGATGTCAACAGTGCAATGAAATGCATGAGCTGAAAGTAAATGTTCTCCAGGAAAATGTTCACGTCACAGCTGAACTGGAAGAGTTGAAGAGCAAGATTCCGACTGAGTTTATGAAAACGCACGATAAACTGAAGTCTTCAATGAATCCAGCTGTGCAAGATTTGACCAAACAAAATTTAGGGATAACAGAAAGGTAGCAGGAAGAAGAATGATCCATAATTCTGCAGCTGACAACTCAACATGGGAGTTGAAAGAATTGAACCAGATATACAGGCACAAGCACAGGCATATATGCCTAACTAGAGAAGCTGCTCCTTTACAGTAGTCAAGATGGTCAGGGAGCAGGCATCTCACCAGCTGTACTTAGTACAGAACTGCCATCAATCCTGAAGGTCCACAAGTCCTGAACAACTGAAATGAAATAGCAACAGTCACCAAGGCAACAAGGGACATGGCAATGACACTTTACCGGATAAAGAACATCACCCAGAAGAACAGCAACACACACATGTTCCATTAAGAGACCTGTATAGTTTAAAAGCTATAATGCATGTGCAGTAACTGGCCAGTAGAACAAGCAGTTGTTACTCCTTGAGAGCAGTGGGTGTAAAATGGAAAACTTGGGGAACTCACAGTTACACAGGATTGGGTATGCAAATGTGTATTTTGTTCACTCGGAAGGAGGGGATGTTTGTATCTTTAGTTCAATATGAAAGGGAAGATGTTTGCGTTTTGAAATGTAACCAGTCTGATTGACACCTCAAGCTTTCTGTAGTCATGTGGCAACCCCATGAGTCTGCCTCTGCTATTGAGTTGGATGATTAGCCATGATCATAATGAATGGCAGAGCAGCCTCAAAGGGCCAAATGACAATTTTCGAATCCCAATTGTCCTTTCTCTTGTATTTCAGCTTATTCCAGCTGGTTTTATTGCCATCCCTCAACTAGTTTTCAGCAGTGGAGTGTGTTTCAAGTATAAGGACAGTTGGGATTGGGGGAAGTGTATTGAGATGGATAGAAAACTGGTCGGCAGAGAGGAAACAAAGAGCAGGAATTAATGGGTGCTTTTCAAATTGTCAGGCAGTAACTAGTGGGGTGCCACAGGGATCAGTGCTGGGACTCCAGCTATTCAAAAGCAAACCGTTGCTGCATTCCCTCAAGAGCAAGAACATCCTTCCTCAGAAAAGGAGACCGAAACTGCACACAATATTCTAGGTGTGGCCTCACCAAGGCCCTGTATAATTGCAACAATACATCCCCGCTCCTGTACTCGGAACCTCTTGCAATGAAGGCCAACATACCATTTACCTCCTGCTGCACCTGCATGCTTACCTTCAGTGACTGGTGCACAAGGGCACCCAGGGTCCGCTGCACATTCCCCTCTCCCAATTTTCAGCCATTCGGGTAGCAATCTGCCTTCTTGTTTTTGCTTCCAAAGTGAATAACCTCACATTTATTCAAATTATACTGCATCTGCCATTGATTTGCCCACTCACCCAACCTGTCCAGATCATTCTGAAGGATCTCTGCATCCTCGTCACAGTTCACCCTCCCACCCAACTTGGCATCAGCTGCAAACTTTGCGAAGTTACATTTTGTTCCCTCATCCAAATTATTAATATATATTGTGAATAGCAGGGGTCCCAGCACCAATCCCTGTGGCACCCCACTAGTTACTGCCTGCCAATTTGAAAAGCACCCATTAATTCCTACTCTTTGTTTCCTCTCTGCCGACCAGCTGTCTATCCATCTCAATACACGTCCCTCAATCCCAGCTGTCCTTATAATTGAAACACACTCCACTCCTGAAAACTAGTTGAGGGATGGCAATAAAACCAGCTGGAATAAGCTAAAAGACAAGAGAAAAGGGCAATTGGGACTCCAAAGTTGCATTGTTGAAAGTCACAATGCTGTTACCTCATCTATAATAATCAGCAATGGGGCTAATGCTTATTCATTCACATGATATGAGCAGCTCTCGAAAGGTTAATGTTTAATGCCCAACTCTAATTGACCTGAGAAGATGGTGATGATTTGCTTTCTTAAACCTCTGAAGTCCATTTGGTGAAGGTTACCCCACAGTTCTGTCAGGGGGGAATCCCAGGATTTTGAACCAGCAACAATGAAGGAACAATGATTAAAGTTCCAAGTCAGGATGATGTGTGACCAGTAGGGGAAATTGCAGGTGACGACAGTGTTCCCATGCGTCTACTGCCCTTGTCCAATCGAGGTGTTGGATGTCACTGGTTTGGGAAGTTCTATCCAAGGAACCTTGGTGAATTGCTGCAATGCTGGTACACACTGCTGCCTCTGTGCCTCTATAGTGGCCGAATGAATAGGTAAGGTGGTGGATGGGATGCCAATCAAGCCATCTGCTTGTTTCTGAATGATGTCAAGTTTTTTGTGTTTTGTTGGAACTGTACTCATCCAAGGACCCAGTAATCAGTCACACTCCTGAGGTGTGCCTTGTAAATGGTGGAGGGGCTTTGGAAAGTCAAAAAGTGATTTACTTGCTGCAGAATTCCCAGCCCTTGACTTGCTCTTGGGGCCACAGGGGCTGGTTCAGTTATCTTTCTGATCAACATCCCCAGGATGTTTATGATGGGGTATTTGACAATGATGGCTGTAGATTGTGTATTCATGTACATATTCGCATGACCTGTACACAGGAGGTGCATTGACCTGAACAGGTGCCGGACTGTGGCGACTAGGGGAATTTCACAGTGACTTCATTGCAGTGTTAATGTAAGCATTACTTGTGACTAATAAATAAACTTTAACTTTAAAAATGTGTCGGTTGCGTTCGAGTTCTCACGATGTGGCATGGTGTGTAAGATTCATAGAATCCCTACAGTGCATCGAGCCTGCACCCACAACAATCCCACTCAGGCCCTAATGCCATAACCCTGCTCATCCCCCTTACACTGAGGGACAATTTAGCATGGCCAATTAACCTAACCCGCACATCTTTGGAGTGTGGGAGGAAACCAGAACACCCGGAGGAAACCCACGCAGACATAAGGAGAATTTGCGAACTCTACACGGTCACCTGAGGCCAGAATCGAACAGGTGTCCCTGACGCTGTGAGGCAGCAGTGCTACCCACTGTGCTACCATGCTGCCTTAAAAGTTGTAGTCCTTTGTCATCATTCCTACACAGCGCAGCAACTTTACAGTATTGCCACTGAATGTCAAGGGAGATGGTTAGACATTTGTTGGAAATAGTTATTACCTGCCACTTGTGTGATGTGAATGTTATTTGCCACTCAGCAGTCCAAACCTGAATGTTGTTCAGTTATTGCTGCATGTGGACAAGGACTTGTTCACTATCTGAGTAGTTGTAAATGACATCGAACTTTATGCAGTCATCAGTGAACATCCCCACTTCTGAACTGGAGGGAAGGTCATTGATGAAGCAGCTGAAGAAGGTCGAGCCTAGGACACTACCCTGCAGTGATGGGCCTCAACCATCTTCCTTTGTGGTCGGAATGACTCCAACCTGTTGTGAGTCTTCTCCCTAATTTCCATTGACTTGAATCTTACTCGGCCTCCTTGATGCCACACATGGTCAAATCCTGCACTGATGTCAAGGGTAGTCACTCTCACCTCACCTTTTGAGCTTAGTTCCTTTGTCCAAGTTTGGAGCAAGGCAGTAATGAGGTCAGAAGCTGAGTGATGCTGGTGGATCCCAGACTGAGCAGCTCTTTGGTGAGTGTGTGCTGCTTGATGGCACTGTCAATGACACCTTCCATTGCTCTGCAAATGATTGAGACTTGGCTGATGGACCAGTTATTGGCTACACTGTATTTGTCCTACTTTTGCAGACAGGACATACCTGGGAAACTTTCCAACGAGTAGGGTAGGTGCCAGTGTTAGACATCCAATGGAACAGCTCATCTAGAGGTCAGTTCTGGAGCACAAGTCTTCAATATGGCAGTTATGATGTTGTCAGGATCCAGAGCATTTGCTGTATCCAATGCACTCAACTGTTTCTTGATGCCACATGCAGTGAAGCAAATTGGTTGAAGACTGGCATCTGTGATGTTAACGGCCCCGGAAGGAGGCCGGGATGGATCCTTTTGACCTTTTTGGCTGATGATGCTTGCAAACACTACAACCTTGTCCTCAGTTGGTCTTGATAGACAAGTCATTGGCCAAGAGAAAATCAAGTGTATACAGTCTTGTTCATCGTTGAGGTTGGCATAAGATTCTTGATATCAGCAGGTGATCTTCAGATATCTCAATCCTCCTATCTTTATGGTGCAGACCAGTCTGAAGACATAAAGGAACGATAGATGTCCAAAGTAATGAGAAGGCAATAATATCGCTTTAGTGTGGATGATCATCATAAACCAGGAGCCTGAAACAATATATACTGTAGATTTGTTGGAAAGTGTTATCCTGTTTTCACCTCTTTTTGATGGTTCACTGATACAAAGAGGACTTGATACAGTTACCTGCCTGAACTACTACAGACAATAAATTACATACACAGGAAATCACACACACAGCATGGACTGTGATTCAATCTAATAGTACAATTTTGTCTTTTAAAAAGCATTTAGACAGTTACATGGGTAAGATGGGAATAGAGAGATATGGGCCAAACGCGGGCAGCTGGGACTAGTTTAGTGATAAAACTTGGGCAGCATGGACAAGTTGGGCCGAAGGGCCTATTTCCATGCTGTAAACCTCTTTGACTCTATTCAAGGCTTGAGAGAAGGTCGTAAATAACCAGGGACAAGCTTGAGTGGTTCATCAACTTCACTGCAGCTCTGAAATTTGCTGCTTCTCAAATGCACATACCAATTGATTCGGGTGTTTGGAAAGTGAAGCCTTCTTTCTTTCTGACTTTGTTGTGTTGATTGGCAGGTGTGGTGCGCAATTTGAAATGTCTGGCATTTGGTAAATCACCCGAAACTTCTCCTTGTCTCTTTCTTCCTGGGAGACGCAGCTTAAAACCTATCTCCTCGACCGAGCTTTCAGCCATCTGCTCCTATCTTTCCTTAGGAAGCCTGATGTTCAATTCTATTTGATATCTCTCCTGTGAAGGGCCTTAGGTCATTTGGCTCCATTAAAAGTGCTATATAAATGCAAGCTGTTGTTGCTGTGAAGCAGCCATGCTTTAGAGAATCTGCTCGCTTTGCATTTCCATTGATGCTGCTGTACACATTGATTCACACACCAGTCCTACACCCTGTCAGAGAGTTGACAGTCACCCCACCGAGTTTTATTCCATTTTGTGTCTTTCTTAAATTTATGATCATATCATTTAGTCAAAAAACTTTATTTGAAGCTTGTTTTCTAATATTTTGTTTAAACATAAGCCCTGGGAGACAGTAAATCATTTTGAAATATTGCTTGTGGCCAAGAATCATAGAATCCCTACAGTGCAGAAGGAGGCCATTTGGCCCATCGAGCCTGCACCGACAACAATCCCATCCAGGCCCTATCCCCGTCACCCCACATATTTACCCTGCTAATCCCCCTGACACTAAGGAGCAATTTATCATGGGTCAATCCACCCAACCCGCACATCTTTGGACTGTAAGAGGAAACCGGAGCACCCGGAGGAAACCCGCGCAGACACGGGGAGAACGTGCAGACTCCACCCAGACAGTGACCCGAGGCCGGAATTGAACACAGGTCCCTGGCGCTGTGAGACAGCAGTGCGAACCACTGTGCCACCCCAAGAAGGAGTGGAAATATCCCACCACCTCTTACCGCAACCACCTCCACCCCCAACCACACACATCAGACAGTCCCCAGTTAAAAAGACTTCCCAGGAACGGGGAATGGAGCATGGAGGTTGGGAGTGAGATCCCACCCAGAGTCTGGGATCTAACCTCATCCAAGTGATAAACAGACATTGATGCATCTAGAGTTGTGTACTTTTGTAACAAGGAAGAAAGGCAGACTGCTACTCATATAGTGCCTTAGCACCTCTCAGACACTTAGAAACATAGAAACATAGAAAACTACAATACAAAACAGGCCCTTTGGCCCCACAAGTTGTGCCGAACCTATCCCTACCTTTTAGGCCTACCTATAACCCTCCATCCTATTAAGTCCCATGTACTCCTCCAGGAGTCTCTTAAAAGTCCCTATTGAGTTCGCCTCCACCACCACTGACGGCAGCCGATTCCACTCGCCCACCACCCTCTGTGTGAAAAACTTCCCCCTAACATTTCCCCTGTACCTACCCCCCAGCACCTTAAACCTGTGTCCTCTCGTAGCAGCCATTTCCACCCTGGGAAAAAGCCTCTGAGAGTCTACCCGATCTATGCCTCTCAACATCTTATACACCTCTATTAGGTCTCCTCTCATCCTACGTCTCTCCAAGGAGAAAAGACCGAGCTCCCTCAGCCTATCCTCATAAGGCATGCCACTCAATCCAGGCAACATCCTTGTAAATCGCCTCTGCACCCTTTCAATCTTTTCCACATCCTTCCTGTAATGAGGCGACCAGAACTGAGCACAGTACTCCAAGTGGGGTCTGACAAGGGTCTTATATAGCTGCATCATTATCCCCGGACTCCTAAACTCAATCCCTCGATTGATAAAGGCCAGCACACCATACGCCTTCTTAACCACCTCCTCCAACTGCGGGGCCGATTTTAGAGTCCTATGGACCCGGACCCCAAGGTCCTTCTGATCCTCTACAGTACTAAGAGTCTTTCCCTTTATATTGTACTCCTTCATCACATTTGACCTGCCAAAATGGACCACTATGCATTTATCTGGGTTGAAGTCCATCTGCCACTTCTCCGCCCAGTCTTGCATCCTATCTATGTCCCTCTGTAACTTCTGACATCCCTCCAGACTATCCACAACCCCACCAACCTTCGTGTCGTCGGCAAACTTACCAACCCACCCCTCCACCTCCTCATCCAGGTCATTTATGAAAATGACAAACAGCAAGGGTCCCAGAACAGATCCCTGGGGCACACCACTGGTGACCGACCTCCATTTAGAAAAAGACCCATCTATACACACTCTCTGCCTCTTTTGGGCAAGCCAGTTCTGGATCCACAGGGCAGAAGCACCTTGGATCCCATGCCCTCTCACTTTTTCTAGAAGCCTTGCATGGGGGACCTTATTGAACGCCTTGCTAAAATCCATATAAACCACATCTACCGCTTTCCCTTCGTCAATGTGTTTAGTCACATTTTCGAAGAACTCCACCAGGCTCGTAAGGCACGATCTGCCTTTGACAAAGCCATGCTGAGTATTCTTCAGCATACTAAACCTCTCTAAATGCTCATAAATCTTGTCCCTCAGGATCTTCTCCATCAGCTTACCAACCACTGAGGTTAGACTCACCGGTCGGTAATTTCCTGGGCTATCCCTATTCCCCTTCTTGAAAATAGGAACCACATCCGCAATCCTCCAATGCTCCGGCACCTCTCCCATCTCCATCGACGATGCAAAGATCATCGCCAGAGGCTCTGCAATCTCTTCCCTCGTCTCCCACAGTTACCTGGGGTACGTCCCATCCAGACCCGGCGACTTATCTATCTTGATGCCATTCAAAGATTCCAGCACAACCTCTTTGTTAAAGTCCACATACTCAATCTTTTCAGTCCACCGCAAGCCCACAGTACATCCACCCAGGTCCTTCTCCTCTATGAAAACCGAGGCAAAATACTCATTAAGCACCTCTGCCATTTCTACTGTTTCCGTACTGATTTTCCCACCTTCACCTTTTATAGGCCCTACTCCTTCACGTCTCATCCTTTTACTCTTCACATATTTATAGAACGCCTTAGGGTTTTCCTTAATTCTACTTGCCAAGGCCTTCTCGTGACCCCTTCTGGCTCTCCTAATTTCCTTCTTTAGTCCCTTCCTACAAGCCATATACTCATCTAGATCCCTATCTTCGCCAAGCTCTCTGAACCTTTTGTACACTTTCCTTTTCTTCTCGACTAGGTCCCGCACAGCTTTCGTGCACCATGGTTCCTTTAACCTACCAACTCCTCCCTGTCTGCTCGGAACATTGTCCTGTAGAACGCTAGACAGACATTCCTTGAAAAACTGCCACCTCTCTTCAGTAGATTTCCCCGAGAATACCTGCTTCCAATTTACTCCTCTAATTTGCTGCCTTATGTCTTCATATTTCCCCTTACTCCATATAAACGCTTTCCTAGCTTGCCTGATCCTCTCTTTTTCCAATGCAAGCATAAAGGAGATAGAGTTATGATCGCTATCCCCAAGATGCTCTCTCACTGAGAGATCTGACACCTGTCCTCTTGTAGGCTTGTCCACATGCTGTGTCAGGAAGCCCTCCTGAACACACCTAACGAACTCCTCCCCATCCAATCCCCTTACCCTAGGGATATTCCAATCTATGTTTGGGAAATTAAAGTCTCCCATCACAACAACTCTGCTATTATTACAACTCTCCAGGATCTGTTTCCCTATCTGCTCCTCCACCTCCCTGTCACTATTGGGCGGCCTATAGAAAACTCCCAGCAAAGTGATCGACCCCTTCCCACTCCGTACTTCCACCCACAGAGACTCTGTAGACAATCCCTCCACAGCATACACCTTCTCCATATCTGTGACACTGTTCCTGATCAGCAGTGCCACTCCACCCCCTCTCTTGCCTCCCTCCCTGTCCTTCCTGAAACATCTGAATCCCGGCACCTGGAGTATCCAGTCCTGTCCCTGAGACATCCAAGTCTCCGTAATGGCCACCACATCACACTTCCAGGCATCGATCCACGCTCTGAGCTCATCCCCTTTATTCACTATACTCCTGGCATTAAAGTAAACACATCTCAATCCTTTGGTCTGAGCTCTCCCCTTCTCTATCCCCCGTCCATCCTCCCTCTTGCACCGTCTATAACCCTTCTCTGTTTGCGAGCTAACTTCCTCGCTCCCAGTCACCTCGTCTCGATCCCCTCCCCCCAACCTATCTAGTTTAAACTCTCCCCAGTAGCCTTAGCCAACCTTCCCGCCAGGATATTGGTCCCCCTGGGATTCAAGTGCCACCCGTTTTTTGTGTACAGGTCACACCTGCCCCTAAAGAGGTCCCAATGGTCCAGGAACCTGAATCCCTGCCCCCTGCACCAGTCCCTCAGCCACACATTCATCCTCCACCTCACTCCATTCCTGCCCTCACCCTCCCGTGGCACAGGCAGCAATCCTAAGATCACTACCTTTGCTTTCCTCCTTCTCAGCTGTCTCCCTAATTCCCTATACTCTCTTTTCATGACCCCTTCCCCCTTCCTTCCCACATCAGTGGTACCAATATGTACCGCTACCTCTGGCTCCTCTCCCTCCCCCCTCAGGATTTCCGGGAGTCGACCAGCGACATCCTGGATCCCAGCCTCAGGGAGGCAGACCACCATCCGAGACTCCCGCCTGCCTCCGCAAAAACGCCTGTCCGACCCCCTTACTGTTGAGTCCCCGATTAATCCTGCCTTCCTCCTCTTTTCCTTAGCCCTCTGAGTTACAGGGCCGGACTCCACTCCGGAGACACGGCCACTGCTGCTTCCCCCAGGCGGGCTGTCCCCCCCAGCGGTACTCAGGCAGGAGTACTTGTTGTGTTGGGGCACATCCACCGGGGTGCTCTCAATCACCCGAGCTTTACCCTTCCTGGCCGTCACCCACTTGGCCTCCACCCATGGCCCTGGTGTGACCACCTGATGATAGCTCTTGTCTATCACCTCCTCATTCTCCCTTAACAGCCTAAGATCCTCGAGCGGCAGTTCCAGCTCCTTAACACGGTCCCTCAGGAAACGCAGCTCGACGCACCCCTCACAGATGTGGCTGTCCGGGAGGCCAGGTGCCTCCAGGACCCCCCACATCATACACTGGGAACAACAGACTGGCTTCTCACTCATATTTGCCCCTTTATACCAAGGTACACAGAGAAAAGTAAATGAGAATGAAAAAAAAGTCTCACCCCTGCTCGCCCTGTCCCCCGATGCTCTGTGAGCCAAAGCCCTTATAGCTCACACTCTGCTCCCTGCTCCCTCCCCTGCCCGCTCCCGACGCTGCCCGCTGTATACTGCAGCCTACCTTTTATACTTTGAGCGCTTAAAAAAACCCTTCCCAGACTCCTCAGCAGCCCACTTCCAGTTTTCAGTTTAAAATTAAAAGAAAAATACGACTCCAAAAATAAAGGCAAAAAAAACACACTAACTGACTAAATAAATAAATAAATAAATAAATCTCTCACCAGCACTCCTGCCACAAATCACTCCCTCTCTGCTTGCTCCAGAGGAACAATGAGGGTGATCCTCCCAGGTAACTGACTTTTAAAGTAAAAAAAAAACCCTTCCCAGACTCCTTAGCAGCCCAAAGAACAAAGAACAGTACAGCACAGGAAACAGGCCCTTCAGCCCTCCAAGCCTGTGCCGCTCCTTGGTCCAACTAGACCAATCGTTTGTATCCCTCCATTCCCAGGCTGCTCATGTGACTATCCAGGTAAGTCTTAAACTATGTCAGCGTGCCTGCCTCCACCACCCTACTTGGCAGCGCATTCCAGGCCCCCACCACCCTCTGTGTAAAAAACATCCCTCTAATATCTGAGTTATACTTTGCCCCTCTCACCTTGAGCCCGTGACCCCTCGTGAATGTCACTTCTGATCTGGGAAAAAGCTTCCCACCGTTCACCCTATCTATCCCCTTCATAATTTTATACACCTCTATTAGATCTCCCCTCATTCTCCGTCTTTCCAGGGAGAACAACCCCAGTTTACCCAATCTCTCCTCATAGCTAAGACCCTCCATACCAGGCAACATCCTGGTAAACCATCTCTGCACTCTCTCTAACGCCTCCACGTCCTTCTGGTAGCGCGGCGACCAGGGCTGGACGCAGTACTCCAAATGTGGCCTAACCAGCGTTCTATACAGCTGCATCATCAGACTCCAGCTTTTATACTCTATACCCCGTCCTATAAAGGCAAGCATACCATATGCCTTCTTCACCACCCCACTTCCACATACAAAGGAAAGGGGCAGTTGTGATGCAGCCAATATGTGGATTGAAAATGATTCTGCAAACAGGAACAGGATGAAGGGAATAAGATGCATGAGCTATTTAACCACTGGCCAGCATCATCAGAGTTTCAGTCATTACAAGAGCAGAATCCACAAGAGGAACTTGTTCAGCACTACAATGTCACATCAGCCTGTAATGGGCAGTAACGTTCCACAGTGGGGTATGGAGCCACAGTCTTGGGAACTGGAGTGACGCATGTTACTCACCTGACACAATGATGGGCCAGAATTTGCTGGAGCGAAGCATCTCACGGCATCCCCCGTGAGTCGGAATATTTTCCTGACAGTTCAGCGCAAACCTTTACTGTGCCACAAATTGCTGAAAGTGTGAGCTGGTAACACTGCAATGAGACGCCTGGGATGTTAGTTAACGACACAATCAACAGTCCATCTCCTTCACCGATTAAACGTAAGGTTGGGGAATAGTCAATAACAGAGAAGGAAATGCAGTGAATTAAAACCAAATTAGACACAAAAGAGAATAAAGAGAGAAAAGTAGAATGAGTTCAAGCGGGAAAACAGACAAAGGAAAAATAAGACAAACAAAGTTTTAAAAACTTCTGGGAAAAAATAGTAATGAGACCCTAAAGTTTCAGATCTTCAATTTCTGGACCTCTGGGGTTCAGTGGCATAGCAGGAACATAAATCTTGCATCAACAGGGTCCTTACACCACAAAATACCAGTCATAGAACCATAGAAACCCTACGGTACAGAAAGAGGCCATTCGGCCCATCAAGTCTGCACCGACCACAATCCCACCCAGGCCCTACCCCCATATCCCTACATATTTACTTGATAATCCCTCTAACCTACGCATCTCAGGACACTAAGGGCAATTTTTAGCATGGACAATCAACCTAACCCGCACATCTTTGAACTGTGGGAGGAAACTGGAGCGCCCGGAGGAAACCCACGCAGACATGAGGAGAATGTGCAAACTCCACACAGACAATGACCCAAGCCGGGAATCGAACCCAGGTCCCTGGAGCTGTGAAGCAGCAGTGCTAACCACTGTGCTACCGTGCCACCCTTTCTGCATTGAGTTTATTTTTATTGATGGCGCAAATCTAACAATTTGTTGGAACCCATGGAGAGGTTGACATGAGCTTCCATTTTTGTGAGGGTCACAGCGAGTGGCACAGATGGGGCAATGATCCAGCAATTTGTGGCAATTAGCAACACATCCCTATTATTTCTTATGTGCCAAGAATTATTGGGATTTTGCAAGTAATACCGGTCTGTGTCTTTAACTTGCTGTTGTTCAGCCAACCCATTCTGGCCCAATATTTATACCACAGTTGAAAATATGATCAGAGATGGATTTCCCAGTGCATGATGGAAACAACTAAAGGATAAGATGTCACTTTTCAAGGCTTTTACTGTAACGGACAAACTAAAATCAACGTAGATCAAACATCAATTAACAGGCAACTCACAGATGAAATTCACACAAAAGGTAAATTTCACATTAACACAACTGAAAAATGCCTGAGGGAACCCTTTCACTGGACATGCCTGGCAGATATGTAGCATTAAACAAACAGTCCCACAGTTAGGCCCAGCTTTCCAGTGGAGGTTTACTTCTCCCCACCACTCCAGGTCAAAACTTGCTGCGACCTCTGACAATTGTTCTACTTACCTCGGTTTCCCTGGATACGATTATTGCCAGCAAAGCACACCTTGACAACGTTCCATTGCTTAAATCTTCAGCAACTCCATCTGTTCCGCTCCCTTTCGTATGAGCAGAACTCTCAGCAGCATCCTGCATGGCACTGACAGCAAAACGGTTCGCCCTGATTTTTTTTCAGCAGCAGGTTCTTTGTTTCCTTCCAACTCAAGCAGTGGTTGTCCTTTATTGTGTAAGACATTGCGTAAGGTGTTAAAATTGCCACCCCACCTCAGAGGGTTTCTATTTTGGCTCCCCTCCCCACGGCAATATGGACATTTCTTTGAACTGACTTGTTTAATGGAAATTCACCCCTTTTCCCTTTTCAAAATCTTCTCTTTCACCTTAATTTAGGTCATTTTAAAACATAATTGTTTTGTTACATTGAGCGCTTATAGAAAGTATGACTCCCCCTAGGGAAATAACATCCTTTTTTCCTTGACTTTCATTGGGTTCCTTTTCAAAATTACTCAATAATATTTTTGCGTAGGCCACCTCCTCACATTCCCCAAGTTCCCAGCAAAAAAAAACAGATATAAAAATATCAATGTAATCCTTTAATAAAATGTAGTTAGAAGTCCTGAGGTAAATGTTTTTTTTAAAAACACTTTCTTCTAAGCAGTTTAATTTTTTTTATATTCATTCATAGGACATGGGCGTCGCTGGCTGACCAGAATTTATTGCCCATCCCTAGTTGCCCAAGGGCAGTTGAGAGTCAACCACATTGCTGTGGCTCTGGAGTCACATGTAGGCCAGACCAGGTAAGGACAGCAGATTTCCTTCCCTAAAGGACATTAGTGAACCAGATGGGTTTTTCCGACAATCGTTTCATGGTCATCAGTAGATTCTTAATTCCAAATACCTTTTATTGAATTCAAATTCCACCATCTGCGGGATTCGAACCCAGATCCCCAGAACATTAGCTGAGTTTCTGGATTAATAGCATAGCGATAATACCACTAGGCCATCGCCTCCCCATAATTTTGCAGTGTTACTATCATGAATACATCTTGGTAATGCTCAATTATATCCGTGGAGCCGAATCTCAACAAAATATGATAGGTTTAATCGGCAAAGGTCTTTTATTCTGTGGGTTAAACAACAATCACTTAGGTGTGTTATTAATGAACAGACCGATTGCATTTTAAAAGACTGTGTTTGGACTGTGCATTGATCTTCTGTCTAATGTAAAAATAAATATTTTCCTTTTGTTGAGTTGAACATAGAGATCACACCACTGAGTGCAGAAAGTTGGTTTAATGTTAGGGTTGCGGTCTGTGTGCTAGTTATTGATCATTTTGTTTTCTGGGGTGGGTAGTATTGAATTTGCAGCTTATATACAAATACATATGGCATTAAACTGTGGAAATATATACAGTAATGTCAGCAAAATATATCTCTGGATCATGCCTGCTTCATATGAAAAGAAGGTTAAGAGGAAATTTAATAAAGATGTTCAAGACTATGAGGCACTTTGATTATTAGCTGGAGTCCTCGTTTCCACTGTCAGATGTGTTGGTAAACTGAGAACACAGATTTAAGATAATTGTCAATAAAGTTAGATGAAGATGACTTAAAAAGGTAATTACTCAGTGAGCTGTAATCGGGAATATGCAGCTTGAAAGGGTGGTGGAAGTAAATTCAAAAAGGAATTGAATAAATATAGTAAATGAAAAGCAAATACTGCAGGGCTTTGGGACATAGTGTTAATTGGGGAACTCTCTGAACGAGTGGGCAGAGGCACGACGGGCCGAATGGCCTTATTCTGTCGGGTATAATTCCATGATTTAGCACCTTCTTTGACCTGGGGATAGCCCAAAACGTGTTTTACGTTAGGTCGGGTGCAAGAAAAAAATCCTAGAGTTTCACAGCCTGCATACAGTACATTTGAGCTTGGTGTAAGTTGCCATATGGTAAACCGCTGTGTAACCAATATTTTATTTCGCTCGAAATGAGTGGTGTGTGGAACTATGCCTGGCCTATCTCAAATCATTAGAGACACACATTATTGTCAATTAGATGAAAGAAACCAATTTTACAAAGCAGCCTTTGTCGAGTCAGGCCTGTGAAAAGGAGCAAGTATTTACTTAGTCCAGTCACAACTTCTCCTTAAAGCTTTTTTTTTCTCCACGCAATTCAACTGTGCTCAATTTTAAATTATTATGAAGGGGGAGTAGAAACGGATTTAATGTCACATACAAATAGAATAATTGATTTTCTGCTCATCCCCACCCAAAAAGTAGCAAATCTCTAACCAGCAAGAAAAGAGAAGTCAGGGTACTTTAAAATCCAATGCTTCACTTCTGCCATGATGGAGTTTAATTATATTTGGAATAATCCATTCTTTTTAACTCTATTATTAATACATCAGAGAATTATGATACAGAATTAATCTGTTCAGTATTGTATGACTGGCTCAGTATAGTGTCACTTGTAGTATAATCCTCTGTCAGACTCTATCACACATTTAATACGAACTTCAGTATAGAATTATACTGTCTCTGAAATAACTCCATCTCCGTAGTATTACTTCTAGCATTGTTCTGTCAGTATGGCACAGATTACTTTGTAAGGAGGTCTAACATTGTCTGGCAAGATGACTTTCTCATTAAGGTAAATATCACTCAACAGAATTCTCCTCGCGCACAACATTCTGCCCAATTTATTCTTCAATTCTTGGGTATGCAAGAAACTCGGCCTGTGCTTGAATGTTGCCAAAACAAAACTCGTATATCAACCCACAGCTGGTCAACCAAATATTCCACCTCCCACATATGTTGGAGAGATTCTGGAATGTGTTGCTCCCATACCTTGGCAGCCACCTCTCTCCAAAGAACAAGGAGATCCAACAACACCAGGGTTCTGACGAAGGGTCATCCTGACTCGAAACGTTGGCTCTATTCTCCCTCCACAGATGCTGCCAGACCTGTTGAGATTTTCCAGCATCCGCAGTATTTTGCCTTAATGAATCAGCTGTGTCATCTCAGCCTTCTACAAAGTACAAGAATGAACGTTTGGCCTCTAAAAGCCAACAAAAATCCTAATGTACAGAGCAGTTATCATCACATTCCTGTGTTGCAGTGATGATGTGGAGCTGCCGGCGTTCGACTGGGGTGGGCACAGTAAGAAGTCTCACAACACCAGGGTAAAGTTCAACAGGTTTATTTGGAATCAGGAGCTTTCAGAGCGCTTGCCACCTTGAAGGAGCAGCGCTCCGAAAGCTCGTGATTCCAAATAAACCTGTTGGACTTTAACCTGGTGTTGTGAGACTTCTTACTGTGTTGTCATGAGACCAGGGCAGTTATTTGAGCACTAGTGAAATTATTTCAGCAATGCGTCCATCATAACCTCTGGATTCAACCTGAGGACTGTTGAATAAACGCTACTTCTGTAGAAAAGTCTTTTAGACTCACAATGTTAACTGTGTTTCTCTTTCCACAGATGCTGCCAGACCTGCTGACTTTTCATAGAATCATGACAGTGCAGAAGGAGACCATTCAGCCCATTGAGTCTGCACCGAACCACCTCATTTTTTATCGTACCCAGGCCCGATCCCCATAACACCACATATTTACCCTGCTAATTCCCCTAACCCGCACATCTTGGGACACCAAGGGGCAGTTTAGCATGGCCAAAGCACCTAACCTGCACATCTTCGGACTATGGGAGGAAACCGGAGCACCCGGAGGAAACTCACACAGACATGGGGAGAATGTGCAAACTCCATACAGTCACCCAAGGCCGGAATTGAACCTGGGTCCCTGGCACTGTGAGGCAGCAGTGCTAACCACTGTGTCACCGTGCCCCCGGGAATCGAACCCGGGTTTCTGGTGCTGTGAGGCAGCAGTGCTAACCACTGTGCTACCGTGTCACCCTCAGCATTTCCAGCATTTTCTGTTTTTGTTTCAAATTTCCAGCGTTCCCAGTATTGTGCTTTTAATTGAATAAATGCTAGCATCCGTCTTGAAGTCAGCTCCACTGACATTCAGGAAAACTCCTTGAAAACTAACTTTGATGGACTGGACGCTGCCAGGTCCTGTTTTCTCAACTCTCAAACAGCCAACGTTCCAGGGAAGGCCAAAGGAAAATGATTTAAAGCCACGCTGAAACTCTCCTTGAAGCACTGACATTAATAACTAGGAGGAGATTTCTACTTGTCTCTCAAGCTGCATCGCACTTTGAATCACAACGTCTTAATGATGAGGCAGGATGGCGCAGAGAAGGAAGGAAAATGAAGCAAATCCTGCACTCCAGGTCCCAGTACCTCATGGGACATCCTGCCCCAAGTGCACCACGATGTGTGGGTTAAGAATTGACCTGCTCAGTCACACGAAGACCCAGGACAGGAACTCGCAATCTTAATTAGACATCATCCTTGAATCGAGGGACAGCTGATGACGATGGTATACCACACGTAACTTTATGGGGATAGTACAGCACACCTTCGTAAACATGCCTTCAATACAACTCGGGTTAGAGGTTTACAGCATGGAAACAGGACCTTCATCCCAACTTGTCCAAGCCGTCCCTTATCATAGAATCCTAGAATCCCAACAGTCTGCACCAACCACAATCCTACCCAGGCCCGATTCCCATCACTTCACATATTTACCCTGCAAATCCCCTGACACAAGGGTCAATTTAACATAGCCAATCAACCTAACACGCACATCTTTGGACTGTGGGAGGCAACAGGAGCACCCGGAGGAAACCCACACAGACACGGGGAGAATGTGCAAACTCAACACAGACGGTGACCCGAGGCCGGAATTGAACCCGGGTCCCTGGTGCTGTGAGGCAGCAGTGCTAACCACTGTGCCACCGTGCCGCCCTAAAGTCTTCAAAGCATCTATTTCATGTGCAAACTGTTTGGTAACAGTTTCTCCGGCAGACTAAAATATGTGTCCTCATGGCTGCACATTAATTTCCTCAGTATTACAGGGCATTTATTTCAATATATCTCACTGAATATAGATACAATTACTCTCACTTTTGTCATGAAACTTCAATATAATTCTCTTCCTATAGTACAGCACAGAATTATTCTTCCCAATTAACACACGATTGTTCTCAATATTGCTCCAGCAGTTATTCTTTCAGCAATTATTATTCCCAATTATTCCCAATAACATACAATTTGACTTATCCTCTTGATCTTACAATGTATTCTCTGAATATCACAGGAGATTATTCTCTCTTCCATTCTCTCAATTTAGTATGTTACACATGCAGTTGGTAATAGCATTCCTCAGAGAGATATTTTACTGGTCTGATTTGTACTACAAGCTAATACAATGCCACCAATATTATGAGCTATTCAGTAATACCGTACTGTATGAGAAAAAGATAAAGGTACTAATGTGATGCTATGTAGGTATTGAACAGCTACTATATGATGAAGATCAATGCTCTGATATACCGAGTGTTTATGTGAACTTTGTACTGTTTTAAAGAGGAATATAAAGATAGTAATAAAATGAGACTCTCGCTACGACTCCCGCAATGACTCTCACCAATTTTTCAGATGCACCGTAGAAAGCATCCTTTCTGGATGTGTCATAGCTTGGTAAGAGTACTGCTCTGACTAAGTCCACAAAAAGCTACAAAGAGCTGTGAATGTAACCCGGTCCATCACGCAAACCAACCTCCCGTCCATTGACTCTGTCTACACTTCCTGCTGCCTCGGCAAAGCAGCCAGTGTAATCAAGGACCCCACATCCCAGACGGACTCTCTTCCACCCTCTTCCATCAGGAAAAAGATACAAAAATCTAAAAACACATAGCAACCGACTCAAGAACAACTTCTTCTCTGCTGCCATCACACTTTTGAATGGATCTACCATATATTAAACTGATCTTTTTCTACACCCTAGCTATGACTGTAACACTTCATTCTGCACCCTCTCCTTTCCTTCTCCCCAATGTACTCTATGAACGGGCTGTTTTATCTGTATAGTACGCAACAAACAAAACTTTTCACTGTATCCCAATACATATGACAACAAGAAATCAAATCAAATCAAAAGAGGAATAATGTAGGTTTTGACTCAAACATCAATATCTGTTATATCTATAAATACTGGGATATTGTACAACCTAAGTCATATTAATACATTAATACTACAGCATACAGATAGAATAGTGAGGACTGAATCATAGAATCCCTACAGTACAGAAGGAGGCCATTTAACCCATCTGGCCTGATTTTACCATTTTCATTCTAAGTGCTGAATCTGGGCGCAATTCAGATCCGACTTGTAAACCTGTTCTCAGGCGCCCCCATACGCCTAAAAAAAATCGCGGGTCTGAATCACGCTGTGGGCGGGGCTTATCACGCCTGAAACGATCGGAGCTCTGAACTGCGCATGCGCAGTGAGGAATAAAATTTGAAAAATGCACCCATGTCACATTCGCTCCCGGACCGCAAAAAGCAGATAAAGTGGCCCGGGAGCGATGACCCCCACAGACATCGCCTCTACCCCCACAACATCACTGTCCCCCTTATCCACCCACCCCCCTCTCGATATCCAGACTGATTGCGACTCTCTGCCCCCCTTTGCCCCCACCAATCGCATGCAAAGTGGCAGCAGACCCCCCCTGCTCCCCCCCCGTCTCCTCCCCCACCAGAGAATGATCAGGCCTCCCTCTGCCTCCCCCCCACCCAACCACCAGACAACAATCTGGCCTCCCTCTGCACCTCCCCCAACCAGACAAAGATCTGACCTCCCTTCCCCTCTCCCACCAGAGATACATCTGACCTGCCTCCTCCTGCCCGTCCCGTCCCCCACCAGCAAATGATTGGGCCTCCCTTCTCCCGCCCTCTCCACCAGAGAATGATGTAGCCCGCCTCCACCGCCCCCCCACCCCCCCCCCCCCCCCCCCCCCCAACTATCGATCTGAGTCAGAGAGCCGTTGGAAACTCTGAACTTACCTCTTCAGAAGCTTTAGCGCGTGAAACAGACCTTTGCTGAGCATGTCTGTTTCATACCGAATCTGGACGGGCAGACACGATGGTAAAGGGGGAAATGATGGTAAAGTTGGGCGGGCAGCCCAATAATTCAATTTAATTGCATTCAAATGCATTTAAATCGCCATTGCGCCCCTTTCGAGCGCAAATCGAATCGCGGCCATTTTTGGGTAAAGTGGCCATCTGCGTGGAGGTGGGCGTGGATCGCGTTAATGGCCTCACGCCCGACTTTACCAGGTTTTCGCATCCAGAAAAGGGCGTGACGCAATGGTAAAATCAGGCCCATTGTGTCTGCACCAACCCTCCGATGGAGCATCTTACCCAGACCCTATCCACGTAAACATACTTACCCCGCTAATCTCCCTAACCTACACATCATATAGAATCCTACAGTGCAGAAGGAGGCCATTTGGCCCATTGAGTCTGCACCGACCACAATCCCACCCAGGCCCTATCTCCATAACCCCATGCATTTACCCTAATCAGTCCCCCTGACACTAAGGGGCAATTCAGCATGGCCAATCCACCTAACCCGCACATCTTTGGACTGTGAGAGGAAACCGGAGCATCCGGAGGAAACCCACGCAGACAAGGGGAGAACGTGCAGACTCCACACAGACAGTGACCCAAGCCAGGGTCCGAACCCGGATCCCTGGCGCTGTGAGGCAGCAGTGCTAACCACTGTGCCACCGTGCCACCCCATCTTCGGAAGCTAATGGGCAATTTAGCATGGCCAATCAACCTAACCTGCACATCTTTAAATCAATTGAAATTTTCAGACTGAGACCAATATAAGTTGCTTTGTTGTGGTACGAAGACAAATAAATTAGTCGAGGTATGACTAATAAGCTTGAGAGGCTGACTAGCCTACTCCTGTATTGTACAGTGATAATTGGGCTATGTAAATTAATGACTAATGTTGCATTTTATTGATGGATTACATAGAAATTACAACATGGAAATAGGCCGTTCAGCCCGACCAGTCTATACTGGTGATTATCCTCCTCCCAAGTAGCAATCCTAGTCCCATGTGCCCAATCTTCTTCCATATTCCCACTTTCCTTTGGCCACTTACATAACCTGGCACGGTGGCACAGTGGTTAGCACTGCTGCCTCACAGCACTAGGGACCCGGTTTCAATTCCCGGCTTGGGCCACTGTCTGTGTGGAGTCTGCACTTTTTCCTTGTGTCTGCGTGGGTTTCCTCCCACTGTCCGAAAGTGCTGGTTAGGCGCATTGGCCATGTTAAATTCTCCCTCAGCATACCTGAACAGGCGCTGGAGTGTGACGACTAGGGAATTTTCACAGCAGCTTCATTGCAGTGTTAATGTAAGCCTACTTGTGACTAATAAACAAACTTTATCCTTAACTGTTGGCCTGGAGTAGGGGGTGTGATGGCTGGGTAGGTAACATCGACAGCAGCAGAAAGCTGGTGATTTTGGATTGAAGACTCATTCTTCCCACTCTATTATCTTTCTGACGGACCTCTGTACAAATAAAAATTGAACCAGATATTGACTGGTTCAATATGATCTCTGTTTCAATCCTTAACTCCATTCTTCAGCCTCAGAAACGTGCGGACAAAAAGATTTCTCTTGTTCCCAGTCCTAAATCTCTTATTGTCCGCGAGATAAGCCCTCACTCCATGGGTGCAGTTGTCCTGGCCCACTACACTGCTTGAGTATACAATGGGCTGGGCAATATCAGCCTGTAGCAGGGGTTGTGACCAGTGTCCAGCCGATTGCGACTCTCCCCGGCCCTTTTTTTAAGTGTAATCAGCCTCACACCGGAAATCAGCATAAAGCTGATTACAATATGGAAATTGACATTTTCATATCATTAGCAAGCCCGGGATGATATTCTCTGGGCTCACTGATGTTTCCCACCCTACCGGGGGAGGTTCCCACCAGCGGGGAATAAAGCTGGTCCCCATAAATGGGGACTAGTCGTGATCACCCCACTGGTGGGAAGAGAGACTGTCGAAGCCCCCTCAGAGGTCGGTGGCAGGGAGGTACCCCTTGGGCAGTGCCAGACTGGCAGTGCCAGTGCGATAATGCCAGCCTGGCATCCTGGCATCGCCCATTGGGCACCCTGGCACTACCCCCTGGGCAGTGGAAAGGGGGTGGGACCAGAGGGGGTGGGGCAAACATGGTGGGGGGGGGACCTGCTGTGCCTTCTGTATTACGGATCAGTGGGGTTGGGAGGGAGGGAACAATTGAGGCTGGCCATGGGGATGGGGGAATATTTCAGGTTGGTCATTAGGAGGAGGGATGGGACTGGACGTGGGATGGGTAGCGGGCGGCCATTGGGAGCGGGGATCGGGCTGGACATGGGAGGGGCTAGGGCTGGCCACGGGGGACGGGGGTTGGGCTAGACATGGGGTTACAGGGTCACGGAGGCTGGTGATCAGGGGTGTGGGCGGTCACAGAGCTGAGCGATCAGTGGGGGTGTCATGGAAGCCGGTGATTGAGGGGGGGGGATATGGAAGATGGCAATGGGGGGGCCAGTGCGCATGCGCCGATCTCCCCACTTACAGATGAGTGCATGCACAGTGGCCTATGCAGCATGCTGATGCTGGCCTCTTGGTTGAGTTCAGGCTCCCCCCTGCCCCTACTGGTGTGAACCGCGTTACAGACTTTGTGAGTCCCGGAGATTCATTCCACTCAGCCCACCCAAAATGCAGGCGGGAAAAACTCCCGTATTCCCGCCCATTGGGCACTTAGTTTTTTGGGGAGAATCGCCCCCCCCCCCTATATTTTTAACATTACATATATGCCACTGTAGCTAATTTATAAACATATTTTCTAAAACTGGGAAAAGGCTTTAATGCGACTGAAGCCTTGACTGGTTATGACGCAAACAGAAGGGATTTCTGGCCTTCAGAACAGCAGCGACCTCGTTATCTCAATCTCCCTGTGACTATGGAGATCAAATCCTAAGGAAATGTACAAGCACCATTTATATTACTAAGGTCTGAACTCTGGCCAATGGAGATGATCAGTCTGCGAGGACAAAAGAATGTGGAAAACTCTGTTGAAATCACTAATGGGTGAAACATTAACCATCTCAAGATTCCAGACAAGGAATATACATCCTTCATCCAAATCAAGATGGAGGCATGTCACATGACAAATAAACTTTAAAACTTTAAACACTAGAAACAATCAGCTTTTATCTATAATGCGTTCCTATGTGTTCTATTCCAGAAAGCCAATAGGTGAACAATAAAAGCAAATTTCTGTGGATGCTGGAATCTGAAACCAAAAGAGAAAATGCTGGAAAATCTCAGCAGGTCTGGCAGCATCTGTGAGGAGAGAAAAGAGCTGACGTTTCCAGTCCAGATGACCCGCTGTCAAAGCTAAAAGGCATAGAAAGTGGGAGATATTTATACTGCAGGGTGAGGGAATGAAAGGTGAGTCATAGCCACAGAAACAAGGGGAAAGGCTGCTAATGGCAGTCCATAGAGAGAATAAAGGGTGTGAATGGTCAAATGGCAGAGAAGCTGTAAGAACAAAGAACAAAGAACAATACAGCACAGGAACAGGCCCTTCGGCCCTCCAAGCCCGCGCCGCTCCCTGGTCCAAACTAGACCATTCTTTTGTATCCCTCCATTCCCACTCTGTCCATATGGCTGTCTAGATAAGTCTTAAATGTTCCCAGTGTGTCCGCCTCCACCACCTTGCCTGGCAGCGCATTCCAGGCCCCCACCACCCTCTGTGTAAAATATGTCCGTCTGATATCTGTGTTAAACCTCCCCCCCTTCACCTTGAACCTATGACCCCTCATGAACGTCACCACCGACCTGGGGAAAAGCTTCCCACCGTTCACCCTATCTATGCCTTTCATAATTTTATACACCTCTATTAAGTCTCCCCTCATCCTCCGTCTTTCCAGGGAGAACAACCCCAGTTTACCCAATCTCTCCTCATAACTAAGCCCTTCCATACCAGGTAACATCCTGGTAAACCTCCTCTGTACTCTCTCCAAAGCCTCCACGTCCTTCTGGTAGTGTGGCGACCAGAACTGGACGCAGTATTCCAGATGCGGCCGAACCAACGTTCTATACATCTGCAACATCAGATCCCAACTTTTATACTCTATGCCCCGTCCTATAAAGGCAAGCATGCCATATGCCTTCTTCACCACCTTCTCCACTTGTGACGTCACCTTCAAGGATCTGTGGACTTGCACACCCAGGTCCCTCTGCGTATCTACACCCTTTATGGTTCTGCCATTTATCATATAGCTCCTCCCTACATTATTTCTACCAAAATGCATCACTTCGCATTTATCAGGATTGAACTCCATCTGCCATTTCTTTGCCCAAATTTCCAGCCTATCTATATCCTTCTGTAGCTTCTGACAATGCTCCTCACTATCTGCAAGTCCTGCCAATTTTGTGTCGTCCGCAAACTTACTGATCACCCCAGTTACACCTTCTTCCAGATCATTTATATAAATCACAAACAGCAGAGGTCCCAATACAGAGCCCTGCGGAACACCACTAGTCACAGGCCTCCAGCCGGAAAAAGACCCTTCCACTACCACCCTCTGTCTTCTGTGACCAAGCCAGTTCTCCACCCATCTAGCCACCTCCCCCTTTATCCCATGAGATCCAACCTTTTTCACCAGCCTACCATGAGGGACTTTGTCAAACGCTTTACTAAAGTCCATATAGATGACATCCACGGCCCTTCCCTCGTCAACCATTTTGGTCACTTCTTCAAAAAACTCCACCAGGTTAGTGAGGCATGACCTCCCTCTCACAAAACCATGCTGACTATCGTTAATGAGTTTATTCCTTTCTAAATGCACATACATCCTATCTCTAAGATAGGACAGATGAAGATGTAGGGGGAGGGGGGGAAATGGGACAGAGGTAGAATGTAGAAAAGGGGAAGGGTGGGGCAGACAAGGTAAGGGAAGAGGGATGAAGTAGGGGGAAAGAGTGGGGGGGGGAAGAAAAATGAAGAAAGACAATAAAGAAATAAAAGGTAGAGAAATGTAAAAAATTAAATAAAATAGAATGAAAACAAAGGGGGCTGAAGTTGTTGAATTCGATGTTGAGACCGGAAGGCAGTAAAGCGTCTGGCCGGAAGATGAGATGCTGTTCCTCCAATTTGGGTTGAGCAATAAAACTGGAGCCAATCTTCACACATTTTTTAAGTTATTAATGGAGTTACACCTTACAAGGTTACGCCTCCTAACCTATCAACAACAATTTTAAGATGTGTCTATTAATGAGACTCAAGGGAATCCCCAATTCGTGCCCACTATTTGCATACAATTAAACACAATTAACCAATAATTAACACTAATCCAATGAAAATGGTCCCAGTTTCAAGTTCTTCCTTGTAGTATTTCCTCATAGCTGACAACACCCTAGTCAACCTCAACATCCTTCCAATAGTGTGAGACCCAAACTCATCTCCACTGATAGTTTGCCTAAGGTTTTCTGCAGATTCATTATTACATCTTGACTTTTGTATTCTAAACCTTACCATAAAATCTTGTATTCTACTAACTGTTCATTCATGGTGTTAACCACTTGAAGGGCTATTTTAAGAGTACATGAAATAGGAGCAGGAGTAGGCCATTTGCCCTCTTGAGCCTACTTCACCACTCAATAGGATCATGACTGATCTGATTGTGGCCTTAACTCCACTTTTCTGCTTGCCCCCTCCTAACCCTTGACTCCCTTGTTGATAAAAAATCTATCCTACTCAGCTGTGAATATAATCATTGACCCAGTATCCACTACTCTCTGTGGAAGAGAATTCCAAAGTCAAATGACCCTCTGAGAGCAGAAATTCCTCCACGTTTCCTCCTCTTAAACGGGAGACCACTTATTTTTAAACTTTGCTCTTTAGTTCCAGATTTCCCAAAAAGGGAACGACCTCTCAACATCTACCCTGTCAATCCCCATCACGATCCTACCTGTTTCAATTAATCTCTCATTCTTCTAAACTTCAAAGCATAAAGGCCCAACCCATTCAACCTTTTGTCATGATTTCATCCCAGGAATCAGCCTTGTGCATCTTCTCTGAACTGTTTTCAATGCAAGCATATGCCTCTTTAAGTAAGAAGACCAAAAACTACATACAATGCTCGAGTTGTGGTCTGACCAATGACCTGTACAATTGCAGCAAGACTTCCCTACATATACACTCTGTGCTCCTTGAAATAAAGGCTCCATTTTCCAAGGCTCCACACTCCATTTTCCTTTCTAATTACTTGTATCCGTATGCTATTATTCTGTGATTCGTGACCCAGGATACCCAGATCCTTCTGTACCAAAACATTCTATAGTCTCTCTCCATTTGAATAATATTCTGCTTTTCTATTCTTTTTGCCAAAGCAGACAACCTCACATTTTCCCACATTATTTTACAGCGGTCAATATTTTGCCCACTCGCTTAACCTATTTATGTCACTTTGCAAACTCTTTGTATCTTCCTTGCAACTTGTTTCCCTACCTTTTTTTTTGTATTATCAGAAAATTTGCCTACAATCCAATCAGTCCCTTCATATAAATCATTCAAGTCTGTATCTAGCTGCGGGGTTTTAAAAAAAGGGCAGCTTGGACAAGAGTTGGGCTGAAGGGCCTGTTTCCATGCTGTAAACCTCTCTGACTCTATGTGGATCTTAAATTGTTGAGGCCGCAGCACTGATCCCTGTGGTGTTAATTTGATCTCTGGCAAGTTGGTGAAATATAAAACTAGACACTAATACTTTTTTTGATAAGAGGTGTGCTTACAGAATGCAGCATTACATATGTCTGCTTTGTACATACTAACCACAGTGTCCCAGCGGTCTCTCTTCATAAGTGTTCTAGTTACTTAATTAAACAATGCCCTTCATCTGTGTATCTCCACTCTGTAACTAATATATAACTTACACGTGACTCTTCAATAGTTACAGTTTACAAAATTGCCATGTTTAAATGTCTTATGAAACCAATCCCTTCCCCAACTCCAACAAATTCCTCTGGTCTCCCACATTACTCAACCTCTCCCTATTCAAAATATGATTATTGGATTAATCATATTTTTTTCCTGGAAATTGCTACCATGCACTTACTGATATTGACATCCATCTCCAACTTTCTTTGCTTATTTCGCCATTTGATCAATAGTCCCTTGCAGTTGTCTATTCAACATCCAATGTTATTAACATTTGTAAATTTGGACAGCACTCCTTCTAGTTCTATATCCATGTCATTATTTGCCCACAATGAATACAGAAACAGTTCCAGGACTGAGTCCTGTGAGATACTGCTACCCACTTATAACCACTCAAGAAAACTGCCTTTAAATCCTCATCTCTGCTCCTTACATCTACCTAGTCTTTAATCCAAATCTACTACCTACTCCTTAACCTATCAAAGACTTGTTGAGAGTCCATGTACACCACATTCACTATATTTCCCCATCCACCATATCTGATAACTTCTCAAAAACTCAAAGGATTACTATTGCACTGCATGAGAGTAATGTAATGTAATATTTATTTATTAGTCACAAGTAAGGCTTACATTAACACTGCAATGAAGTTACTATGAAATTCCCCTAGTCCCCACACTCCGGTGCCTGTTCAGGTCAATACACCTAAACAGCACGTCTTTCAGACTATGAGGAAACTGGAGCAGCCAGAGGAAACCCACGCAGACATGTGCAAACTCTACACAGACAGTGACCCAAGCCGGGAATTGAACCTGGGTCCCTGGCGCTGCGAGGCAGCAGTGCTAACCTACTGTGCCACCGTGCCACCCCCTGTATGAAAAAGTATGTTACTGTATGAAAAAGTATTACAATTGTGCAATGTGTCATTCATGGCTCAGTTGGTAATCCTCTTGCCTTTGACCCAGAAATTCATAACCTGAACACGAAAACCAAGGCTGACATTGCAGACGGGGTGCTGCACTGTCAGTGGCACTGCTGAACGAATAAGATGTCAGAGGTTTTGCCGACCTCCTCAAGTGTATGTAAACAAATCTCCCATTCCTTTGACGAAGAGCAGAGGGGCTACAGTATTTCCAGTGTTTATCCCTCAGTCAACATCAACATTTATGGTCACATTGCTGTTTGTGGGAGTATTGAACAAGTTTATTTTTGTATTAGTGTCACAAGTAGCCTTACATTAACACTGCAATAAAGTTACTGTGAAAATCCCCAAGTCACCATACTCCGGGTACACTGAAGGAGAATTTAGCACGGCCAATGCACCTAAACGGCAGATCTTTCGGACTGTGGGAGGAAACCAGAGCACCCAGAGGAAACTCACGCAGATATGGGGAGAATGTGCAGACTCCGTACAGACAGTGACCCAAGCCAGGAATTGAACCCAGGTCCCTAGTGCTGTGAGGCAGCGGTGCTAACCACTGTGCTACCATGCCCATGTTGTGTGCAAATAGGCATTTCCGACAACAGTGACCAGATTTCATTGGCTGAAAAGAGCTCTGGGGCACCTGATGAGCGTGAAAGGTGTTATATGAATACAAGTTTTTTTTCTACATTGATACTGCACTTGACCCAGGATTGCGCGAATAATTGAGAGAAATACTGTGTGATACAAAGGTATTAAATATCAATGGTACCAGGAAAGTTGCTTTGGGGATAATATTGAAAGAACAACCCTTTAATCAATAAAACAGATTAGAGTGGAGGAACATCATTGCTGCACCATGCTGAATCTCTCATTGGTCCACTTTGTCAGTAGCACTATCTCAGAGAGTATAATACATTTGTTTAAATCTGTGGCACAGTGGAGAGAAAACAAACTGAATGCTGAAAACCTGAACTATAAGCAGACAATGCTGGAAATATGCAGGCGCCAAAAGGCAAATTAACACCTCAACACCACTTCCGCATCTCCTTACCCTGTCCCTCATGCCCATCTCTCCCTCTGGAAACACCCCCACCCCCCGCCTCCTCTTCAATGAAACACACAGCACCCAAATGAAACCAAATAAAGTTATCAAAGCAAATCAGAACGTTATTAATCCATGTCCATTGTAACATCCAGTAGGGTGGCACAGTGGTGAGCACTGCTGCCTCACAGTGCCAGGTGCCAGGGTTCGATTCCCGGCTTGGGTCACTGTTTGTGTGGAGTCTGCACGTTCTTCCCCGTATCTGCATGGGGTTTCCTCCGGGTGCTCCGGTTTCCTCCCACAGTCCAAAAGATGTGCTGGTTAGGTGCATTGGCCGTGCTAAATTCTCCCTCAGTGTAACCCGAACAGGCGCCCGAGTGTGGCGACAAGGGAATTTTTCGTAGTAACTTCATTGCAGTGTTAATGGAAGCCTACTTGTGACACTAATAAATAAACTTTAATCCGTGTACTCTGTGACCTCCAGTTAAGAACACGGCTATCTCCCTAACCCGACCACACTCCAGTTTGTCTCCCCCGGTAACCCACTCCAACCTCCCTCCTTCTCTTTCTAATTCCCAGCGGTGGGGCTATTGCGAAATCCTGACCAAATGTCCGGGATATCTGCTGGAAATGTGGCAAAAATATGGAAAACCGCAATTCAATAGGTGTCGGGAATGCTTTACAACGTCAAACTGGCCGTGTAGACAGAATCCCTGTGCAATGATAACGCGATATCTGTGTGTGTGTTAGTCTATCACCAGAGCCAATGTAGAGAAATCTCTCTCGTTATACGAATCCTTATGGACCTCTGCTGGGGAGAGGGGAGGCTCTACTTCTCTCTGTCTGATTTCACACTGTTGTATTTGTGTGTGTGTGTGTGTTGTTACTGCTCTTGTGAAAGTGCTTGTGTAATCTTAATTCGAGATTTCCAAGTGGACCTAACAACGAGCAGGTGAAAATTGAGCACATGAAGGAATAAAATATCGCCACCTGCATATTAAAAAAAATGCATCTTTAAAAAAAAAACACTGGGGAACTAACTATGCCCGTGGCGTTTTGCTGGGGCTGATTTTTGAACTGGATTAACCCTGGTGGTCTCTCTCTCTTCCCCCCCCCCCCCGCCATCCCCCCTGTCTGATGCGGCGCAGGGGATGAGAAAGACCACATGAGGTGCTTGGTGGGGATAACCTCTCTATCCCGCATTGGCAGTGGTCAAACCCCGGGCTGCACGGCGTTGGGAGGGAGAACCATATATTGCTGCCTTAGCCTTTGCAGTTACAAGGCACGCCTGAGAGGATTACCAAGGGGTCTTTGCTGAGTTTGCAAATAATGTCTCACCTGCAGGTGTCGTTGCAATGCAGCGATTTAGCCTCCTTCCCCATACACACACAATAATATGTAACCAATACACTACACCGCCACCCCAACGCTACATTCTCTCCTGTGCAATTGCTGCATTCATTTGTGTGTGTGTGTGCCGTTTTAATGCATTTTCTCCTGGAAGGACGGGTCTCTTTCCAATGTATTCGCAGGGAGCCCGCTGTGCATTTTATCAGTCGGAGGGAGGCCACTTAAAAGTTGAGGGAGAACGTTCAGGGGCCACGCTTGAATGTTCAAATCGGCACAGGAGTTGTTCCAATGTGTCCGGGAAGCGCAGCCCCTGCTGTCAGGGTTATGGGGTTTGGGTTGAGTCTGCAAAAGACTTTAACCAGGTTTTCACTGGAAATGATGGCTATATGAGGGAGGCTGTCTCTGCATCATGGGTTCTCTGGGAAAGCCTCGAAAAGGGGGTGGGGGGTGGGGGGGAAGTGTGTTCATTTTTTTCTTTCTAAATTGAAGTGGCACCAATCTAGTGTTGACTGGTGTTGACACATAGATTGTAGTTTACGCAAGACAAGTGTACACGAGAATTTGGCTCAAATTTAAAATATTTGAAGGCTTTTCTTTATTCAGGGAAAGAGTGGGGATTCTTTCAAAGAACCAACACACGGATTATGGGCCGAATGGCTTTCTACTGCCATAGAGATTTACAGCACCAAAAAAGAGGCCCTTCGGCCCATTGTCTCTGCACCAGTCATCAACCACCAATCTATTCTATCAGTCCAAAGATGTGCGGGTTGGATGCATTGGCCATGCTAAATTGCCCCTTAGTCTCCCGGGATGCGCAGGTTAGAGGGATTAGCGGGGTAAATATGTGGGGCCATGGGGGATAGGGCCGAGGTGGGATTGTTGTCCGCACGGACTTGATGGGCCGATTGGCCTCCTTCTGCACTGTAGGGATTCTCTTCTATTCTAATCCCATTTCCCAGCACTTGCCCCATTGCCTGGTACGCTATGGCGTTTCAAGTGATCATCTAAATGCTTCTTAAATGTTGCGAGGGTTTCCTCCTCTCCCACCCCTCCAGGCAGTGAGTTCCAGACTCCCACCACCCTCTGGGTGAAAAAAAACGTTTATCCTCAAATCCCCTCTAAACCTCCAGCCCCTGACCTTAAATCCACGTCCCCTGTATCAACCTTTGCTTGTATTAACTTCCCAGAGAAGTTGATTTTGGACCTGGGAAATCTCCTTACTGACTTCCTTAAACCAATAGTGAAAATGAAACTGACTCAAGAACAGCTTCTTCCCTGCTGCTGTCAGACTTTTGAGTGTACCTACCTCGCAGTAAGTTGATCTTTCTCCACACCCTAGCTGTGACCGTAACACTACATTCTGCCCCCTCTCCTTTCCTTCTCTAAGAACGGTATGCGCGCAAGAAACAATACTTTTCACTGTACATAAATACATGTGGCAATAATAGACCAAATCAAATCACATCAAAAAGTGATGGACAGAGAAGGGGGGGGGGGGGGGTGGGGGTGTTGGGGAAAGTTTATTTTTCAAACCGGATCTTGGAATTGGGCGATTTGAGTCTTACTCTCAAGGTCCTCCTCGCGTCCATTCACAGATCAGCAAGAGCAAAGCGGTGCAAAGGGCTTTGCTTTGGCAAATGCTGGCCACGGGATAATTAATAACTGCGGATACTGTTTCCGATAATCAGAGTTGTATTTTTTTCTCTCTGCTGTGGAAGTGGGCTGGAAATAGCACAATTTGCTGGATAATTGGTGGTAACTGTACGTCACTGTGGTGTAAGAGAAGCACAGACAGTGTCAAAGTCGACTCTCACTTCCTTGGTACGCACTGGCGATGCTTAAGATGTGAATAGGCTCCATCCACACTCGCCTTCACATATTCGAGCCTAACTTGGGGGTGTTCTGCATTTCTTTTTTCCCCCACCCCTCGGTGCACGGGTGTGATCCTGCGACAGCAGCCCAGAGGAAGATTGTTGCCTCTGTCTATGTGAATGTTAAGCGGCCGCCGCTGATGTTTAAAAGCTGGGGTTTTTTTTAACCAGCTTTGAGAGAGGAGAATACGAGAGTGTGTCAAAAAGGAGAGGGAAACGGGACTGGAAGGAGGAGGAGGAGGGGGAGAGAGAAAATAACCCTCTACCTGGCAAAGAGACGCTCGGGAAGCCTTTGACTACACTTACCCAGCCCTTCCCTCCCGCCCCCTCCCCTCAAAAATGCACTGAATTGTACAAGTGTTTTAATGGCCCTGCCGAGGAAAGCATCGACTGATAGCGGGAGCAGTGAGCAGCTGATGATATTCTATCTTCCCTGCTTGTCCTCACCTGGGTCTGCTCTAAGTAGATGAAGATCAGAAAAAGGTTTCTCTATCTGATTTCTCTTTTTGTGTGTGTGTGTGTGGGGGGGATATATATTTCTGAAGTGTTGTCCATGCAGGATTCAGTTGCGATATCTCTCTGTCTTTGCAGTGTGAGTGTGTGTTGAGTGTGTGTCAATGCGGCGATAGCACGGAAACAAACCAGGCGGTAGCCGAGGTGAGTGAACCGTTGCAGCCCAGCATTGCTAAGTCTGGCTGCACCAATAGCGTCACTCTGAAACGCATTTGTAACTAATGAAATTCTAATATTAACCCCCCCCCCTACCCCCTCCCCTCCTACCCCCTCCCCTCCTTTTAGAATAGAGCCTGGAAATGTAACGCTGTCGGATTCACCCAGAGCCTAACAGTCCTGGCGGCTGCACTTGTTTTAAGGATTCCCGATGACTGGTAAGGTGTATTTCACACCCCCACACCCCAATCTTGCTGTGGCAGAGAGAGAGTCGCTCTGAGGACAGGCATTTCGTGGTGTCAGGCGTTTGTTGCGATTACCTTGCTGCAGGTGGCAATGTGGACTCGGTGTGTTTTATATCCCGCTCTCTCTCTCCCCAAACCCCACTCTCAGCTTCCCACTCCCGGAGACTGCTTCCTGTCTCTGAACTGTCAGGACTTCCCGAAATATTCTGTCCCGCAGGGGATTTTTTTTCAAAGGAAAAAAGCCGAAAAGAGCCACGAGATGTGTCAGTGTGATATGTGTCTCTCGGCGTCTGTGATGTTTATATAAATGTGTGTGTCAGTCTGTGTGTATGCGTGTATGTCGGCGTGTGTGTGTGTCAGTGTGTGTCAGTCTGTGTGGCAGTGTGTGCATGTGCAGTGTGTCTATGTCAGTGTGTGTATGTCAGTGTGTGCCTGCCAATGTCTCAATGTATCTGTCAATGTGTGTGTCTATAAATGTGTGTGTATGTCAGTATGTGTGTCAATGTGTGTATGCCAATGTGTGTGTATGTCTGTGTCAATGTGTCAGTGTGTGTGTATCAGTGTGTGTGTGTATGTGCGTGTGTGTCTGTATGTGTCAATGTGTCTGTGTGTCTGTATCAGTGTGTGTCTGTGTGTACCAGTGTGTATGTATGTGTGCGTGTGTATGTGTCAATGTGTCTGTGTATGTATGTGTATATCAGTGTGTGTGTCTGTGTGTACCAGTGTGTGTGTCTGTGTGTACCAGTGTGTGTGTCTGTGTGTATCAGTGTGTGTGTATCAGTGTGTATCAGTGTGTGTGTCAGTGTGTATCAGTGTATATCAGTGTGTGTGTGTCAGTGTGTATCAGTGTATATCAGTGTGTGTGTCAGTGTGTATCAGTGTGTGTGTGTCTGTGTGTATCAGTGTGTGTGTCAGTGTGTTTATATATGTGTGTATATTGTGTGTCTGGCTGTGCATGATTACACCAGTATTCCAGAGTATTCAGTATGCAAGCGTTGTCACTGTGTGGACATGAATACAGTATATGCATCTGCATATCTCCGTGTACCTGTGTTATCTCTCTGTATTCCTTGCTGTTTGCTCGATGTGGGAATTGTGTTTTGGTTACAGGTACGCCCAGCCCCTCCTACACAGAGGGGGAGAGAGGCTTCCGCAGCGTCCTAAAGCCCGCCTAATTAATTCGCAGGGTGGCACAATTTAGGGGATAAAATGAGGGAACTAAAGCCACCTTTCCCCCCGTAAACCAAAACTGAATATCGCGGTGAGCAAGTCTGGAGAGTGGTGACTGATAGAGGCAGGCATCTTCACGCGAACATGTTCACGGTGCCTTCCTCGCTGCTTATCTGATTGATTGAATCGGTTTACAGTGTGAACTGACTAACCCAGGTGAAAGGGGGAGTTGTCCTTTCTCACTCTCTCCCATCCGACCTGTACATTCAGCTGGCGGGCACGCTGCCCACAGGTAACCACACTCCTGCCGGCAGGCGACCGCTGCCCCTCTTCAGTTAGTGACTGATCGGACTTAATGGTACAGCCCAGGCAGCGGGTGACTTCCCAGCACAGCTAGGATTCCCACTCGGACGGGCGCTCCTCTGTCCAGCACCCTGGCTGCGGTGCGCGTTAGGCAGCCCCCCCGGCCACTCTCTCCACACTGATATTCATCAGGGTCGGGACATGCTGACTGTAAACAAGATGCAGAGTGGGTGAAACGGTGCGAAAAGAGAAGCTGCACTGAATTCCACCCCCCCCCCCCCCGCCCCCAGCAAGGCAGGTAAGTGGATCGTGTTGTTAAATGGGGGGGGGGGGGGGGGGGGATAGGAGAGCGAGAAAGAGCTTGTGAAAGTCTTAATTATTACAGAAGGAACCGTCGCTATCAATAACGTGAAAAATAGTGGATTCACTGAAGGGTGAAGGGAAGAGGAGCGTTGCCCTAACATTCATTTGCGCAATATATCCATGGGTATATTTAATTTAGAGATGGCCATTGATATCTGTGTCTGTGTCTCTGTGTGTGTATACGTGTCTGTCTGTGTGTGCCTGTATGTGTGTCTGCGTGCCTGTGTGTATATGTGTCTGTGTGTCTATGTGTATGTGTCTGCGTGTGTGTGTGTGCCTGGGTGTATATGTGTCTGTCTGTGTGCGTCTCTGTGTATATGTCTGTGTGTGCCTATGTGTGTGTGTATGTGTGTGTGTGTGGATGTGTGTCTGTGTGCTTGTTTGCATATGCGTGGGTGTCTGTGTGTGTATGTGTGTCTGTATCTGTGTGTGTCTTACGTCTGTCTATCTGTATGTGTGTGTATGCGTAAGTGTCTGTGTGTGTCCGTGTATATGTATCTGTCTGTGTGTGTACGTACGTGTGTGTCTGCATGCGTGTGTGTGTGTTTGCATGTGTGTGGTTTGTATGTGTGTCTGTGTGAGTGAGAGAGAGGGAGCTGATCAGGCCGCTCTGTGATTTTCCCAGTCACGCCGCTATCTGAAGTCATTGAGAAGGAGTGAGCATTAACAGACCTTCTCCACTCCTCACTGAAGCATGTCCACATGTAGTAATTTTACCCTCTTCAATCTCCTGGCGATAAAGGTTAATGTTTCATCGCGTCTCCAGGAAACCTGTACCAGTTTTACATACAGCGGATTACTTTGGAATTGCAGTAGTTGTTACACAAGTGTCAGAAACTCTGGCTGCTTTCTGGGAGAGGACATTCCGGACAGCACCCTCTCTGTTCATGCGGCCTCTGAAATGAAACCCATTTCTGTATTTGGCCACACGCGGCGGAGCGAGACGAAAATGTGCCGATAAACGAGTCCTTGTCGTGAAATTAAAGAGCAATTTTCCATATTAACGTAATTAGGACGATTAATGATAATGAGGGGAATATATACTCCAGTCCTGTCTTAGTTTAACAGACCATTAACTTTGCGACTTTAACTGCCTTTTAATAAACTTTTTGGATAAGGGGGACGGATTTCAATTTAAGGACCTTGGTAAGCGCTCAGGTTGCCTGAGCCAGTTCTGTTCTGTGATACTAGAAATGGGGACTAGTTCCATACTCGGGTTGAATTTGCTACTTCGCCGCTGGCTACGTCAGGGCTGGATGACAACTTTACCCACTTAATTTATTTTGTGTTTTATTGCGATCGAGAAAGGAAGTACTTTTCGATAAAGTGTCTCCACTGTTGACAGTCGGGCAAACCCAGTGTCTCCTTAAGAGTTGATTGAGGGAAACAACAGCCAGTTCCCAGGGGGACTGCTAATGGGTGCAATCAAACTTGGGCTGGGCTGTGTGTGTGTGAGAATGGGAGGGAGGGTTATGGCATCTGTGACAAGGGATCCCCGACACACTTGCAGCCTAGCTGGAGATCTGGGTGACTACAGTGCCTACATACAGTGCGAGGAAGCGGCGTTAACCCTTTAGTGTTAACCGAAATTGTGAAATGGATAGATCCCCTTAGAGTCTTAACCCTCTGTCGTTGGGAGGTTTACAGTGACGGGTCGTGAAGGACATGGTTAGTTTTACCTTTTGTAATTACACCGAATCCCAACAAATTGGGTCTGAGAATCGTCCGATTACGCCTTTTAAGATTTGGACATTGAAGGAATGAGTGTAATCTCATTACGTTGTATGTGTCGCCAGTTCAAAAAGAATCACTCAGTAATTGGAAGGGAATCTAGTGTTTGCTGGGCGTTAGGACCCAGCAGTGTTCTCTGCTCAGAGCTGCTGCAGCACCCAGTAGTCTGCCAGAGTCTCTGCTGTCTCTCTCCGTGAAAACTCAACCTGTTACACTGGACGTGGCCGCAGGAAGATGCCAGGGGAGCAGTGAGTGGCGGAGCTGAGCGAATCTGGGATTGCCCGGCTGTGAGTACAGTAAGGCGGATCGCTTAGCTCTGATCAGATTTGGTGAGTCCCAATTCTCCTTGATCTTTCCCGTACACCGGAGTGTTGCCTTCTGCTGGGTCTTAGTGTCCCGACACCTGCGTGTGGAGATGCCGGCGTTGTATTGGGGTAAGCGCAGTAAGAAGTCTCACAGTAAGAAGTCTCACACAACCTGTTGGACATTTAACCTGGTGTTGTGAGACTTCTTACCGACACCAGCGCACAGAGGTGGATGTTAATTTCTTTTTTTTGTGCTATTCAACGACAGGCGACGGAATTTAAAACTTAAGGTCTTTTTAAAGTCAAAGTTTGAGCATTTTCATTGAAGTTGCTACGGTGCAATTGTGTAACAGTTTGCAATCCTTCGCCAGTTGTTGGTGGGATTTGATTGAAACTTTTACTGGTTGGGAACAGTTATTATTACTAATTGTTCTGACTGGCAGTTACCGAAAGATGGACAGGTTGCTGACAGCGGGGGGAGCGGGGGGGGGGGGGGGGGGGTGTGTGGATTCAGGACTCGAACTCTGTTCAAGGACGTTAGTCGCGGCCTGTCATTGTGTAGGAAATGTCCTGACACCTGGAATTCTCCCCCTGCGCCAGTTCAAAGATGTGCGGGTTAGGTGGATTGGCCATGCTAAATTGCCCTCAGTGTCAGGAGGATTAGCAGGGTTGGATTATGGGGATAGGGCCAGGGTGGGATTGTTGTCAGCGCAGGCTCGATGGGCCAAATGGCCTCCTTCTGTACTGTAGGGATTCTATGATTCTACACCTTTTCCATCTTTTCCACCCGTCTCTTTGAGCAAGCCATTGAACAAGAACTGTAAAGGAACAGGCCCTTCGGCTCACCAAGTGTGTGCCGAGACAGATGGCCCTCTAATCTAATATTTTCTTGCCTCTGCGTGGTCCATATCCCTCTATTTCCTGCCTATTCATGTATCTATCCAGATGCCTCTTGAGCGTTGTTATAGAATCTGCTTCCACCACCTCCTCCGGCAGCGCGTTCCAGGCATTCACCACCCTCTGTGTGAAAAACTTGCCTCTTGCATCTCTTTTAAAATTTCCCCCCTCTCACGTTCAACCTATGCCCCCGAGTAATTGACCCTTTGACCCTGGGAAAAAGACTCTGACCATCCATTCTATCCAAGCCTATCATAATCTTGTAAACCTCTATCAGGTCCCCCCTCATCCTCCGGCGCTCCAATGAAAACAATCCAAGTTTGTTCAACCTTTCTTCATAGTCCATATCCTCCAAACCAGGCAACATTCTGATAAATCTCTTCTGCACCCTTTCCAATGCATCAACATCCTTCAGGGAGTGTGGCGACCATCTGAAATAATATATCCCATGTCTCGTTGTCATATTTGATCAGGGTAACGTGCCTTGCCCCCTGAAAGGCGCTATATAAATTCATTTGAAATGCATTTTTGAATACAAACTCAAGAGGACATTCTATTGCACAGAATCTTAATTTTACTGTGCAAGTTATAATTTTTAATATCACAATTTCAGTCTAAGCAGCATGCTGTTGATTTAGATTTAATCTCTGCTGGGCAGTGGGAGACCAGGAAAGAAATTAGTCAGTTTCCAGCCTCTCCTCCTCCATTCAAATGCTCTTGCTGTTCACGGCTGACAAAAAAACACGAAAGACATGTCCTATCATCCCCTTAGTGCGTAGATCAAATTGTTTTGTTTTCATTTATTTGTGTTGACTTGTCAACAGAGTGAAGAATCTTACAGGAGGGCAATGGTCTAGTGGCACTATCACTAGACTATTAATCCAGAAACTCAGCTAATGTTCTGGGGACCTGGGTTCAAATCCTGCCACGGCAGATGGTGAAATTTTGATTTGATTTATTATTGTCACATGTATTAGTATGCAGTGAAAAGTTTCTTGCGTGCTGTCCAGACAAAGCATACCATTCATAGAGAAGGGAAGGAGAGGGCGTAGAATGTATTGTTACAGTCATAGCTAGGGTGTAGAGAAAGATCTTGGAGGAATTTGAATTCAACAAAAAATATCTTGATATAAGAATCTACTGATGACCACAAAACCATTGTTGATTGTCGGAAAAACCCATCTGGTTCACTGATGTCCTTTAGGGAAGGAAATCTGCCGTCCTTACCCGGCCTGGCCTACATGTGACTCCAGATCCACAGCAATGTGGTTGACTCTCAACTGTCCTCTGAATAAGGGCAACTGGGGATGGGCAATGAATGCTGGCCGGCGACCCTTATGCCCCACGAATGAATTTTTAGAAATTAACAAGACGGAGATAAATATATGATACAGGTCACGGTTGGCGTGGCTTTTTGAAAGTACTCCTTAGAAATGTGTGATGTCCAAATCCTGCGTTCTTAAAAGCTCCTGAATTTCCATCTGGACACTGGCCTCAGATTGAGAAATAAATGCTGTCGGCGGGTCCCCCTCTCCTGGAGATTTGAATTGATTCCACTCGCCTGGAAAGCCGGAGAAGCTACTTGGATTGATTTAGAATGGGAGGATGGATAGCTAACACCCAATTTGTTTAATTACCTAATCGGCAATTGAAATACCTCCAACTCAATTAGTTGAAATTCCCATTCTAAGCAACTGTTTCCTCGTGAGATCTATAGAACAGCCGACAGCACTGATAAAATAGACACAGCCAGTGAGTGCTGCCCAATCCGGGGCGACTGGGGGAGTTCATTATTGCTGCTTTTATAAAACTGATGTGTCTGCTTAGTGTGGTTTGATCCAAGGTACATGGTAATATTTAAAGAGTAAGTAATTAGCCACAATCCCTGTCCATTAGATATAATTGGTTATCTCTCTCTCTCTCATATAATAACTACATTAGACCATAAGATAAAGGAGCAGAATTAGGCCATTCGGCCCATCGAGTCTCTGCCACTCAATCATGGCTGATAGGTTTCTCAAACCCATTCGCCCATCTTTTCCCCCTAACCGTTGATCCCTTCACCAATCAAAAACCTATCTATTTCTGTCTTAAATACACTCAATCATTTGGCATCCACAGCCTTCTGTGGCAATGAATTCCACAGATTCAGCACCCTGTCACAGAGGCACAGTGGTTAGCACTGCTGCCTCACAGTGCCAGGGAACCGGGTTCAATTCCCGGATTGGGTCACTGTCTTTGTGGAGTCTGCACATTCTCCCTGTGTCTGAGTGGGTTTCCTTGCATGGTCTGAAAGATATGCTGGTTAGGTGGATTGGCCATGCTAAATTCTTCCTCAGTGTACCAGAACATAGAATCATAGAATCCCTACAGTGCAGAAGGAGGCCATTCAGCCCATCAAGTATGCACCAACCACAATCCCACCTAGGCCCTATCCCCGTAACCCCACATATTTACCCCGCGAATCCCCTGACACTAAGGGGCAATTTAGCATGGCCAATCAACCTAACCCGCACATCTTTGGACTCTGGGAGGAAACCAGAGCGCCCAGAGGAAACCCACGCAGACACGGGGAGAACGTGCAAACTCCGCACAGACAGTGATCCGAGGCTGGAATCGAACCTGGGACCCTGGCGCTGTGAGGCCGCAGCGCTAACCACTGTGCCAGCCTGCTGCCCACTCCAGGTGCCGGAGTGTAGCGACTAGGGGATTTTCACAGTAACTTCATTGTCGTGTTAATGTAGGCCTACTTGTGACACTAATAAATAAATTTTAAAATCCTGTGGCTGAAGAAATTCCTCCCCATCTCGGTTCTAAAGGGACATCAGTCCACCATATAGCTGGGTTGTTGGTCCATTCACAGCTCTGCGCATTCTGGATTATACTGGGCAGAGGGGGTGTCAGCAAGTTGACTTGGTTGAAGCAGCGAGGCGTGTTTGGGACAGATTAGACACTGGGTTTTGGGTGGGAGGGGGACATTGAGGGAGAGATTATACCGATGGTGAGATCTTTTGTTCTCTGGTTTTTCATTACCGCAACACGTTTGTTTGTCGCTGGGCTGGTTGTGGGGACAGTTGTGTGGGGACAGTTGTGTGGGGAAATGAATCAAATGGGCAAGAAATTAGGCTTCCTCATCTTTTGCCTATCCAGATTTAAAGTCTGGATCTCCTCTAGACCCCGGGGTGCAACAGGGGGCCGAGCAAGAAACCTCTGAAGAAAGTTACCTGACTCTCAGGTGACTGTGGAGGGATTGAGAGTTGATGTTAATGTTCGCCTAGCCAAGACGTCGATTTTTAAAACTTTAATGGGAGTCTCCCATCGGAAATCTCCGCATTCTACGATGATTGGGAGTTTCTGAAATGCCTTACTCCTGGCTTGTTTCCAGTATCAGTAACCACCACCCCGGTTTAAAGGAAGCGCTGTTTCCCCCAGCCCCGCATTTGGAGCAGTTTGTCGGGCGGTTTAGTGACAGTTCTTCCTGAAGACGGATGAGATATTTCTTGTGTTGGTTAACATTGAGAATCAGCGAGTTCAAAACTGTGTAAAATATCTCAAACCTGTTCAGTTAAGAGACACGCCCTAACTGAACAACACAATGGAGGCCGCATCCCCAACACCTTTATAATTTACTCCTGATCTGCTCAGGTACTGGGGTGAGAGAGAGAGATTTTTGATATATATCTCAGCATTGTTACGGCGAAGAAGGAAGCCATTCGGCTCATAGTGTCTGCACTGACTCTCCAAACCAGCATTATGATTTAGTGTCATTCCCCTGCCTTTTCCCGGTATCCCCTGCACATTGCTTTTATTTAAATAATCATCTAATGCCCTCTTCAATACCTGGATTGAACCTGCCTCCACCACAAATGGCGCATTCCAGACCCCAACACTGAAAATGTTTTTTTCTGATATTACATTTGCCTCTTTTGCAAATCACTTCAAATCTGTGTCCTCTGACGAGTGGGAACCGTTTCCTCCCTCTCTACTCTGTCCAGCCCCCCTCATGATTTTGAACATCTCTATCAAAGATTCTCTTAGCTGTCTTCTCTCCAGGGAAAACAGTCCCAATCTCTCCTCATAACTGAAGTTTCTCATCCCTGGAACCATTCTTGTAAACCTCTTCTGCACTCTCTGCAAAAGGTTCACATCCTTCCTACAGCCTGGGACCCAGAACTGTACACAATATTCCAGCTGAGGTCTAAATAGTATTTTGTATAAGTTCAGCAAAATCTCCTTACACTTGTACTCTACACCTCTATTAGTAAAATCCCAAATTCTATAAGCTTTATTAACTGCTCTCTCCATGTGTCCTGCTACCTTTAATGACTTATTCACATATACACCCATGTCCCACTGCTCCTGAACCCCCTCTTAGAATTTTGCACCTTATTTTATAGTGTTGTTCCTACCAAAATGCATCACCTCTCAGTTCATAGAATCCCTACAGCACAGAAGGAGGCCATTTGGCCCATTGAGTCTGTGCCAACCACAATCCCATCCAGGTCCTATTCCCATAACCATTTACCTGGCTACTCCCGCTAACACAGTCAATTTAGCATGGCCAATCAACCTGACCTGCACATCTTTGGAGTGTGGGAGGAAACCAGAGCACCCAGAGGGAACCCACGCAGACACGGGGAGAATGTGCAAACTCCACACAGTGCGTTCTCTGCATTGAACTTCATCCGCCACCTATCTGCCCACTCCACCAACTTGTCGATGGAATTGAACCATAGAATCCCTACAGTGCAGAAGAAAGCCATTCAGCCCATCCAGTCTGCGTCGACTGTCCGAAAGAGCATCTTACCCAGGTCCACCCACTCACCCAGGACCAGAATGAAACCGGGGTTCCTGACGCGGTGAGGCAGCAGTGCCAGCCACTGTGCCCGTCCTGCCAGCGTGCGAAAAGGGAAGGGGGAAGCTGGCAATATTCAGCAGTAGTCATGATTTGCGATGTCGATGGTAGTCATGTGTTCCCTCCACCCACATTATCTGTACCTTTAAGACCTGGCTGGCTGTAGAGATTTGCATTCTAATTAGTATTCTGTAACTTGATTTCTGTTTCTCTGTGCACTGTTGGAGAACAGATTCCCACTCCATCTGACGAAGGGGCAGCGCTCCGAAAGCTTATGGTATTTGCTACCAAATAAACCTGTTGGACTTTAACCTGGTGTTGTGAGACTTCTTACAATATTCAGCAGGTCAGATAGCAGCAGCCTGGAGGAGGTGAATGAAATGATGAAGAGATGCTGTCTGACCTGCTGTGTGTTTCCAGTGTCTGCTTTTGCGTGGGCAATATCTTCCCTACTGCAAAGGGGGTGCAGAAAGGGTCAAAAGTGCCACAAAGCCAGTGTGTTCCTTTCCAGTGAGATGTGTAGGAAGCGCCACAAATGTCTTCGATGCTTCGACGTCCTTGTAGTGGCGCTTGTATCAACAAAACAGCCACTGGAGAATTTCCCTGGCACACGGGAGGGGGGTGGTGGTGGGTATAATGGGTGCTCTCAGCGGGAGGGAGGGGGCAGTGCACATTGTGGGCAAGATATTTCTGCTTGTGTTTTTGGAGAGAGGGGGTTCCTCTCTGACTGGCTGGCTGACTGGCTGGTCTCCCTCGGCGGCAGGGGGATTTGGTCAGACCCCATTCGAATTTCAAATGCGACGCTAAAAATACCGAGTCCAACTTCATTCTTCCAGCCAAAAGAATCAGAGTGCCTCCCAACAATCTGTCAGAGAGTCAGAGAAGGTCAAGCGACCTTCAGATGCCCCCACTTGGTTTTACTTTTAAAGAAACAGATTGAAAAATCGAGTGATCTTCCAATTTGAATTTAGTTTTTTTTAACAGTTGTCCAACTAAGTAAAATGTCAGTTACTCTGCGTCTCGAATGAAATCACTCTACAGTAAACATCATGAATAGGGAATTAATGCCAGTTTAAATCTCCAACGGGATGCCAAGGTTCCTCTGTGAATTAATGGGTTCGATTCATTCACAAAAAATGGGATTGTTTGATGGTTGTGCAGCGCACTTTCCCCTTCCTTTCAGGGAGAGGGCTTGACTTATCAGGACTATTGTGCAGGAAGGGGGTGGGGGCGAGAGACCTTCACTTTGGGCCAGGGTAAAGCAAGGCCACTTGTCTATCTATCTCCCTGCTCCCAGTCGGTGTGGCTTCACAGCAGTGTTTTGTCGCCACTGCCCCGTGAACAGGTTGTTCCCAATTTTGGAATGGGATTGGAAAGGAGGGGATGGGGCGGGGGGAGGGGAGGGGGGGAGGTGCTTCCCAGGGTTTGTGCGAGTGAAAGTGGGAATACTTTCCTGAGAGTAAATAAATTTAAAGACTTCTTAATGATGAGACAAGACTGATTCACAGCAGCAGGAATTTACTGCGGTGAGATTATAGCCTTAGCATCCTTTCAGTGTATTAGAAATTGATGTGTTTTCAGATCATAATTTGCTAATGAGAAGTTTCCTGTTTTTATATAAAGATGCAAATTATTCTCTCTTGTAAATTGAACATGTCACTTTGCGGTTATTGAAGTTGTGATTGCTGCAAAATATTTACACATTGCAGTGTCAGTTGGATTTTGGTGAAATAGTAATCCTCCTCCATGCCCCCTTCGCCTCAATTGGGGAGGGGCGGGTCATCCTGATTGGCAAGACCAGTGACCAATGAATGCTGAGAATACGGTTAGTTTCCCCCCCCACCCCCACCCCCCAAGGAATCATAGAATCCCTACAGTGCAGAAGGAGGCCATTCAGCCCATCGAGTCTGCACCCACCACAATCCCACCCAAACCCTATCACCATCACCCCATGCATTTTACCCTAGCTAGTCCCCCTGACACCTAAGTGGCAATTTTTGCATGGCCCCATCCACCTAACCCACACATCTTTAGAGCGATCAGCAAATCAGCTCAATGACCGAAGTCCCAGTTCTTAGTGCAACACTCCGCCTGGAAGAGGAACATTGATAACAGGGGTTTGTGGAGCAGGGAGTCTTCTTTAAATTTAAAGTTTATTTATTAGTGTCACAAGTAGGCTTACATTAACACTGCAATGAAGTTACTGTGAAAATCCCTTTGTTGCCACACTCTGGCGCCAGTTCGGGTTCCACTGAGGGAGAATTTCGCATGGCCAATGTACCTGACCAGCACGTCTTTTGGACTGTGGGCGGAAACCGGAACACCCGGAGGAAACCCACGCAGACACAGGGAGAATGTGCAGACTCTGCACAGACAGTGACCCGAGCCGGGAATCGAACTTGGGTCCCTGATGCTGTGAGGCAGCAGTGCTGACCACTGTGCCACCCACCCTGGTGGGTTTGGGTCACAGGACACTGGACTCCTCCAGGTTGGCACAAATGCAGGCAGATGGCTCTGCTCATTTCTCCCCCGGAGAAGATGAGCATTTTAAATCGAATGGGTTTCAATGCAAACAAGCACCTGAGTTTTTAACGCATTGTCCTACCCAGTATGTAGTGATTGTACAATTCACTCAGGCCCGAGTGCAATCGGGCATTGTTTAAATATAGGTTTGAAAATATGAGAAGGTCCCTGAACGGGATTTTCTATTTCATTCTGTATTAGTGCCATGTCATGAATTGCTGACTTTCCACATTCTTCGCTGGCTGCTGGAGCTGACACAGGGACTTTCTGCTCTTGGACAGCCGCCTGGAGAAGTTAAACTGCCAGCTTCTGACTCTCTCACCTGTGGAGTGAAAAACGCAGCAAGCAATTACAGAGCCTGTCAAAACAGAGTGTGGTGAAAGGAGTGACCGAAGAATGAATGAGGCAGAGTGGTGACGGGAAATAGATTGGAAGGAGATTCATACAGGAGAGAAGGGCAGGGAGGAGATGAGTATCACAGAGAGAAAGAGAGCTGAGACAGAGAGAGCTAGAAAGTGCAGAGAGAGAAAAAGAGAAGAGTAGAGAGTTAGAAAGAGCTGAGAGAGAGAGTTAGAGAGAGTGAGAGAGATTTTGAGTCTGGGAATTAGTCTTGCTCTGAGGGGACTCTGAAGACCAACAAAAACAGAAATGCTGGAAAATCTCAGCAGGTCTGACCCTTTTGAAACGTTAGCTCTATTCTCTCCCCACAGACGCTGTCAGACCTGCTGAGATTTTCCAGCTTTTTCTGTTTTTGTTTCAGATTCCAGCATCTATAATAATTTGCTTTTATCTGAATACAAGTTGGGTCTTACCCATTTCTTTCTCTTTTTCTTTCTTCGCAGGTTGGCGATGCTGAGGCTGGGACGTGTGGACATGGGAATATTTTAACCGCATTCATTTGGGATTTAAATTAAGAAAAAAACCCTCCAAGCAGAGCAGCCAACACTCAACAGGTCAAACAATGGCAGCAGTGAGATGGAAGCGGAGTTGCCTGATCTTCCACTTGTTTCTCATCTCCACCTTCCCCTGCGGCGGGAGAGTGGCTGTGAGCCGGGAGTATAACACCTTCAAAAGTGACCACCCGGACTGGGTCTTTAACCACTTGGCGGTGGACCAGAGGACGGGCAGTGTGTACCTGGGGGCGGTGAACAGGATCTATAAGCTGTCCAGCGAGCTGCAACCACTGGTCACCCACCAGACGGGGCCAGACGAGGACAACCCGGACTGCTACCCCCCCCGCATGGTGCAGCCGTGCAACGAGCCCCTGCGGCTGACCGACAACGTCAACAAGCTGCTGCTGATCGACCAGGGGGAGCGGCGCCTGATCGCCTGCGGCAGCCTGTACCAGGGCATCTGCAAGCTGCTGCGGCTGGATGACCTCTTCAAGCTGGGCGAGCCCTTCCACAAGAAGGAGCACTACCTGTCCCGGGTCAACGACAGCGGCTCCGTCTTTGGGGTGATTGTGTCCGGCCAGGGCGCGGACGCCAAGCTCTTTGTGGCCACGGCGGTGGACGGCAAACCCGAGTACTTCCCCACCATCTCCAGCCGCCTGCTGGCCAGCAACCCCGAGGCCGATGAGATGTTCTCCTTCGTCTTCCAGGACGAGTTCTTGGCCTCCCTCATCAAGATCCCCTCGGATACCTTCACGGTCATCCCGGACTTTGACATCTACTACATCTATGGTTTCAGCAGCTCGGCCTTTGTCTACTTCCTCACCCTGCAGCCCGAGCTCCTGAACCCCGGACCCGGCTCCAGCCGCCAGCAGGTCTACACCTCCAAGCTGGTCCGCCTGTGCCAGGCTGATACCACCTTCAACTCCTACGTGGAGATGCCCATCGGCTGCGTCAAGGACGGGGTGGAGTACCGCCTGCTGCAGGCGGCTCACCTGGCCAAAGCCGGCCCGGTCCTGGCCAGCTCCCTGGGCATCCACCCCCAGCGGGACGACGTGCTCTTTGCCCTCTTCTCCAAGGGGCAGAAGCGGCGCAGCCAAGCCCCCGACGAGTCGGTCCTCTGTATGTTTGTGCTCAGCTCCATCAACGAGCGCATCAAGGACAGGCTGCAGTCCTGCTACCGGGGGGAGGGCTTCCTGGACCTGGCCTGGCTCAAAGTGAAGGACATCCCCTGTGTGCCCGCGGTAAGCCCCCTGCGCCAGAGAGAGAGAGAGACAGACAGAGAACCTCCAGCTCCAGCATAGACATACATGTCGGGTGGCACAGGGGTTAGCACTGCTGCCTCACAGCACCAGGGACCCGGGTTCAATTCCAGTCTCGGGTCACTGTCTGTGAGGAGTCTGCACATTCTCCCCGTGTCTGCGTGGGTTTCCTCCGGGTGCTCCAGTTTCCTCCCACAGTCTGAAAGACGTGCTGGTTAGGTGCACTGGCCATGCTAAATTCTCCCTCCTTGTACCCGAACAGGCGCTGGAGCGTGGCGACTAGAGGATTTTCACAGTAACTTCATTGCATTGTTAATGTAAGCCGACTTGTGACACGAATAAATAAAAGTTAAAAACTTAACTTAAGACTTGGACATTTTCCCCCTCAAACACACTTAAACAGCTGCTGCCCCCCCCCCCTCTGAAAATTCAGATTCAATGCACCTCCATGTAGCAACTGGAGCCCAAACCTGCTTCCCATCACAGCTCGATCAGAACTCCTGTTGCAATTATCCTGGATTTTTATTTTAAAAAGTAATGCTTGAAGGACAGGTACAGGAAGAACTCCCCTGATCTTCTCCAACATAGTGCCATGGCACCATTCCCCGAACAGGTGCTGTTGTGTGGTGACTGGTGGATTTTCACAGTAACTTCATTGCAGTGTTAATGTAAGCTTACTTATGACTAATAAATAGACTTTAAAACGTGATCTATTCCAGGCAGGGAAATGTCACTGCATCCACACACAGCACGTTAAACATATTTAGATATTCACTATGGGGGTGTGTGTGCAGATGGGGATATTCAGTATGGGGGGTGTCTGTGTACAGATGTGGATATTCAGTATCGGGGTGTGTGTGCAGATGTGGATATTCAGTATCGGGGTGTGTGTGCAGATGGGGATATTCAGTATGGGGGGTGTCTGTGTACAGATGTGGATATTCAGTATCGGGGTGTGTGTGCAGATGTGGATATTCAGTATCGGGGTGTGTGTGCAGATGGGGATATTCAGTATGGGGGGTGTCTGTGTACAGATGTGGATATTCAGTATGGGGGGTGTGTGTGCAGGTGTGGATATTCAGTATGGGGGTGTGTGTGCAGATGTGGATATTCAGTATGGGGGTTGTGTGCAGATGTGGATATTCAGTATGGGGGTTGTGTGCAGATGTGGATATTCAGTATAGGGGGCTATGTGTACAGATGTGGATATTCAGTATGGGGGGCTATGTGTACAGATGTGGATATTCTGTTTGGGGGTTGTGTGTGTGCAGATGTGGATATTCAGTATGGGAGGGGTGTGTGCAGATGTGGATATTCAATATGAGGGTGTGTGTGCAGATGTGGATATTCAGTATGGGGGTGTGTGCAGATGTGGATATTCAGTATGGGAGGGGTGTGTGCAGATGTGGATATTCAATATGAGGGTGTGTGCAGATGTGGATATTCAGTATGGGGGTGTATGTGTACAGATGTGGATATTCAATATGGGGGTGTATGTACAGATGTGTATATTCAGTATGGGGGATGTGTGCAGATGTGGATATTCAATATGGGGGTGTATGTACAGATGTGGATATTCAGTATGGGGGGTGTACAGATATGGATATTCAGTATGGCTGTGTGTGGGTACAGATGTGGATATTCAATATGGGGGTGTGTACAGATGTGGATATTCAGTGTGGAGGGTGTGTGTACAGATGTGGAAATGTGCTGTCACTATGTGCAGGTGCTGAAATCATTAAAGTCCAAAGGTGCTGTGGGAAGAGAGTGAAATATAAAGACTAAGAGGTAATTTTTCAGTCTCACTCCTGTCCACCACGTTCCCCAACCAGGCACCTCTGGGGTGGTACTCTGGCACTCAGTATATGGGACTGAGTTGGCCCCTCCCTTGTTTGAGGTCTGGCTATTTGAATATTTCCTGCTAGACCTCCCTCTCCTGTAATGAAAATCTTAATGAGACTGAGGACAGACTCAGGTGATTACAGAATCTGCCAACATTGGCTTTCTGTGAATGTAATTGAAGGACAGTCACTTGGATACGGCATTGGATCATTGGAACCCTCACCTTCAATCCTTGGAGAGAAATTGAAGGCTCTTAAAACAAAAATGTGAGTCCTTCCCAAGCAGAATATTCAGCTAATTAGCATAATTACTCAGGACATTCTTGTACAGAGAATTACCTTTTTTGATACTGTCATTGGACTAGTAATCTAGAAACCCAGAGTAATGCTCTGGGGACCTGGGTTTGAATCCCACCACGGCAGATGATGAAATCCGAATTCAATAAAAATCTGGAATTAAAAGCCTAGTGATGACCATGAAGCCACTGTCGCTTGTTGTAAAAACCCATCTGGTTCACTAAACTAGAGGACATGGGTTAAGGGTGAAGGGGGAAAAGTTTAAAGGGAATATTAGGGGGAGCTTCTTCACACAGAGAGTGGTGGGAGTGTGGAATGAGCTGCCAGATGAAGTGGTGAATGCGGGCTCACTTTTAACATTTAAGAAAAACTTGGGCAAGTACATGGATGAGAGGGGTGTGGAGGGATATGGTCCAGGTGCAGGTCAGTGGGACTAGGCAGAAAAATGGTTCGGCACAGCCAAGAAGGGTCGTAATGTTCTATGGTTCTAATGTCCTTCCCTGGCCTACATGTGACTCCAGATCCACAGCAATGTGGTTGACGGTTAAATGCCCTCCCAGCCAGCGACACCCACATCCCATGAATAAAAAAAAAGACTCACTGCTTGTTAGTCCTTTTCGGTCGGTAGATGGGGCAATAATTTAACTCTTCATTCAAAGGGTGGCCTCTCCAGTACTTTTGCAAAGAATTACAAATCATTTATGGCAGGGCTTTTGACCCAATTTGGTCTATTCCAATGTTTGTGCTCCATGAGCAGCTTACAACTCTACTTCCTTTCACCCTAGCAAATTATCCTTCTATTATTTTTTTTTTCCGTATGTACTTATTGAGTTTCTCCTTGAATACATCATTGGGGAGCAGTGAATTAGACCTTCACAAATGTGTTTGATCAAAGTTATACTCTCCAGTTGAGGCTTGAACCCACAACCTTCTGATTCTGTAGCCAGCTGACTGTGAAGTGTGTACAGTGAATTCTTCATTTGATGGCCAAGTGCTCATTTGCATTGATATGTGACCTAATTTGTGCAGTGACAGAACAGTACGGCTATCTTTTAATAGCCACTTGGCATTTACTGATTCATTTTTCTCGTTCCAGTCAGGAAATCAGAAACCTTATTAATTTTATCAAATTTGAAACTTGAGTGGGATAAATAGGGAGCTTGCGAATTGTGTGTTCTTTTTAAAATCGCTACTTGTGAGGCTGGTGATGACTCATTTGTAACTTTAGGGTTTTTGAATTACACTCTTGGTGTCAGACATGGGAATTAAAATGGGATGCTGAGTGCCCTGAGAGGGTGGTGGTGGTAAACGAACCTAGTGGTGTCAAGTTAATTCAATGGCTCAGGAAGAGAATGACTGCAGTTCTCATCTCTTGAGCCAAGTTAACACACCCGCCCAGTTTTATTTGATTACTTGGAATCCCCACAGTGCAGAAGAAGGCCATTCGGCCCATCGAGTCTGCACCGACCACAATCCCACCCTATCCCCACATGCATTTACCCTAGCTAGTTCCCCCTGATACTAAGGGAGAATTTAGCATGGCTAATCCATCTAACCCGCACAGCTTTAGACTGTGGGTGGAAACCGGAGCACCCGAAGGAAACCCACGCAGACACGGGGAGAACATGCAAACTCCACACAGACAGTGACTCAAGCCAGGAATCGAACCCGGGTCCCTGGTGCTGTGAGGCAGCAGTGCTAATCGCTGTGCCACCGTTCTGCCCTTCTGATTAATTCCACTCCAGTTTGGTTATTTAATGCTATAACTCTTGTATTTCATTGTCTTTGCAAAACTGTGTCTTGGTTTGCACAGTGCACCTGTGCTTTTCTTGTTGTCTCAGTCTCGTTTGGCTTACCTGCACCCACCCCCTCACTCCGACAGTGCCACATCTTTGCTAATATTCCATGTCGCGTGGCATTACTCCACCAATTGAGATCTGTCCTGCCATCACCTTTAGTGTTAAACGTAAAGACCACCCCCTCCTTTGTACCACTCTGTCTGCTATCTGTCATGTTCACTGCGGACAATGTTATTAACTCTGTGTTCCTTTCCTGGCACAAATTCAGCTCACCCAATTTGCCATCCGAACATTTTTCATTCTCTCTGCCTTATCTTGAATGGTGATTCGACACCATTGCCTCACCAGAGCCATCGTTGTGCTAATCCAGATACTGGACCTTTATGTAGTGTGTAGGTGGACTATAACCCGGGATCCATCTTGTATTTCTATGGTAACACCTGGGTCAACTGAAGGACAGGGACAGTCACAAACTTTGACATCCTTTCACTCCACATTTTAATTTGTGATATTACATACAAGGACATTTTATTTTCAAAATCCAGGCTATCCACTTGGAAGCATCCAACCTCCTTGTGAAGCCTTCTATCTCCACCTTTCACGAACCTTACTGAACTCATGCCTTTGCAGCCTGACTGCACCCCACACCTAATATTCCTGACAGTACTCTTCACTTCAGTCGAAGCCCACGTCCAGATTTTCAAGTCCTGCACCATCTCACATAACTCTATTTGGGTAATTGCTTGTTGTTGTATTTCACAGGGGTATTCCTGTCGTAAAAATCTTTCTTTATGCCTTTGCTACCACTTTTCCTGCTCAACTGCAGATCTATTTCCCCTGTAAAGTACTCAGACTTTCTTTTATTTGAATTAGCTTCAGTATCCGGGGGTAAGGTGTCTGGCAGTTGGTCATGAACCAACACTGGTGTGTGTGCCTGTGTGTGTGTGCCTGTGTGTGTGTGTGCCTGTGTGTGTGTGTGCCTGTGTGTGTGTGTGCCTGTGTGTGTGTGTGTCTGTGTGTGTGTGTGTCTCTGTGTGTGTGTGTGTCTCTGTGTGTGTGTGTGTCTCTGTGTGTGTGTGTGTCTCTGTGTGTGTGTGTCTCTGTGTGTGTGTTTGTGTGTGTGTGTCTGTCTCTGTGTGTTGTGCGTGCATGCATGTGCGTGTGTTGAATCTTCCATGACACCACAACCTCCGATGAACCTGAGGAACAAAGGGGTAGAAAATTGTTCTGCGCAGAAGTAAAATTGCACAGTGCACAAGAAAACCTCAGCTAAAACTAATAACATCAGGGTGAAACTTCCTTATTTCAGAAATAGCATTGGTCAGAGATGCAGATTAAGCTTCCACTCTGCCAGCACATCAATCCTGTAAGAGAGAACATACATGTTTCTATTTCTCACATTGACCTTAGAATCATAGAATCCTACAGTGCAGAAGGAGGCCATTCGGCCCATTGAGCCTGTACCAACCACAATCCCACCCAAGCCCTATCCCCATGTATTTACCCTAGCTAGTCCCCCTGACACTAAGGGTCAATTTAGCATGGCCAATCCACCTAACCCGCACATCTCTGGATTGTGTTAGGAAACCGGAGCACCCGAAGGAGACCCACAAAGACACGGGGAGAACGTGCAAACTCCACACAGGCAGTGACCCGAGGCCGGGAATCGAACCCGGGTCCCTGAGGCAGCAGTGCTAACCACTGTGCCACCATGGTGCCCCCATCTGATTGCCATGTGCACACAAACCCATTGGACAGCTGAGGCAGAGGGTAAGCTTGCCCATGTCAACTTGGACAACATTTCATCCCAGCTGGGTTTAAGCTTTGGTTATCTGAGCTGATGGGCGTGTTAACATGCTGTGCCAGCCAGTCCTATTGTCAGTGAGATCCGTCACTTTCCTTAGTGCGAATCCTGAAAAGCCGAGTTTGTCTGTTCGCACTCGGCATTCTGACCTTGAAGGGAAAAGAAAACTTTGGCAACTATCATTTGATTTTCCTTTTTTCTAATCTATTTTGTCTTCTCCCTTTCCCAGGATATTTTGGACATTTTAAGATGTTCTGTAAATGCGAGGTTGTTCTGTTTACGCAATGTGTGAGGGAGAACAATAGTTGCTAACCTTGTTGTGCCCTTCACTGGTATTAGCACCGGCTCTGTGTGCATTCATTGCAGTCTAAATAAAGGCAGCACAGACATAAATGGAAGTGAAAAATCAATCACTGTAGGCAGCAGGTGTTGGGCAGTGCCTTTCAATTGGCCGATGAACAGCACATAGTTCGATTAAGATTTAGAATCATGCCGCGTGCCTCTTAACACTTTGGGATTGAAATAATTCTTCCCATGCTGTGAGAACAATCCCGGTTTCATTCCTGTGGCATCATGGTGCTCTTCGGTTGAGCTGCTCCACATTTTGTAGCTGCCAAGGGCTGCATCTCGGAAGGGAAACTCGACCATTCCTCGCCCAGAACAGATAACAATGACCATGGCAATGGAACGGCCAAAGACCCAGTTTTCTTTCTTTCATTGAGCTGTCTAGGAGAAGCCAGTCAGTTCAGTGTTGGCATCCATTTTACAAAGAAAAACTTGCATTTTTCACCACCAGATATTGCAAAGCACTTTTTGAGTCAATGATAGGGGAGGTGGTGATGTAGTGGTATTGTCGCCGGACTAGTAATCCAGAGACTCAGGGTAATCCTCTGGGGACCCAAGTTCAAATCCCACACAAGGTGGAATTTGAATTCAATTTTTAAAAAATCTGGATTTATAAGTATAATGATGACAATTGACAATGGTCGTAAAAACCCATCTGGTTCATTATTGTCCTTTAGGGAAGGAAATCTGCCGTCCTTACCAGGGTCTGGCCTATATGTGACTCCAGAGCCACAGCAATGTGGTTGACTCTTACCAGCACCTTCAAGGGCAGTTAGGGATGAGCAATAAAGTCTGGCCGAGCCAGCAATGCCCACATCCCATGAACGAATAGAAGAAGGTACCCTTGAAATAAAAACAAAACACGCTGGACAAACACAGCAGGTCTGGCAGCTTCTGTGGAGAGAGAAATGCAGTTAATGCTTTGAATCCCTCTGACCTTTCTATATATTGGATGTCAATATGAAACATCAGCACAGTGGTCAGCGCTGTTGTCTCACAGTGCCAGGGACCCAGGTTCGATTCCCGGCTTCGGGTCACTGTCTATGGGGAGTTTGCACATTCTCCCCGTGTCTGCATGGGTTTCCTCCAGGTGCTCCGGTTCCCTCCCACAGTCCGAAAGACGTGCTGGTTAGGTGCATTGGCCATGTTAAATTCTCCCTCAGTGTATCTGAGCAGGCGCCGGAGTGTGGCGACCAGGGGATTTTCACAGTAACTTCATTGCAATATTAATGTAAGCCTACTTGTGACATTAATAAATAAACTTAAACTTTGTTCCTCTCTCAACTGATGCTGGCAGACTTGATGGGCCTGTCCAGCATTTTCTGTCTTTATTTCAGATTTCCAGCCTCTGCAGTACTTTTCAAATGTGCTTTCTGTTGCATTGAAGGAATGGTGGCAGCCAATTTTCCAATAGCAAGATTCCACACAAAGCATTGTGATAATGAACAAACTGGGCAGGACTTTCCAGCCACGCTCGCCCTGAAACCGGAAAATGGACCTTTCCATGGTCCGCCTCCCACCCATTGTGATTCCCGTGGCGGTCGGAACAGGAAAATTCGCCCCATTATTTTTTTGATGTTGGTTGAGGGATAAAAAATATTGGCTAGAACTTGCCTGCTCTTCTTCATGACAATTTAGGCTCATGTGAGGGGGACGGCGGGTGGGCGGGTTTGCGCAAATAGGCATCAGGTAAACAGTACCTCCGATAGTATTCCACCCTCACTGTGCCAGTCTGTTGGACTGAGGTTTCTTTTGTGCTTCTATCCCTGGAGTGCAACTTGATTCCACCACTGAATCACTGCTAGTGGAGGGTTAATCTCTAAAATGATGCCAAGTATTCCTTTCTCCCCCCACTCTAGTTATCCAACACTTGAAATGGATACATTTTTTGAGAGATCCTCTTGTTCCATGTTGGCGATGTCACACCTCGAGCTCACTGAAACCAATAAGACTATTTAGAATTATTGATTAGTATTGTAAGCTGAAATGGAAGGCCCTTCTCCCAAACACACACAGCTTCAAATAGCAGTATGAGCCAATAAGTCTATTTATAACCTTCAGTGCTTTAGCTTTGGAACCAATACAATTTAGCCGCTCTTTGAAAAGTATGTTTGGAAAGTTGACACCCAGTATGGTACTGGGGGAGTGCTGCACTGTCAGAGGTGCTGTCTTTCAGATAAAACATTAAATTGAGCCCCCATATGCATTCTGGTAAAGCTACTGATCCCATTACACTATGCTGGAGAAGACCAGGGGAGTTCTTCCTGATGTACTGCCCTATACCTATAATAAAAATCCAAGGTGATGGATTTATGGACAGCACGGTGGTTAGCACTGCTGCCTCACAGCGCCAGGGACCCAGCTTCAATTCCAGCCTTGGATGATTGTGTGGAGTTTGCACGTTCTCCCCGTATCTGCGTGGGTTTCCTCCGGGTGCTCCGGTTTCTTTTCACATTCCAAAGGTGTGCGGAATAGGTTGATTGGCCATGCTAAATTGTCCCTTTGTTTCAGGGGGATTAGCAGGGTAAATGCATGGGGTTACGGGGATAGTGCCTGGGTGGGATTACTGTCAGTACAGACTCAATGGACCGATGGTCTCCTTCTGTACTGTAGGAATTCTATAATTCTTCTATGATTCTATGAGCCCCCATAGTGAACCTGTTGACCCCATGGCACTAAGCTGGAGAAGATCAGGGGAGTTTTTCCTGTACCTATCAAGAATTACATTTTAAAATAAAAATCTAGAGTAATTGCAACAGACGTTCTGATCGAGCTGTGACGTGAAACAGGTTTAGGCTCTAGATGCTACACCATGGAGTGCATTAAATCTGAATTTTCAGAGGGCGGGGCAGGTGTTTAAGCATGTTTGGGGGAAAATGTCCAAGTCTTAATTTAAGTTTTTAACTTTTATTTATTATTGTCACACGTAGGCTTACATTAACACTGCAATGAAGTTACTGTGAAAAATCCCCTAGTCGCCACACTCCGGCACCTATTCGGGTACACTGAGGGAGAATTTAGCATGGCCAATGCACCTGACCGGCACACCTTTCAGACTGTGGGAGGAAACCGGAGCACCCGGAGGAAACCCATGCAGACACGGGAAGAACATGCAGACTCGGCACAGGCAGCGACCCGCGCTGGGAATCGAACCTGGGTCCCTGGCGCTGTGGGGCAGCAGTGCTAACCACTGTGCCACCATGCTGCCCTAATTCTGTTTTGGTGCAGCCAAAAACCATTCTACCTTCTCCATATCAAATGGTAATAGATAGACTCAAGGGATAGAATCCCACCCTGAATGTTCATTACCCAACGGGACAAAAAACAAAAATCATGCTTCAGCTATAATTAATTATTTTTTGGTTGAATCCTGTCTGGTTGGAAGCTGAGTTTACTCGGGGCACTGGTCTGCATGAGACGGGGTCAAATCACCACCCAGTCCCTTTTTCGCGGCTAGCGCTAAATGCCCATGGATGCCGGTGATTGCTGCTGAGTTAACCATTGCCTCTCTCCATCTCCCTTGCAGCCTGTTCCAATTGATGACAGTTTCTGCGGGCTGGACATTAACGCTCCACTAGGTGGCTCCACTCTCATGCAAGGCATCCCCCTGTTCTCCGAGGACCGGGACCGAATGAGTTCAGTGATTTCATACGTCTACAACGACCATTCCCTGGTGTTTGTGGGGACTAAGAGCGGCAAACTTAAAAAGGTAGGAGGAGCTGGTTTTGCTGGCCGGGGGGTGGGCTTGTTGGACGGCTCTTTGCTGTGGGAAGTCTTGTTGTTAAAAGTGCATTGAGTGTGGATGCACCACCAGGCTATATTCCCATGGTCTAACCGCAATGGGACCAACAACTGTGTAGAATTTACTTTAACCTTGATGGAGGGCAAGGGATTTCACTCACTGCTGAAATGGAAAGGGACATTATTGAGGCAACATTCAGACTATTGGGTCTGTGCACTTTTGTCGTTACTTCCTTTGGGGGTGGTTAATGACTGAGGGGGTTCAAGTGTCAACTTATCACTGACGGATTTGTTTAAAATTAAGCACCCATGAATCAAATTCTTGGGAAAGTGTCTTTGGAACAGACGAAATGAGAGGCAGTCCAACTGAATGGACATTTTCTTGATGGGTTTGCTTGAGTGTGCCAACTTGCCTTTGGCCCAGGTTGGCACCACAGCTTGCTTACTTGAGTGAGAGTAGGTGAAGCGAACAGCAAGGCTGGTTGGCATGTTCAACTTTTGCTGTTGACATTGGAGCTTGCTGTTAGACAGGTATTTTTTATTTGTTTATATCCAATTCAATCCAATTCAAAGTCTCAGCAAGTGAGGCATTCCAGATTCAAGCTGACAAGACAGGCTTCCCACTTCCTGTCTTGGGCTTGATCTACAAGATCCAAGCTGATTGGAGCAGGCATTGCGCCTTCTCCAAGGCTTGTTCTCATTTGCATCTGAGCCAAAAGGCCTAGATGTCGTTTTTAAAAATTGCTTCAAATGAAGCCTCAGTGTAAGCCTCATGACTTCAACCAAGTGCGGGATGCCAAAACTATACTTGATCTTAGCCAAAAGGCAGGCTGTTAGACAGGTATTGAGTCAGGAACATCGAACTACCAAATCTTTAAGAGTCTTACTGCCGCCTCTCCAAACCCTGGTTCCCTAGCCTGATCCCACTCCACAGAAATGTTTAGTATGCAGTATGCACATGCTGTGTACAGTGATATCTTTATTGATGTAGATTTGTGAGCAGGTTACCAGTACTCCAAAGATAACAGATTAGTGTGTGTCCCCCCCCCAAGGCTGAATAGCTGTTGGTACAGGATGTGGACAAGGCACTTAAGACTAATGACCCTGTGCATATCTCGAAGAAGAAATAACATCTCCACCATATTTTTTTTGTGGCATTTTCCATGCTTTCATTCTGTGGTGCAGTTAATGTATGACCCTGTTATATTTGCAGATAGCTGAATGTGTAAAAAAAAACCCTTGAGGTGAGACTTTGGGTTTGAGGGTGGAAAATGTCATTTCTCACAATTGAGTGCGGAAAACAGAGGCCCCAAAGCAGTACCGTACTAAGACAACTTGTAGCTGTTAGCATGACCTGTAACCAGATACAACTGTGAACAGATCACAGTCAGTGTATTTTTTGTATTGTATTTTTTCTCACTCAATCTTTCATTTGTTTTGGAAAAAGAGGACTTTTGCTCTTTGCCCTCACTCGAACAGCTTATCTGTAGTTGACAACGAAGGATTAGACATGCCCCACACCGCCCCCTCCCCCTGCCACAGTGAGGCTTGAAATTGGCAGGAGTGGGATTGCTCCTTTGTCCCACATGTGGGTGATGATGCTTGTCTGCACCTTTGTCAACTGGCCCCCTGTGCCACTCTGCAGAACTGCCTCACAGTGAAGATATCCCGTGCTGATCTGCGACAGTCGCTAGAGAGCTTGCCAGCTAATGATGCCTGCTCGGGATATTTCATCACACTAAAGGCACCATATCAATAGAAGTTTAAATTTGTACCACTTGGTTTGGATGTGACCATTCAGCAGTAACCAGTCACAAAGTAAATCGCACTGCCCTCTTTCTGAGAGATTAGCAGAATACAGAAATCACTCAATTTGGATCCAGTATGGGGGGGAGAGGGGGGGTTTGTTTAACGAGAGTAGTGATTTTTTTTTCGGAACAATTTTAATCAAGATTGATTGATTAAAAGTGCTGAAATTAATAGTCACCAAAAGTGGTTTAATTTGATAATGTAGATTCTCAGAGCAGCATGTGTGATTGGGAGTTAACAACTGATGATTCAGAAGGTCAATGCTGCCTCTGATTTTTCTGTGAGTTGAGCCACCACACCCACCCTCTCCTGATTCGAGAGTCCACCCTGCCCTTGATGCCACTGTTAATGCAGAAGTCTGCTCCGTGCCGGCACTGAGACTCCCAGAAAGCAAGCTTACTTAATATGCGGTTTTAATGTGGAGAATTGGATTAATCTTCGGGAGGCCAGAACCATAGTTGACTTGATTGCAAAGAAGGGATGTTATTCCAAAAGATTTATATGCTCAATAATTGGGACACAATGGTAAATTAATCCCTCTGTTTTATTCCCTCTTTGATTACTGAGTGATATCTCGATTCTGTTTCTAAAGTCAAGTAACAAATATTTAATTTTGAGCTAATTTTAATGGCTCTCGGGTGGCAGGGATTAATTGTGTTTTGAGATTTCAGTGACAGCGTCTCTTTTTTGTGTGGTGATTAATGTCTGGAGATTTCTATTATTTGATTTACATATTAAATAGAGGCTCATAAAACAGGACTGTGAGAAGAGGATGCGTGATCCTCGCCTCTGAGATTGGCTTTTCTGGCAGTGGTTGGGAGGAGTTCCCTGCTTCTATTGAGACCTTTGGTTAGAGAAATTGTTCTGTCGTGTACCATAACATTGATGGTGTGGGAAGATTTAACTTCACAAACTGTATGTGGGAGAGAACTACCTCTGCTGTGCAGACTAACTCCGCCTTATTTATTAATGTCACAAGTAGGCTTACATTAACATTGCAATTAAGTTATTGTGAAAATCCCCTAGGTGCTACACTCCGGTGCCTATTTCAGGTACAATGAGGGAGAATGTAGCATGGCCAATGCACCTAACCAACACGTCTTTTTTGTATTATCTTAGCCATCCTGAGTTCACCTTCTCTTCAACCCCTCTCGATAATCTCTCCCTTGGAGAGCTTGGATGTATTGCAGCCTATGGTGTTAGTCTGATCTGAAGCTGAGGAGCAGATTGTTGGGGGGCACTGGGGAGAAGGGGACGTTGTGATGTGTAATAGAGGAGGGAAGAGGGGCACATTTGGTGTCATGATGATTTGAGGACTGAGTGCACAGAATCTGAGTTTGTTTAAGTTTATTTATTAGTGTCACAAGTAGGCTTTACTTTAACACTGCAATGAAGTTACTGTGAAAATCCCCTAGTAGCCACACTCCGGCACCTATTTGAGTACACTGCGGGAAAATTTAGCATGGCCAGTGCCGCTAACCAGAACGTCTTTTTGGACCGTGGGAGGAAACTGGAACACCTGGAGGAAACCCATTCAGACATGGGGAGAATGTGCAGACTCTGCACAGACAGTGACCCAAGCAGGAATCGAACACGGGTCCCTGGCACTGTGAGGCAGCAGTGCCAACCACTGTGCCATTGTGCCGCCCCGCTCTGCCTTGTAACTCCGAGGATCATCTTCCTAAGTATTGCTCTTGCTCCATGCGAGTGAACATGTGGACCACACGCATGTAAATGGATGCATGTTTGCACTAAGGCAAAAATTGCAGGGGAAAGCAGAGCGGAAGGGGGAAATTTGGTTAACTCTTTAAAAGAGCTGACATGGACACAATGGGCTGAATGGGTTTGTTCTGTTTTGCATGATTCTACAAAAGGCTCACACAAGAACTCCTCTGGCCTAACCTCTAGTCCCATTCCTGGAAACACACATCATCCCTCTGCAACATCGCTTGTCTGGTGTACTCACTGTATGGTGCACTCACTTAACATGGTGCAGTTTTTAGAAGTGCTTCCCATATCTCCCTTGACAACTCGCAAACCCCTTCAGCCACTGCTAATTGGAGTTAGTGATTAGTATGGTTTATAAATTTAAAAGAATGTTTTTTGTGGGGGGTAATAAAACCTTCCTGAAAATAATGCAATGGGAACACAGCACCGTTTTGCACATGGTGTTTCAGTAAATAAGTCACCCGTTGTAACTGTTTACATGGTACATATCACACGCCTGACAGTGTATGCTGGTTCATTTCAAAACTAATTAGAGTATTTGTACAGGTGCTTGACTTGATAGGTTTGACTCTGCTTTTGAGACTTGTAACTGCCCCTGTTTCTGTCTACAGATAAGATGAATGGAACAAATGAAAATTCAAACACCCTTTTCTAAATATTTATCTTAACAGGCCAACTATCAGTTTTACAGCAAATTTCAAATGGCCCATATTTTTTTGCCTTCACTCATCCATCTCTCCTTTTAGCGAGCTGCACAGTGGTTAGCACTGCTGCCTCTCTGCGCCAGGGATCCGGGTTCAATTCCGGCCTCGGGTCACTGTCTGTGCGGAGTCTACACGTTCTCCCCGTGTCTGTGTGGGTTTCCTCCGGGTGCTCCGGTTTCCTCCCACAGTCTGAAAGACGTGCTGGTTAGGTGCATTGGCCTTGCTAAATTCTCCCTCAGTGTACCCAAACAGGCGCCGGAGTGTGGCGACTAGAGGATTTTCACAGTAACTTCATTGCAGTGTTAATATAAGCCTACTTGTGACAGTAATAGGGAAAAGGAAAATGATGTTGAGGGATTCATTCTGGGCATGAGGGGAACATGTCTCTTTCGCTTGCCTTGGTTGCTTCTCTTCCACAACATTCCACATTGCCCCTCCATTGCCAGTACTTGTGGCTTTGTTGTTGGCTTAAAAGCAGTTGATGATATTGAGCTGCAACCTATAAATTCCGGCCAGATGTTGGTCCTCTGGAAGTCTATTTGCCAGCGATGCCTCAGTTTAGTTTGTGAGGGGAGTCTAGCCTCCAGTTGAACCCGATTCTGTGGGCCCACGTCCCTTTCCAGCAGTAGTTGGTGACTTTGGGGTTCTGTCCTCCCTGATGTCAAATAATTCCGGGACCTTTTGTGAGAACAGTCCCAAGCTAAATCTTGCTTTAACAGACACAAAATACTGCGGATGCTGGAAATCTGAAATAAAAAGAAAGCGCTGGAAAATCTCCACCGATCTGGCAGCAGCTGTGGAGAGAGAAACAAAAGTAACATTTCAAATCCATATGATTGGGCGGCACGTTGGCACAGTGGTTAGCACTGCTGCCTCACAGCTCCAGGGACCCGGGTTCAATTCCGGCCTTGGGTGACTGTGCGGAGTTTGCACGTCCTCCCCGTGTCTGCCTGGGTTTCCTCCGGGTGCTCTGGTTTCCTCCCACAGTCCAAAGATGTGCAGGTTAGGTTGATTGGCCATGCTAAATTGCCTCTTAGAGTCAGTGGGATTAGCAGGGTAAATATGCGGGTATAGGGCCTGGGTGGGATTGATATTCATGCAGGCTCGATGGGCCAAATGGCCTACTTCTCCACTATAGGGATTCTATTATTCTTCTTTAGAATCTTGCTTTACTTGTTGTGTAGCGACCCTTGTTGGAAAGGCTGCGTGTGTTGGGTGAGGATGGGAGTCAAATAACCTGTTGGCACTCCACTCTTGGCGCACCCTAAAGACTTAATTTATCCATTGAAGACTTCAACAAATAGAATCCAATGGTTCAGTTGGCGGGTCTGTTGCATTTGGCTTAGAAATTGATTAAAATGATCAATTAACTTTGGGAGATCGGGAATGAGAAGTGCTGCTGACGCCAGCTTGTTTTTGGGAAATGGACATTTTATTTCGTTAATTCAGAACCACGATTTGTCCTTCACTCAAACTGTTGGAGGAGGCGATGGGGTCCTTGCAGCTCGGAAGAAGAGGAGCAGATTAACTGTCCATGTTTACTTGGGCACAAGGCGAAACTGGAGGTATTAGGGCTTCCTAATCTTGAAAAGAGGTGACCGTAGAGGCACATGTGGTAATAAACCCTGATAGGAAGGGGAGCACTGTTCACATTAAACCTTGATGTGAGGACCAGCGGGTGTTGGAACGAGCTATCAAAAGGTTCACCACCACCTTCTCGAGGGCAAGTGGAAATGCGTAACAAATGCTGACCTTGCCAGTGAATATACTCAAAAAAAATTGAAGAGGATTTTGTTGTTACATCTTGCAGCTAACTGCATTATAAAAAAATGCATGTACTGTTAACAAGCTGTGAATGTCACAATGATAGTGTATTCATTTTTTAAAATGCCTGGTATTGAGCAGTTGTTCAACAACATGATTGCAATTTGATTAAAGGACAATGGCAGTAGGAGTGTGTTTATGTTTGCTATTAAATTCCTTTGGTATAAAAGAAAGCAAAAATAGTCTGGGACTGATTGCGTTTTCCTGATTCCTGACAAGGCCATCTATGCAGACCTGTATGCTGACAAGGATAGAGGAAGACTATTACCCATATGTGAATGATATTGCTAAAATACACATGCAAAGGGCAGTATTTAAGTGCTTGGAGCATTTATAAAGAGAGACTCACACAGCAGTGCCATGCAACCATAGATTAAGGTGGTTTACAGATTCTGAGCTCGCGTGCCATTTCTGCGGCCAAGGGGTGTCTGTGTTCCGTGTTAATGTCAATCACCGGAGGTCGCAGCCACTTTTAAGTGACTTGAAGGGCCTGCTCTTCAATCTCTGGTTACACTTCAGCCCCACGCTCCTAATCTACAGGCATGCGGTGTGGAGGGGGTGGGGAGGGAGGAGAACCTCCTTGTAAACCTACTTCTAAGTTGGCCATTAACAGGCTGAGACAGCAGGCAGTCAAGGGGGGTCATCTGACCCCACTGTCTGCTCTTGCCCCATGGTTACATTACGGCTGGGTGTCCTTGGAGAGGGAGCATGCGGTGTCCACTGACACACGTCTGTGACCGATGGGCACCATGGGAGCTGGGGTGCATCATCACCTGCAGTAATGATATTTTGGTTTAGATAGTTAAGTTACCTTTCCCATTTTGTTTTAGTTATAGTTGTCTCACCAGGGGCTGCCATCCCCCCTCTTTCTTTGTTTTTTGTTCTATCAAGAATATAAAGAGAGACTTCTGGGACACTGGGGGTTAGTGGGGAGGAAGCAGGCATATGTTATGCTGCATGCTGTAAATAAACCTATTTTCAAAAAAAAATTATTGTTCATAGAATCCCTACTGTGCAGAAGGAGGCCATTCGGCCCATCAAGTCTGCACCGACCACAATCCCAGCCAGGCCCTATTCCTGTAACCCCACATATTTACCCTGCTAATCACCTGACACTAGGCTAAATTTAGCATGGCCAATCAACCTAACCCGCACATCTTTGGACTGTGGGAGGAAATCGGAGCACCCGGGAGAAACCCACACTGACACAGGGAGAATGTGCAAACTCCACACAGACAATGACCCGAGGCCGGAATTGAACCCGGGTCCCTGGCGCTGTGAAGCAGCAGTGCTGACCACTGTGCCACTATGCAGCCCCTAAAACTTCAACTGGCTTGGGATTGAATTAACAAGGATTGTCTCATCAGTCCAACCTCCTGCACCTAGAACAAACATATGGACCAGCATTCTCTGGTCTCGTATGCCCCACCACCGCTGCCAGTGAGAATAGAGAATTTGGTGCTCAGTTGAGTGCCAAATTCATTGCAGCGGGACTGGAGAATCCCAGCCATCGACTCGGCATAGGCGTGCCAATTAAGCATCTTAAAGGCATTCTGCCTCTGTGACCCATCTTAAGATCTGTCCCATTGTTGATTGGTTTGTGTAAACAAGTAGTTCCTGATAACTTACGGCAAACTTGGGGCTGATAAGTTGAACTTGCCTTTTCTTTCAATGATTGAAGGTGTCAGTTCCAAAATACCAACAGAATGGCCCCCTTGCCAAGCTCCCACTGACTCACTGTCAGTCCAACCATTAGTGTTCGCCATGCCATTTGGTAACTTGTGTGTCTCCTGAACCCCTTCAAGACCAGAAGGACCAATCTTTCTTCTCCCACCCTCAGTCTCTTACATACCTGGGACATTCAGAATCATATTCAGTATCTCCTCCTCCAGGGTTTGTATGTTTGCTTTTGACTTGTTGAGCAAACCTGCACAAGTTTTTCTGATCAGAATATTGTACTCGTTTAAGGAAGACTTCCTCTATATATTCTTCTGCTGTGTTTTGTTTTATTGTTGAGGAATCTCAGGGACTAGCCAGAACAGCAGGGTGGTAATTTGGGAACTAACAACGAGGCAAGGCAAAGGTGTTTCGGGCACTGAGGGTCCACATTCCCTGATGCTCGATTCAGGAATGTGTGGCTCCATGATGGGAACATGTACTGACAATTGGCACCTATAGGTGCAAGGTACAATGACTACTTGCATTGTTTTTATACTAATTTATGGGATGTGGGCATCAATTCCGAGCCAGCATGTATTGCCCACCTCTAGTTACCCTTGAGAAGGCAGTGGTGAGCTGCCTTCTTGAACCACTGCAGTCCCTTTGGTAGGTACACCCACCATGCTGTTAGGGAAGGAGTTCCAAGAATTTGACGCAGCAACAATGAATAATGGTAGAGGTCATGGGTTGGGGCTGGGATATGTCCTGGACCTGCTTGTAAACCTTCTCCACCTGGACTGGTGTTATCCTGCTGGAACTCACCACGGGAAACGATAGAGGACATATAATATGCCCAGAGTGCCATCAGCGGCACGGTAGCACAGTGGTTAGCACTGCTGCTTCACAGCTCCAGGGACCTGGGTTCGATTCCCAGCCTTGGGTCACTGTCTGTGTGGAGTTTGCACATTCTCCTCGTGTCTGCGTGGGTTTCCTCCGGGTGCTCCGGTTTCCTCCCACACTCCAAAGATGTGCAGGTTAGGTTGATTGGCCATGCTAAAAATTGCCCCTTAGTGTCCTGAGATGCGTAGGTTAAAGGGATTAGTGGGTAAATATGTAGGGATATGAGAGTAGGGCCTGGGTGGGATTGTGGTCGGTGCAGACTCGATGGGCCGAATGGCCTCTTTCTGTACTGTAGGGTTTCTATGATTTCTATGAACTGATGTTCTCAAGCACCTTTGATCTAACCTGGTAAAACATCCTAAGGCTCTTGAGAGTAGCAATTATCAAACCATATTTGACAGAGAACATTAGGACAGGTGACAAAATAAACTTGGCCAAAGAGGTCAGTTTTAAGATGCATCTTTAAAATGGAAAGAGATGTAGAGAGGCAGTGTTTGAGTGTCATTTTGAGTACAGGGTGTTCTTATAAGCCTTTCTCCTATGTAATTGTTTTACTGGGGTCCATTGAGGGTCCTGAGCTGGTGTGGGGTTTGGAGGCTTTTCAGTTTGTAGAGATGATCAAAGATTTTCCCAACTCCCACTGCCCATCTTGAGGGTGAAAATCCAGACCAATCATCTCTCCACATTCCAATAGTGACTAGCCTTCAATAATACCTCACTGTACATTTACAGAGGTCATGAAAGATACTGTAAAAATGCAAGTTCTTCTTTATTTTTCTGCTAGACAAGATGAGGAAGGTTTTGTAACTAAGGCCAGGAGTGCTGCCCATGTTGCTTAAAAGAAGGATCATCTTTGAATAATAATGAAGTTTAACGATGACAGTGACTCAACAGAACAGGAAGACAGCAATAACTATGAAAACAGGAGCACTAATAAAACAGGTCTTACTTACAGAACACCTCTGAGGTGCTAACACGAATCCCGTGAACATTGTGGAGGACCAGGATGTGCCTATCCACACAATGAAGCCAGCCAGGTTGTGAGTGCAGGGTGTAGGTTCATGACCGAAACCAGCTTGCAACTTTAAAAGGCACTCTGAACAATTCAGAAACCTTGGGCATGTAAAGTTTATTTATTAGTCACAAGTAAGGCTTACATTAACACTGCAATGAAGTTACTGTGAAATTCCCCTAGTCGCCACAGTCCAGCGCCTGTTCAGGTCAATGCAGCTAACCAGCACGTCTTTCAGAATGTGGGAGGAAACCGGAGCACCCGGAGGAGGATGTGCAGACACGGGGAGAATGTGAAGATTCCGCACAGACAGTGGCCCAAGCCGGGAATCGAACCTGGGTCCCTGGCACTGTGAAGCAGCAGTGCTAACCACAGTGCCACTGTGCTGCCCACGGTGGGGTCAGCAATCCTGAAATTAGTACCTGTCGACCATTTTTAAAGGGCTCCGACTGGTGAAAATCCAGAGGGAGGGAATTCCAGCGGCTGGAGCCTAGGAAATCAATTGTTTAGATTCCCACAGGAGGATTGGCCAGTTGGCTGAGGTACCAGAAGGAAGCCACCCTGCATTCTAATCCATTAGAAAAGTCGGGAGGAGTGCGGAGTGGGTTCAAGCGAGGAAACCTATTTGCCCCTCTAATAGGCTGTGGGTGTTCTGGGTGATTTGAAATTTTCAAGATTAAGATTGTTTTGTTAGGCCTGGGCATCAAGGGAGCAAAAGCGGGTAAATGAAGGTGAATCTAATTGAATGGCGGACAGGCTTGAGGGGCCAAATGGCCTATTCCTGTTATGGCCTTGGTTACTGGTGTCACGTGGCCTGGGCTGTTGACGGACCCAGAGTGGATGGTTCTCATACTCCCAGGAATACAGGACAGTGGGCCTACCTGAAGGGGTGATGGAGAGTGTGACAGCGGATAGTATGGTTATGACATTGCATTCCAGCCTGGAATTTGAGCCTTGGCTTGTAGTTTCGATGTAAATCGTACAGAACAATCTTTAGACAGAATAGTTCCAATTTAAACAGCCGGATCACCAATTATAACCCAGGGCAGAAAGTGGGAAAACAGCATTCTGACAAGAAGCCTAATAAATTATTAAATTGCAGCAATTAAAGTATCTAAGGGAACACGTCTCTTTTTTCCCCCCTACACTTTGCAGCATAAATAAGCAAGAAGAAAGTCTTTTTTAGTTACGGGGCTGACCTGACTGCCCAAACTTGGAGAGCTGTTGGATTTCCTGAAGCTGAATTCATTGAGAGTCAGGGTGTGGAGAACCATGATACTGAGGGTTCCCTGCTGAGAGGGAAGTGCAGGAGCACTGATCTAGCTAGACAGGTAGTCATTATCCCGTCTCAGTAAGTCTCTACATTCACAGCAACGATTAGGTTCGAGGGCAGACTGTAGAAAGGGGTCGATTCTTCTGCACTTGAGAGGTGATCTTGTGCTAAGAGGATAAGGACAGATAAACCCCGAGCATGCTTTCCAAATTGAACCTTGACTTCTGAACAAAAGCATTCAGTTGTTGATTGATGCACGGCATGCTACTCATTGGCATCGCTCAGATATGGAGGATGGCGGCTTCAGCTTGATTGAGCCTTTCACGAGATTGATACCGAGCTGGGAGGATATCCTCATCAGGAAAGTCTGAATAGATCCCGGCTCTTTTCCCGGGAAAGAGAGGACTGTGATATATTCTGATTCGGGATGATTGAAGTGTTTCATAGAATGGCCTTGTGGTATTATCGCTGGAATATTAATTACTGTATGCTAATACATGTGACAATAATAAATCAAATCAAATCAAAATGTTAATCCAGAAACTCAACTAATGTTCTGGGGCCCTGGGTTCGAATCCCACTGCTGCAGTTGATAAAATTTGAATTCAATAAAAAAAATCTGGAATTGAGAATCTATTGATGACCATGGAACCATTGCCGATTGTCGGAAAAACCCTATTTGGTTCACTAATGTCCTTTAGAGAAGGAAATCTGGTCTGGTCCACATGTGATTCCAGAGCCACAGCAATGTGGTCAACTCTTAACTGCCCTCAGGCAACTAGGGATGGGCAATAAATGCTGATGTGGAAATGTTGGCCAGACAGCGACGCCCATGCCCCGTGAATGAATTTTAAAAAGGATCATACGGTGCAGAAGAGGCCCTTGGGTCTGTGCTGACAATTTGAAACACCTGAACTCCCACCTAATCCCATCTGCCAGCACTTGGCCCATAGCTCTGAATGTTATGACGTGCCAAGCACTCAATCAGGTACTTTTTAAAGGATGTGAGGAAACCTGCCTCTACCACCCTCTCAGGCATTCCAGATTGCCAGCACCACTGCTGTTTGATAGGATAGACATAGAGGATGTGTGGGTGAGACCAGAACAAGGACCCATAAATATAAGATGGTAGCTAATACATCTAGGAGGCAATTCGGGAGAAATCTCTTTATGCAGAGGGTGGTTACAATATGCAATTTGTTACAACAAAGTATTGTTCAGGTCAAGACGCATCGATGCATTCATTGAGAACCTGAGAGAGAAAAGTAAAGAAGGATATGTTAATAAGGTTTGATGAAGTGGGTTGGGAGGAGACTTGTGTGGAGCTTCAATACTACATGGACCAGTTTGGCCGAATGGCCTGTATCTGTGCTGTAGACTTGATGTAGCCTTCAGGAATAATGTCAGATAAGTTTAAATGGAGGCTAGCTGGGATGAATAGTTTTTCGCAACCCGACTAATCTTAAAGGGCCAGAACACACAGAGCCGACAATGAATTTTGTTCATCATTGGTTTTCAATATTTTGCCCAGTCGTGGCCCTAATGTTGTCCACTGTCAAATGACTGATTTCCTGTACCTGATTGGTGTCTCTTAATATTGAGTGAAGGCCGGACCGCTTACAGCTAGCTTGTTTTCTCAGGATACACAAACTGCTATTCCGCTCTGCAAATGCCAGCATAGGAGGACATCATTTTTTTGTTTATTCATTCGTGGGACATGGGCGTCGCTGGCTGGCCCTTCCCAGTTGCCCTTGAGAAGGTGGTGGTGAGCTGCCTTCTTGAAACGCTGCAGTCCACGTGCTTTGGGTTGACCCACAATGCCGTTGGGGAGGGAATTGCAGTATTTTGACCCAGTGACTACGAAGGAATGGTGACGATAATTTAGAAGAATGAAGGGAGATCAAATTGAGGTATACAAGATGATAAAAGTTATGGATAAAGTAGACGTGGAGTGGATGCTTCCTCTTGTGGGGCATTCTAGGATGAGAGGTCATAGTCTTAGGATAAGGGGTAGCAAATTTAAAACAGAGTTGAGGAGAAACTATTTCTCCCAAAGGGTTGTGAATCTGTGGAATTTGCTACCCCAAAGTGTCGTGGATGCGGGGACAATGAGTAAATTTAACAAACAACAAAGTTTGTTTGATAAATTTACTCACTGTCCCAGCATCCACCAAGGAGGAGTTAGATTTTTAATTGGTAATGGGTTGAAGAGTTATGGGGAGAAGGCAGGAAAATGGGGATGAGGAGCATATCAGCCATGATCGAATGGCAGAGCAGACTCGATGGGCCAAATTGCCTAATTCTGCTCCTATATCTTAGAAACTTATATATTTCCAAGCCAGGATGGTGAGTGGCTTGGAGGGGAACTTGCAGGTGGTGGTGTTCCCATGTATCTGCTGCCCTTGTCCTTCTAGATGGAAATGGTCATGGGTTTGGGAGGTGCTGTCTGAGGATCTTTGGTGTGGAGATGCTGGTGTTGGACTGGGGTAAACACAGTCAGAAGCCTCACAACACCAGGTTAAAGTCCAACAGGTTTATTTGCTGGCAAATGCTACTAGCTTTCGGAGCGCTGCTCCTTTGTCAGGTGAGTGGGAGTTCTGTTCACAAACAGGGCATATAAAGACACAAACTCAATTTACAGAATAATGATTGGAATGCGAGTCTTTACAGCTAATCAAGTCTTAAAGGTACAGACAATGTGAGTGGAGAGAGCATTAAGCACAGGTTAAAAAGATGTGTCTTGTCTCCAGACAGTACAGTTAGTGAGATTTTGCAAGTCCAGGCAAGTCGTGGGGATTACAGATAGTGTGACATGAACCCAAGATCCCGGTTGAGGCCGTCCTCATGTGTGCGGAACTTGGCTATCAGTCTCTGCTCAGCGACTCTGCGCTGTTGTGTGTCGTGAAGGCTGCCTTGGAGAACGCTTACCCGAAGATCAGAGGCCGAATGCCCGTGACCGCTGAAGTGCTCCCCCACAGGAAGAGAACAGTCTTGCTTGGTGATTGTCGAGCGGTGTTCATTCATCCGTTGTCGTAGCGTCTGCATGGTTTCCTTTGGTGATCTTTGGTGCATTGCTGCAGTACATCTTGTAGATAGTGCACATCGTCAGTTGTGGCTATCCTAGTATTGGCTCTTCCACTCCAGCTCCCCACTCAAATCTTATTTCTGTATTCTATTTCCCACATTCTTTTGTAGATTGTTTGCTCTTAAATCCGTTTCCAATTCTCTTTCAAATGATTTTTATTCTCTGCCTCAATAGTCAGTTCTTCTGACACTTCATATTCTGACAGTTAGCCCTGTGTGTGTGTGAGACTTGCTTCCAATTCTCCCCCGTTCCTCTTTCATTTGGTAACTGATCTCAATCCAATCCCCTTTTGTCAACCAAGAGAAGCTGCCTTCTATTTACTTTCTCAAGATTCCTCTTGACTTTTAGCCATCAGAGGAGATAATAAACCAAGGATATCCCATCAGATGGTGACTAGTGCGCTGTGGATTTAAACAAAGGAGGATTTTGTGTCTGGTTCGTAACCAGAGGACACCGATTTAAGATAATTGGTAAAAGGAGCAGAGAAGAGAATTTCATTTTCTTTAAAAAAAACACCAAGTTATGATCAAAAAAGGGAAGTGGAAGCAAATTCAGGAACTGTCAAAGGGGAATTGAGGGTAGACTTGAAGTGAAATTTTGCAGGGCTATAGGAAAAGAGTGAAGAAGTGGGACTAACTTCATAGTTCTAACAAAGAGTCAGCACTGGCACAATGAGCCGAATGGCCTCCTGTGCTGTAAGATTTTATGAAGATTTTAAAAAATCAATAATCAAGTTTGTTTTCTATTTCTCTAATGGGAAATATTTTAAATTGCAAAGACTGGAGACTGATGATGGATTAGTGCACTAACCTTCCAATCTAGCATCTCAATCCAATCCCCACTGATGGGGTATAACTCTTTGTCCTTTGGTTGGAAGGGCTCAATCTCGTCACTGGTGTTTCCAGGGCCCTCAAGATGTTGTCCATTTAGTCCCTCAAATCTGTTCCACCATTTTATTAAGTTGTGACTGACTCGCAATCTAACTGCATATATACTCCACATTTGCCTCATACCCCTTAATACCCTAGGTCAGTGGTGGGTAACCTGCGGCCCAGGGGCCACATACGGCCCAGCTGGGCTCTGAGTGCAGCCCACGAGACATTGTGTTGACTGTTGCCCACATGCAGGGTTTGCCACGTTCCGCTGGTTTCTGTCAGCACAGATTTTCTCCTACCGGTTTGACTAAAGTGATACACATGTACAAGGAAGGGCATAAAGTGAGATGCATGCTGATTGCACACAACATTGAGAGCTGTCTGCTCCCTCTGCATCCAATTGAAGTGTAAATATTTCTTCTGAACTTACCATTTGAAGTTGATAGTTCTATTAATATATGAATGATTAAACATTTTCTATAACTTATTAAATATTCGGCGTGTATTAAAAATATTCAATCTTATTCATGGGGTCATGGTTAATGAACAAGACCGATTTCAATCTTGCGTCCCACTGAGATGAAAGAGGACCATTCATGCGGCCCACTCACCAGTCTAAGTTGCCCATCATTTCCCTCGGTTAACAAACTCACCAGCCTAAGTTGACCGTCATTGCTTAAGGTTAACAAAATCCATCTATCTCAGATTTAACATTGATAATTGACTTGGTGTTATTTATGGAATGGAGTTTTGGACTCCTACCTTTTGCATGGAGAAGTGTTTCCTGACTTCACCCTGGAAAGGACTGGCTGTATTTATTTTTGGTTATATGCCCCTTGTCCTAGACTCCCCAACGAGAGAAAATGTATCTTTCTAAACACCTTACATGTTCCCTTCACAATTCTGAAAACTGTGATCAAATCATCCCAAATTTCAGGGAATGCCACCATTGTGCATCTAATCTCTCTTCATAATGAAATCCCTGGAGTCCTACACTCACGTATCCTACCCAAGCGTACCCAGAACTGCTCGCATTACTTCAGTTGTGATTTAACCAGGGCTTTATACAACTGTAGCAAAATTTCTACCTCCTTGCATTCTAGATGTAAAGGTCAGCATTCCATTAGCCTTTCTAATTATTTTTGGACCTGTTCATGCTATTTTAATGATTTATGCACCCAGACCTTTTCACCGTTTAGTATTCTGATCAATCCTTTTAAGGTCCAAAATGGTCCTTATCTCTTTCTGCATTGATATCCAATTGCCACAGTTTTGTACATTTGCTTAAATTTATTAAAAGTTCTTCATAATCATAGAAACCCGACAGTGCAGGAAGAGGCCATTCGGCCCATCGAGTCTGCACCGACCACAATCTCACCCAGGCCCTACCCCCATATCTCTACATATTTTACCCACTAATACCTCGAACCTACACATCTCAGGACACTAAGGGGCAATTTTAGCATGGCCAATCAACCTAACCCACACATCTTTTTGGACTGTGGGAGGAAACCGGAGCACCCGGAGGAAACCCACGCAGACATGAGGAGAATGTGCAAACTCCACACAGACAGTGACCCGAGCCGGGAATCGAACCCAGGTCCCTGGAGCTGTGAAGCAGCAGTGCTAACCACTGTGCTACCGTGCCGCATAATGTTATGCTTCCAGTGCTTACAATGCTTGTAGTGGGGTTGTGAGGAGCAAGTCTCCAGATTTTTGTTTTGTTGCAGTTGTACCTTAGTTAGACTGCATCCAGAGTCCTGTACACAGCTTTGACCTCCTTACTTGATTAGCTCAGAGAGGATTCACTTGACTGATTCCTGGGACAAAGGGATTATCTGATGAGGAAAGGTTGGGCCTGTACCCATTGGAGTTTCGAAGAATGAGAGGTGATCAGATTGAAACACCCAAGATTCCAAAGAGACTTGAAAAGATGGATGTTGAGGATGTTTCTTCTTGTGAGGGGGAGGGGGGGGGGTGGGAAGAGAAGGGGGGAGGGCATCTAGAACTAGGGGGCACAGTCTCAAAATTAGGGGTCTCCCACTTAAGACTGAAATGAGGAGATTTTTTTCCCCCCCGAGGGTTACTGATATGTGGAATTACCTACCCAAAGAACAGTGGAGGCCTAGCTATTGAAATTATTCAAGGCCGACTTAATGTTTTGACAGACAAGGGATTGAAGGGAGGGCGAGTAGGAAAATGGAGGTGAGGCCACAATTGGATCAGCCGTGATCTTGTCAAATGGTCGCGCCGGCTTGAGGGGCCGAATAGCCTGTTCCATCTCTAATTCTTGTGTTCTTTAGGCAATACGAGGAGGGGGTGAAGTTCTGCTCTCTCACACGGACATTCCTTACCTTAATGACCATGAGACTCACCCCCCTGTCTCCAAAGCAAATGAACGAAAACTTTGTATGAAATGCTATCATTCTAACTGGACTGGAAGATTATTATAGGATATCCCAGTATAGTGTTGTGCCTAGGGGGAGCCCTGCAAAGTTCCCCAGTGTTTACTGTTCAAGGCAGGAGCATCAAGCTTATGAAACTGAATGCATGGTGACATTACTCTTTTCAAACACAATTTTTCTTTATTAATCAACTTCAAAGTGTAGACTGTTTAGAAACCCGTGCTGACAGACTAGCTTCTGTTCCATCGCATGTTTTCCATTTTTTTTTGTACAGAAGTCTTGGCTTTCATTTTAATCCACAGCTCTGGGAGTTAACTCTTTCTCTCCCAGAGGATGGATTTTCTCCACCTATCTCCCTCCCCAGCGAACAGGCCACTTCGCCTCGTCACTTCAATATCCAAGGTCATCAGCAATGCCCTAAATGGATAAATAACATGGTTAGCACTGCTGCCTCACAGCGCCAGCGACCCAGGTTCAATTCCTGGCTTGGGCCACCATCTGTGCGGAGTCTGCACGTTCTCCCCGTGCCTGCGTGGGTTTCCTCCGGGCGCTCCGGTTTCCTCCCACAGTCCGAAAGACATGCTGGTTAGGTGCATTGGCCGTGCTAAATTCTCCCTCCGTGTACTCGAACAGGCGCCAGAGTGTGGCAACTAGGGGATTTTCACAGTAACTTCATTGCAGTGATAATGTAAGCCTACTTGTGACTAATAAATAAACTTTAAAACTTTATTGTGCCTCAAATGTTTGATTGAATCCCTAGACACCTCCTGAAGGCAATTCTGACTTCCTGCCATGGGCGATGGGCAATAGAGAATGTTGAGGGGGGGGGGCTGCCGGGGGGGGGGGGGGGGGGGGGGGTGGAAATGGTAACATCACTCATTCTGTATCTTGTGATGAGTCATTGTCGTCTTTGACAGACTTGAGGAATGTGAAATTAACCAGTCAGACTTGGGCAGGAAATAAGGGATCACTTCACCGAGAGAGTGTCACACCGCAGCTTGATCTCTTTGCAATCCTCCAAAACTTCAGGTTTGCTCTGTAATGAGAGCAGAAGTACAGCTGGCCTTGTCGCCGCTTTGGGTATCGGCTGTGGCTCAGTGGGAAGCACTTCCAAGAGTCAGAAGGTTCTGAGTTCAGGTCCCACTCCAGCCACTTGAGCATGTAACCCAGGCTGCTACTCCAGTGCACTACTGCGGGAATGCTGCTCAGTTGGAAGTGCCGTCCTTTGGATGAGATGTCAATCGGCTCTGGCCGTCATCTCTGTTATTCCAAGGGCTCTGGCATATATTTATAACCAACAAAGAAGCCCCACTCATTGGCCGGACTTTTACCAGCACGCCCGCCCCGATTCCGGGGCCGGGCGAGGCTCAGAGAACAGCATTCTCCCTTGGCCTCGGGCGGGATCATATGACGCTCGAGTGGATGTGCTGGTAAAATTCCGCCCAGTATCTCATTGCTCTTTGTGATACCTTGCAGTGTACAAATTGTTGCTGCATTGTTCAAAATTGCCACAGTGTCAATTTTAATGTTGCTCCATTGATTGGCGACATGTAAGGGATGTTCTGTTGGCGTTTCAGTGACATTAGTTATGAATTAGAGAGTTCAAGAATCTGCTTGACAGGATGGTCCATAGCTCTGGGCTTCTCAATAGCTACAGATCACCATATGGGCCTCCAAGTTGTCACACCAAACTCATTGATACACAGCTTCATCTTAGTGATGAGGATAATCTGTGGAACTCCTGAGATCAACTCCAGTTCAGCAGTTACCAGTCCTCTCAAGTATCACCCCACCCCTTCCATTCGACGGAACACAACACCTCGCAGAGAAATAACTTGGACTTCCCCACCCATAGAGAACTTCAAGACCCTCTCTAACTCACCACATGGCTCTATGAAACTCCCTCCTGATCATAGAAATCATAGAAACCCTACAGTACAGAAAGAGGCCATTCGGCCCATCGAGTCTGCACCGACCACAATCCCACCCAGGCCCTACCCCCAGATCCTTACATATTTTACCCACTAATCCCTCTAACCTACACATCTCAGGACACTAAGGGGCAATTTAAGCATGGCCAATCAACCTAACCCACACATCTTTGGAATGTGGGAGGAAACCGGAGCACCCGGAGGAAACCCGCGCAGACACGGGGAGAATGTGCAAACTCCACACAGACAGTGACCTAAGCCGGGAATCGAACCCAGGTCCCTGGAGCTGTGAAGCAGCGGTGCTAACCACTGTGCTATCGTGCCGCCCCTTGATACAAATCAAACATCTCCACTTGAGTGGGGGGCAAGGTATAGAGGAGATGTACGAGGCAAGTTTTTTACACAGAGGGTGGTGGGTGCCTGGAACTCGCTGCCGGGGGAGATAGTGGAAGCGGATACGATAGTGACCTTTAAGGGGCGTCTTGACAAATACATGAATAGGATGGGAATAGAGGGATATGGTCCCCGGAAGGGTCGGGAGTTTTAGTCCAAACGAGCAGCATGGTCGGTGCAGGCTTGGAGGGCCGAAGGGCCTGTCCCTGTGCTGTAATTTTCTTTGTTCTTTGTTCTAACTCCATAACACAGAAACCTGGAGGAAAACCTAGGCACAAATCACCTTCTTGACACAACACTTCAACAATCAGGCGTCAATCTCCCCTGGAAGCACATGGGCAAACTTCGACAGAATACAGACCGTACATAGCCGATGTGGTCACCTGACCTTCAAGTGGCACCTTAGAATCTTGCCTGCGGAAACCCTGACAAAACCATGGTACACAAAATAGCATCTCCCCCACTCAAATTTGAGGGTGAGGTCCCGGAGTTACCCTCGCTCTCCAGGAGGGCATTGGACTGATTAGAGAGCTTGACATGAAAAGTGTGACTCCAGTTCCCGCTCCTAACTCCATCGAAAATGGGACCACAGTGTCTATACTTCAAAAGTACATCAGTTGCTGGGGAGCTCTCGGGGTGGGGGGAGGGTGGGGGTGCATTGGGCTTCTGAGAGGCACTAGAGGGATGCAATTCTCCCAGAGTAAGAGGGCAAGAAAACGCCACTGAAGAGTTTATAAGATCTACATTCACCCTATCGAGCCCCTTCATCATTTTAAAAGCTGCCATTAGATCATTCCTTCAGCAATCTCTTTTGCAGGGATCGTGATGTCCTGATTGTAATGTCCTATCAGTTTTGCACCTTCTTGCACCTTCTACACTGCCTCTCTCCTTTTTTACAATAAGGGTGATCTCACCAAGGTTTGATACAAGGTTAACCTGACTTCTCTGTTTCAAAAAAAAATGTCCCTATATCTTTCTATTCCTCCAGTCATGAACCTGAGTGCTGGGTGTGCTATTTTTTTATGGTCTTATTAACCTGCGTTGCTATCTTTAGTGATTTGTGTATCAGCTTTTCCCGATAAATGTAACCTCACAGTTCTGTTATCTTCCGTGTAAAGGTAGTCGCTGTTGCTGGGATTACATTGCTTGCAGAGATCACTGTGATGTGATTGTGCCCTCTTTCTGTGGGTTGTCTGTTGGTCCCCTTGTGATGTGTGCAGAGTTTTGTGGCGTGACTAAAATGAGAGGCCCTACTCAGGATGCCATGGAGCCTGTGGCGCTGAATGGACCACTTTGTTGAAACACATGGCTTCAGTGATGTAGTTAAAAAAATTGTAACTGCAACAAAAATCTTTATTGTGATCTTGAGAGCCGACGCTCCCCGGAGGCCAAAATACTTAGCAACACCGCGGAGGGGTGAGGAGGGGGTTTGGGGTCAGCGGAGGAATCGGGCCTGACACGGGCCAAAGGTCGAGGGGCATTTCGGGACAGGATCAGCGTGATGTCATCCAGGCTGTTGGCACATTTGAAACCACGGACAGCTGGTGGGGCCCACACACTGGTTAAAAGGATCAAACGCTGTTCAAGGGGTCCATTGTGGGGTTAGTGATTATCCATAAACTCAAGAGCTTGATCTTTTACTGACCTCCTTCCTCCCCCTGGCCTCGTTTCTTGTTTTATGAAGTATGGCACAGAAAGTGTCTGTCTAAATATGGAAACGTTAGCTTCTCTGCTCCCTGCCTAGACTGCCATTTGTAGTAACAAGTTGAGTTGTGGAAGGGTTGAGGGGGTGGGGTGAAGATCTACCTCTTGCTTTTAATTATTTCTCGTTAACTTGTGAAGCCTGCAAGAGCCTGTAAGACTTTGGGATTTCATAGAATCCCTGCAGTGCAGAAGGAGGTCATTCGGCCCATCGGGTCTGCACCTACTCTATGACAACGTATCTTACCCAAACCCTGCTGTATCCCCATAACCCCACACATTTACCATAGTTAATCCATCTAACCTAGACATCTTTAGACACTAAGGGGCAATTTAACATGACCAATCCACCTAACCTGCACATCTTTGGAGTGTGGGAGGAAACAGGAGCACCCGGAGGAATACAGACACAGGGAGGACATGCAAACTCCACCCAGTCTCTAAGAAAATGAATGATCTCATTTCAAGAAAAAGGGGTTTTTCTTTCTCCCCTTTGCTTTCTCTTCTGATAAAGCTGATGCGTGCTGTGTTATCCTTTTTGTCGCCAAATAATCACTCCACCTACTCGCCCGCCTCTCTCCTCTCTGTATCTCACCAAGTGGGCATTTTCTTTTGTACGTGACAGGAGATAGTGTGTTGGATTTTATGGCCTCGCTCGTCCCAAAACCGTAAAATCCCGCCCGAGGTCAACGGACTTTTCCATTGTCCGCCCCTTGCTCCTCTCCAATTCCAGTGGCAGGCGGGGCGGCAACTCCCCCCCCCCCCCCCCCCCCCCCCCCCCACTTTGGAGAGACAATAGAGCGATGCCTCCTGGGGTGGACTGACCCTCTGCGCATCATGAAGAGTGATCCTTTGGGTGATGGCACAACACCATGGAAGGGAAGAGGCACTGTAGCAGGAAGGGCAGTAATAATAATGAAAAGCAGGGATATTGGGGTGGGGGGAGGGTGTTGCAGGGACAGGGGGAGGGTGGTTGCTGAGAACATTAAGAACATTCTCAGGACATGGGCATTGCTGGCGAGGCCACCATTTGTATTGCCCTTGAGAAGGTGGTCGTAAGCTGCCACATTGAACCACTGCAATCCATACGGTGCAGGTACACCCACAGGGCCAGAGCAAGTTCCAGAATTTTGATCCAGCGACAGTGAAGGAACAGCGTTGCATTTCCAAGTGAGGATGGTGTTGGGTTTGGAGGGGAACTTGCAGGGGGTGATGTTCCCATGTGTCTGGTGGCCCTCCCCTTTCTAGGTGGTAGTAGTATAGGCTTGGACGTTGCTGCCGAAGGAACCTTGATGAATTCCTGGAGTGCATCTTGTAGAAGGTACACGATGCTGCCAGTGTGCATGGTGTTGGAGGGAGTGAATGTTGAAGGATGGCTGCTTTTCCTGGATTCTGTCGAGCTTTTTGAATGTTGTTGGAGCTGCACCCATCCAGGCAAGTTTTCTTTATTTATTGGTGTCACAAGTAGGCTTACATTAACACTGCAATGAAGTTACTGTGAAAATCCCTGAGTTGCCACATCTGGCGCCTGCTCATATACACTGCGGGAGAATTTAGCACGGTCAATGCACTTAATCAGCACATCCTTCTGGCTGTGGGAGGAAACTGGAGCACCCGAAGGAAACCCACGCAGACATGGGGAGAACGTGCAGACTCCGCCACAGACTTTGACCCAAGCTGGGATCGAACTCCGGTCCCTGGCGCTGTGAGGCAGCAGTGCTAACCACTGTGCCACCGTGCCACCTCACTTGGAGAATTTTCCATCACACTCCTTGATTCTCAAGGACTCCTTAATGCCACACTCAGTCAAATACTGTCTTACTGTTGAGGACAGCATTCTCACCTCACGTCTTGAGTTTAGCTCTTTCTCCCGTGTTTGGACTAAGGATGTAATGAGCTCAGGAGCTCAGTGATCCTGGCAGAAGAGTGTCATTGAGCGGTTATAGGTGCTGTCTGAGAGTGCTGTTGATCATGGTTACTTGCTGAGAGTAGTCTGATGGAGCGGTCATTGGATTTGTCCTGCTTTTTGAGTACAGGACATACCTGGGCAATTTTCCACATTGCCGGGTAGATGCCAGTGTGGTAACTGTACTGGAACAGCTTGACTCAGGGCACAGCAAGTTCTGGAGCACAAACTGAGAGTACTGTTGCTGGAATGCTTCCAGGCTTCAGAACCTTTGCAATTTCCAGTATGTTCAGCCATTTCTTGATATTTAGTGGAGTGAATCAAATTGGTTGAAGACTGGCATCTGTGATGCTGGGGCACCTGTGGAGGAAGCCGAGATGGATCATCCACTCCATAGTTCTGGCTGGAGATGGTTGCAAACGCCTTGTCCCTTGCATTGACACGCTGGGCTCCCCCATCATCGTGAATGGGGATACTTGTGGAGTCTCCACTTTCAGTAAGTTGTTTAGTTGTCCACCACCATTCACGACTTGATGTGACAGGACTGCAGAGCTTCGATCCAATCCATTAGTTGTGGGAATGTTTAGCTCCATCTATGCACGTTGCTGCTTTTGTTGTCTGCAAGTGATAACGCGTATCTTCATCAAGTTGGTGCCTCATTTTTAAATATCCCTGGTGCTGCTCCTGGCATACCCCCCCCCCCCCCCCCCCCCCCCCCCCCGTACTCTCTGTTAAGCTGTGATTGTCTCCCAATTCATCATAGAATCCCTACAGCGCAGAAAGAGGCCATTCGGCCCATCGAGTCTGCAGCGACTCTCCGGCAGAACGTCTTATCCAGGTCCATCTCTGCCCCCATCCCCGCAACCCCACACATTTTATCCTGCCAATCCCCCCAACCCACGCATCTTTGGACACCAAGGGGTAATTTAGCATGGCCGATCCACCTGACTTGCACATCTTGTGAGATGAATGTGAGAGGGAACTGGAGCAGCCGGAGGAAACCCACGCAGACACGGGGAGAATGTGCAAATTCCGCACAGACAGTGACCCGAGGCTGGAACTGAACCGGGTCCCTGGCGCTGTGTGGGGCAGCAGTGCTAACCACTGTGCCGCCCATGATGGTAGTATAGGGGATATATAGGGGATGTGTCAAACCATGAGGTTACAGACCATGTAAAGTAACAGAAATTTAAGATACAGGCTTACACTCCCCCTCTACCTCCCCTTCTCCCTCCCCTTCTCCCTCCCCCTCTCTCCCCCCTTCTCCATCACCCCACTGGTCTGGTAGAATCTATGAAGCATTTTGTGCAATTGGTGTTCTGGAATTTTCATTACTGGCAGAAGCAACCTGTGGGAATAGATTATCACAGGAAATAAGAAATGTGTTACAATTCTCCATAGCAGAAAGAAACCACCCCCCACCCCACCCACAGAGCAAATTTATTTTGTGTTAAAAACATGAGTCGGCAGGTCACCTGCCACATATTTCTTTGGCAATTGTCCAAATTGGGAAGGTTGGTTCATTGCCCCCCCCCACCCCCAACTTATTCCTCTTGGTAATTTTTGCCTGTGACTGCAAACACATGAATCTGGTTTAATATTGGCTTGCTTTATGGCAAGGGGGGTGGCGGGGAGGTTTGGGGGGGGGTGGGAGGGGGGACAGGTGTCAAAGAGCAGCAAGTGTTAAAAAAACTGCAGGTAGCACTTAGGTGGTGAAAGGAAACATTTGCCAGTGGTACACTGAGACGCCGCACATCAACACCCCATCAAGCAAGGCATTACACAAATAGATTGGCAGCTTAATAGCTACTTACTGTCAAATGTGGCCAGTGTAGTTATATCATCCGATGCTAATTTCTTTTGTTTAACAACCTAAGGTCAGTATTTGCTCTGGAAAGTATCCTGCGATCAACTGACTAGCACAGGGGATTGCAGTACAGCACCATTAATGCTTCCCATTCCTTGGAGTCACTAGGAGGATACGGGCGGAGGCATTCAGCCCATTGAATCTGCCTTGGCTCCGTGTTGAGCAATTGAAGTTCTCGGCCTCGTGTTCAAATCCCTCGAGGGCTTCGCCCCCCCTTAACTCTGTCAGCTTTACAACCCCCTGAGCTCTCTGCACTCCAATCCGGACCCCTTTGTGTTTTAATCCTTATTGCTCTGCCATTGGTGCTTTCAGTTACCAAGGACCTAAATGTTGCAATTCCCTCCCTAAACCTCTGTTTTTTCAAACTCCTCTCTCCCTCCTTTAAGATGCTTCCTCTTGGGGCAGCACGGTGGCACAGTGGTTAGCACTGCGCCGGGGACCCGGGTTCGATTCCGGCCTTGGGTCACTGTCTGTGCGTAGTCTGCACCTTCTCTCCGTGTCTGCGTGGGTTTCCTCCATGTGCTCCGGTTTCCTCCCACAGTCCAGAGATGTGTGGGTTGGGTTGATTGGCCATGCTAAAATTGCCCCTTAGTGTCAAGGGGACCAGCAGGGTAAATGCATGGAGTTATGGGGATATATAGGGCCTGGGTGGGATTGTTTCGGTGCAGGCTTGATGGGCTGAATGGCCTCGTTCTGCACTGTTGGGATTCCTTGGGGTTTCAGCCACTTTCTAAATATCTCCTTAAATGGGCTTTTGCCAAAATTTGTTTGATAAGCTTTTGTGCAGCATTTTACGATGCTAGAGGTGCGATACACCGATGCAAGTTGCTACTTGTTTGGGCACTCCTTAAGCTGCCTTGAGATCAGGACTGCACCAGAATGAACTGGCTTTATTTCTTTAACTTTCTGAAGAGAAGGATTATTTATCCCTTGGGCTTGCTTTTGCCTGTGTGAGACAGGGTCAGCCCCCGTGAATCTGAATAAAAGCCCAGTCCTTTTACTAATCGAGTATGACACTGCGATCAGGTTTGATGGGTGCTTTTCTTGGAGCATCAGTTCGGAACAATTGATTTCAGCCAAATGCCAGCGAGCTTCAGTAAACTTCAGAATAGCTGCAACTGATGAGAGAGGCCTGGACTTTAGAGTAAAAAGGCTAACATCAGTAGTATACATTAAAGTTTGATGGGTACTTTAAAAAATATATATTTTTGAGCATTTGTATTTTGTTCTGTTGTGTGAAGTGCTCAGTAACTAATGACAGATTGGAGGAACTCTGGGGAGACAGTGGCCCAGTGGTAATGTCATTAGGCTAGTAATCCAGACACCTGTGGGCACAGGTTCAAATCCCACCACAGTGGAATTTAAATTCAATTAATAAAATCCCAGGAATAGGTGACCATGAAACTATCATCCACCGTTATAAAAAACCTATCCGCCCTTTGGGGAAGGAAATCTGCCGTCCTTACCCGGTCTGGCCTACATGTGACTCCAGAGCCACGGCAATGTGGTTGATTCTCAACTGACCTCTGAAATGACCGAGCAAGCCACTCAGTTCAAGGACAATTAGAGATGGGCAACAAATGCTGCCCTTGCCAGCGATGCCCACATCTCCTTCGAACCATAGAAACCCGACAGTGCAGAAAGAGGCCATTCAGCCCATTGAGTCTGCACCGACTCTCCAGAAGAGTATCCCACCCAGCCCCTTCCCCCTATCTCCGTAACGCCGCACATTTACCATGGCTAATCCACCCAACCCCCCCTGCATGTCTTTGGACACTAAAGGGCAAATTCAGGAAAGAATAAAATACAACCGTGAATTTCATTGCAGAAGGTGGTTGAATGGAGTAGAACGAGATCAATTTAATCAAAGGAAAGTGATGACCTGAGCACTTTAAAAGCCTGTGGGATGAGGTGATTGAGTGACAGGAAAGGCGTGGCGCCACGATGGGTTCTGCGAAAGCGCCGAGTCTTACCTCATTCCATCCCTGCCTCCGTCCCTCAGCTGCTGAAATCCTCATCCCTATTGCCTCTGGACTTGACGATTCCAACACGCTCCCAGCCTCACCCCCACCTTGCGTTATCTGGAACCATTCAAAATTCTGCCGCCGTATCCAAACTTGCAACAAGTCCCGTTTGCCCCGTGCTCACTGATCTACAGAGACCTCTGCTTTGTACAAATAAAATCCCCTCTCAGCCTTGCTGGCATTTTATTATTGACAGGGAGCTTCAAGTCTCGAGCTTTAATTTATTTTGATATTTCTTCTTGACTCCCTCATTGGTGTAGTTGGCTCAGAAGAAGGTCAGCATCTCGGCGATGATTACTGCGCTGTCAGAGATTCTATCAGGAGCTGGATTTATCGCAGCCCTCCGGGCAGCTGGCAGTTTCTGGAGGCCACCGCGCTCATCCTGTGACTGTTTCGTGTGCACCTTGCTGATCTAATTAGAAATTAGTCACAGGCTATGCTTTAATGGGACCCATTCAGCGCCGGGGTGGATTCTGTCGGCTTGAATGGAAAAGGGGAGCTTGAGTCAGAGCTGCGCTAACAATTGGTAATGATTCGTGAAGATGTATATTTGCCAAGTTTGGTGTACTTACTGGTATAAGATCAGCTTTATTAGTAAACTCATCATGCTGCAATGGGAACAGGTCATTGTTTGCATTGAATTACAGTGAGATCATGTTTTTTTAACAAAACAGGGGTGCCATCTCACACTCTCACCCAGCAAGTTAGTGTGCCATCGGATTTCCACCCTGCCAACCCCTAATTTTACACTCCACTCAGAGAGGATTTGAGGAAACATTTTTTCTCCCAGAGGGTGGTGGGAATCTGGAACTCACTGCCTGAAAGGGTGGTAGAGATGAGAACCTTCACAACATTTAAAGAGCATTTAGATCAGCACTTGAAACGCCATAGCATACAAGGCTACAGACCAAGTGCTCTGCTCAAGACTGCAAGGAACTACAAAAGGTCGTGAATGTAGCCCAATCCACCACGTAAACCAGCCTCCCATCCATTGACTCTGTCTACACTTCCCGCTGCCTCGGCAAAGCAGCCAGCATAATTAAGGACGCCACGCACCCCGGACATTCTCTCTTCCACCTTCTTCCGTCGGGAAAAAGATACAAAAGTCTGAGGTCACGTGCCAACCGACTCAAGAACAGCTTCTTCCCTGCTGCTGTCAGACTTTTGAATGGCCTTACCTTGCATTAAGTTGATCTTTCTCTACACCCTGGCTATGACTGTAACACTACATTCTGCACTCTCTCCTTTCCTTCTCTATGAATGGTCTACTTTGTCTGTGTAGCGCACAAGAAACAATAATTTTCACTGTATGCTAATACATGTGACAGTAATAAATCAAATCAAATCAAAAGTGCTGGAAAATGGGATTGGAATAGATCGGTGCTTGATGGCCGGCACTGCTATGATGGGCCGAAGGGCCTCTTTCTGTGCTGCAAAACCCTATGACTCTGTGTCTCAGTGGACAATGAAATCAGCTGGGATGTAAAAATAGCCCTGCCCAATCCTATCAGACTCCTAACTGGTACGGAGAGGTTAAAAATTGCCCCCATGAATCTAAGGGTGTAAACAGCAGAAATTGGCTCAAGAACGTGGGCTGGTGAAATTCGAGCTACAGAGCACAATCTCGGGGAAGAGGGGTTGGCCATTCAGGACGGAGACGAGGAGAGAAACTTTTTTTCCTTTAAAGAGTTGTGAATCTTTGGAATTCTCTGAGGCAGTGAGCTGTGGATGCTCCAGCATTGAATATTTTCAAGTCACAGGTTGATGGCCTTTTTGGACACCAGAGGATTCGAGTGACATTGGGATCTGGAAGGAAAGTAAATCTGCCGTGATCTTGAATGGTGGAGCAAGCTTCTTGGTCCTATCCCTCCTTTCTTATTATGGATGGAAGCTGGAGAGTTGGTGCATAGAATAGCAGTAGTTGTGATGGACTCCTTGTTGTTTAAGTGTGTCCCAGCTGTAAGTAATTTTGAAGGTCATATTGATCTATACAAAGGAACTTGTTGATAGTGGGGGTAGGGTGCAGGCTGATGCTGTCACACTCTTTGCCTTTTGCATGATCCTGGAGGCAAGGAGGATCCAAGATGTGCAGAGGAGAACAGGGAGGCTGTGTGGCGGGGGGGTGAGGAGGGAGGCTGTGTGGTGGGGTGTGGGGAGGGAGGCTGTGTGGCAGTGGCGGGGGGGGGGGGGGGGGGGTTGGTTTGACAGTCTCTGTGTGTCTTTGTTTGGGATCAAGTCTCCTGCAGTTGCTGGCTGATCCCAGCCATGAAGGGGCTGTAGGGGTGACTCTGTGACTTAGCTACCCCCATGGGACAGTAATATTGCCAGACAGTGCTGCTTGCAAAACTGTGGGTCTGTGATTCTGGTAGTTTGCTCAGATTCCTCTGGCTAGCACTGCGCACATTAGATCATGGATCACTAGATCACTGGGCGCACTAGATCATTCCTTTTCATAAATTTCATTTGGTCTCTCAGTGACATGATTTTGTTCATTCCATCATTGGTGGCCGTGCATTCAGTTGACCAGAACAGAAACTCTGACATTCCCTCCCGGAACCTCTCCTTTCCTCGTGTTCCTTAAATCCTGCCTTTTAGGTTGTCCAAACCTTTGGTCACCTGTACGCCTGTCTCCAAGTCAGTAGGTGTCGATTTTTATCCAGTTTAGCTGTCTGTGAAGTGCCTTGGGAGGTCTTGCTTTGTTTAAATTTCCAAATAAAGTTTAAAGTTTATTTTTTATTAGTGTCACAAGTAGGCTTACATTAACACTGCAATGAAGTTACTGTGAAAATCCCCTATTTGCCACACCCCGGCGCCTGTTAGGGTACACTGAGGGAGAATTTAGCATGGCCGATGCACCTAACCAGTACATCTTTGGACTGTGGGAGGAAACCAGAGCACCCGGAAAAAGCCCACGCAGACATGGGGAGGATGTGCAAACTCTACACAGACAGTGACCCAATCTGGCAATTGAGTCTGGGTCCCTGGGGCTGTGAGGCAACAGTGCTAACCACTGTGCCGCCCCAATGCAAGTTGTTGTCAGATGTTGATTAGTGACTAATGCAAATGAAGAAAACCTTTTTTAGGCCAATTAATACACATCCATTCTCATTTGCCAGCTGTTCTTATAAATCATTCCAGGGATTTTTGCCTTTTATTGTTCAGAAAAATCCATTATGGGATGTGGGGTTTAGTTTAAGAGCAGTGTGGGTCTCCTTGAATCGCAAAAGAGGTCGGAGAGGTAAAATGGCTGCCTCCAACTGCCATATTCCGATACCCCCTGGCTGCTCTGAATTGAGACCACCAGATATCTTCTCAAAGGGACAAAGGTGCGACTTTAGCTTGTACAGGGCGAAGCTAACTTGGCCCAAGCGGAAGAGTAACCCTGGTTTTAAACCCCCCGCCAACCTCCAAAATTACATAGTGTGCATCACTGCTCAAACATCCCAGGCACCAAACATCAAATCAGCTATTTAATTCAAAAACTGAACAGCTTGAGAGGAAAATCAAAGCGTACTGCTCCATTTATTGACTTCGAGCAACAACACACTAGTGTCGAGATGGTAGAACGTAAATTAAATCTGGAGGCGCGCTATTGAATTTCAGTCTAGACTTGTGCTCCTGCACATCTGTGAGAGCCCGAACAGTAATGGCTAAACAGAATGAGGTAATAAAAGATCATAACGTCTGCATTTTAACCTTGTGCCCCCGATGTATCTAAAATGATCTGTTCTGTATGAAGGGAAGACAGCTTTAAGCTGAATTGCCCCTTTGTCTTTTGCATGCTAAACTTGGATGACTGTAGATGTGGCATGTTTGTCATTTTTTTGTGTTTACATGTGACCATCTTATTTTTGTGTATTAATGGCCCCTTGTTTTGGTTTCCTCTGCGTCCACCCTCTTGAATCCTTTCATAATTTTGAAGACCTCTATCAGGCCACCCTTAATCTTTTCGTTCTAAAAATATTTACACATTCATAAATAATTTATTCCACACAGGCCTGTCCGGTGTATTAAGAACATAAGAACTAGGAGTAGGAATAGGCCATTTGGCCCCTTGAGCCTGCTCCGTCATTCAATAAGATCATGGCTGATCTTTTCGTCGACTCAGCTCCACTTACCCGCCCGCTCACCATAACCTTAGATCAAAAATCTATCTATCTTTGCCTTAAAAACTTTCAATGAGATAGCCCCAACTGCTTCACTGGGCAGGGAATCCCACAGATTCCCAATCCTGAATGTTGCACCGAGCTACACAACTGACTCTTTTCCTTTTGTGTCACTTCAACTAAGTTAATGGATTTGATAAAAGTATGATTTACCAGGAGGTTCTGATTTCAATGCAGGAGGACGGTGACAGGGTATTGGAGGGGGCTTAGCAGGAGCTAGTCCCGAGACACTTAACTGAGTGACAGTGAGTGACTGGAGAATAGAGAAGGTTTCATAGCTGAAGGTGATAGTTGCATTAAAGGAGTTGTGTTGTTTTGTCCTTTGAGAGAGGCTTGAATCAGCCACCTCCAGGAATGCTCACAGTTGGCCATCAGGGGAATGTTGGCACTGCGCCAGTTGTTGTATTGGGCTCGACATAGTGCTGCCTGTGTTTTATTTCCCTCCTTCTCCCTGGCGGATGGAGACTGAATGGTGATGAGCGTGAGTTCACCATGTTTCATAGAACCCATACAGTGCAGAAGGAGGCCATTTGGTCCATCGAGTCTGCACCGATAACAATCCCACCCAGGCCCTATCCCCGCTTAGATACCCAGTTATCATATCCTGGGACACTAAGGGTTAATTTAGCACGTCCAATCAACCTAACCTGAACATCTTAAACATGTCATCACGGTGATTCCAGCATTTCAAACCCGTCAAAAATGCTGCTTGGATAAAGATGAAGTCATAAGTTGATTTGATCTGCCTGCCATCTTTCCCATGGCTGCATCTATAGTCAGGACACATGGCAGTACTGTAACTCAAAAGGCAAGGCGGTGGAGTTGGAATCTGTGGGCTCTTGCTGTGCTAAGATGGTAGGGATGTCGCCACCTTGTTGCTGTGTCCTTTTCCTCTCAGTTTGTGCAGTGGGGTTGCCGACTATCCAGTAATTTGAAGACTGATCAATAAGGCACTGCTGCAAACGACCCAATGGAAGTTGCTTCCCCTTTAACAGGCATTGGCGATGTTCTTCTGTGACACTTCAAAATGGAGGTTTGTCAACCTTTCGCACCCACTCTGCCCCATTTCCTCTTCCCAAGGGAGACAATATTATTTCACTTAACGCCAAGCTGAGTGCTGTTCGAGCATGGCTGGGGCCTCAATCACCGTGAAGTGCTTTCAAAATGATGGACGCCCTCTCATCTAATTTAGTGGTTGAGGAGTCCCTGAGGTGAAAGGTCAAGATTCAGACTGCGGGAAACCGCTGCTGTTCAGGGTAGAAACAGGAGAGGAGATGAATTTTAAAAGTTGGGTTGTGTGAAACGCTGGCTATTAAGGGCTGTACTTAACCTGGGAAAATGTTGGTTGGCCTTTTCTGAAGCATTGTGATCTTTGTGCTGATGGTGCCCTCGCAGTGGTGAATGCAGCAGGGTTTGAAGTGTCTGCTCCTTGTTGTCTTGCACTCTCCAAACATCGGATGGACATTTGGTTCCGACAGATACTGTAATCACGGGGAATGCATTTGGACTTCAGGACAGCATGAGTTTATAGAACAGTTTCCGAAAGCTGTTTCAAAAAAGTTCACTCAATCCAATTAGGATTTGGATTTTTAGACTCTGGCGTTTGCAGCTCCAAATCTGTTTTGGTAATCAGTGATTTGTTTTGATGCTGGAGTCAGTGATCGTTTTGTCAACTCCTGTAAGTGGGTTATCACCCTGTGTGTCAGCACTCGCCCCCTGTGACTTCCTGGAATCTTCTAATGGAAGCTGGAGTAGCTGTGGTTCACACATCCCATAAGTTGCAGATTCATAGAATCATAGAATCCCTACAGTGCAGAAGGAGGCCATTCAGCCCATCGAGTCGACACCCACCACAATCCCACCAAGGCCCTATCCCCATAACCCCATGCATTTACTCTAACTACTCCCCCTAGGGGCCAGCTAGAGTAAATGCATGGGGTTATGGGAATAGGGGCTAATGCCCCTAAACCAAGGGCCAATCCACCTAACCCACACATCTTTGGAGTGTGGGAGGGAACCGGAGCACCCGGAGGAAACACACGCAGACATGGGGAGAACGTGCAAACTCCACACAGATAGTGACCCAAGTCGGGAATTGAACCTGAGTCCCTGGTGCTGTGAGGCAGCAGTGCTAACCATTATGCCACTGTGCCACCCGTTTTGTGGCTCAGCTCATGGAATCAGTGCAGTGCAGAAGGAGGCCATTTGGCTCATTGAGCCTGCCCTGACAATGATCCCACTCAGACCCTATCCCTGTAACCCCACATACTTACCCTGCTAATCTCCCTGACACTGAGGGGCAATTTACCACGGCCAATTAACCTGACCCACACATCTTTGGACTGTGGGAGGAAACCGGAGCATCCGGAGGAAACCCAAGCAGACATGGGGAGAATGTGCAAACTCCACACAGACAATCACCCAAGGCAGGAATTGAACCTGGGTCTCTGGCTGTGAGGCAGCAATGCTAACCACTGTGCCACCATGCCACCCTACTGAATGCACTGTAGGGGTTCTATACAGGCCAGACCAGGTAAGGATGACAGATTTCCTTCCCTAAAGGGCATTAAGTTGCCAGATGTTGCTCCTGTCCAGCACCTGGGGTCATTTTGCTGGTTTTGAAGTGATGTATAAATGTGGGTTGTTGGTGTTTGCAGGGCTACATGAGGGAACTGTGGAATTGAACTTGCACATTTGCAACTTGGAGAGAAAGACTAGCAGCTGGTTTGGTCACTTGTTTGTAACACAGGCTTGCTAACACTACCGGAAACTCCCCCAACCCCGCCTTCGAGTGTCTGAGGCCTGCTGTGGGAGAGTTTCCTGTCCTCCCATTGAGATCTTGTTCCGAGCCCAGAATCATTGAAACCCTACAGTGCAGAAGGAGGCCATTTGGCCCATCGAGTCTGCACCAACGACAATTCCCCCCAGGCCCTATCCCCATAACCCCACATATTTACCCTGCTAATCCTCTAACTTATGCATCCCGGGACACTCAGGGACAATTTAGCACGGCCAATACACCTAACCCGCACATCTTTGGACTGTGGGAGGAAATCAAAGCACCCGGAGGAAACCCACGCAGACACGGGGAGAACGTGCAAGCTCCACACAGACAGTGACTCAAGCCGGGAATCGAACCCGGGGCCGTGGAGCTTTGAGGTCATGTTCCTTTGTGGATAAGCTTGGATGTGAAACAAATTTAGACTGAGAAGCCAATTTGGCATTAGACCCAATTCTTTTGTGTTGGAGTTTGAGAGGCCTCACACTTGCATGCAAATCCTTAGTTGTGGAAGCGCTACTTAGTATTTTCACCCTGTAGATGCTGGTCATGACATTGCAGGATGCCTCCACAGCTGGGGCCAGCCAATGTAAACCGAGATTGGGCACCAGACATGATTACATTCTGGTTAAAATGTGTGCCAGACTCGCTGGTCCACTCACCCACTGAGCCATCGCTGGGTGGTATTCACCATGACCTTATCCCCCCCTACCTCCAGCCAGTTCCATTGTTATGAGAGCAAGATAATTACATGCTGCGTACAACTTCAACATAAGCACATCAAAGGAATATATCAGCTTGGTCTTTTGCATAACTCTATTAAATGAGACAAAGATTAGTTGTTCCAACAGTTGTCACCGTTTCTTGCACATGTCAGAAGCCAGAGCTATCCACAAATTAAGCTGTATGAGTCCCAGTAAAAATGTTATTACAGAGAAAGTATCAGCCGACGGATGGGAGGGAATTTAATTAAAGAACGTTGGAGGAATTTACCCGAGACACACTTAGGGAGGCTGAACTGTTTGAACAGACTACAGAGTAAAATCAATTTGTCACAGTGTTGTGATTTTTATTGATGGGTAGTTTCTCCTCCTTTTCCCAGGAGGGTTTGGAGTGGTGCGAGTGTTTCTTTTAAATAAGTTATTAGAAATTAGGAAGCGAAACCCGAGCTGTTTACATGACTGATTTACCTGGAGCTGTGGCTCTTGATTCCAATATCCAATGCCCTGATCCATCCCCAGTGACATCCCCAGATCGCTTACACTTGTTCTGTACAAGTTGTGCTGGAACCGTGTTTTGACATTGCACGGATGGGGAAATAGCTCAGCCGTGGCACGAGCAATCTGAAATGGATGAGTGTCCTGCATTCTCCTCATGTTGCTTTGTGGCCTTTTTTGTTGTCCCCTTCATCTTTTCTCCCTCCTCAACAACTCAATCAACTCCTTCAGGCGTTCCATTCCCTCCCCCTGTTTCTCTGTACGCGGGCTGTTGAACTCTTGTTATGTATTGCCCACTGCACCATTTTGCTCATCATTTCTCCTTTCCAATCTTGGTAGCGCCCTGCCTTATTAATCTTTGCCCTTCACTTAGATCGCTCCACAGCTTATCATAGAATCATACAGTGCAGAAGGGACCATTCAGCCCATCAAGTGGGTGACATAGTGGCACCGTGGTTAGCACTGCTGCCTCACAGCGCCAGGGACCCGTGTTCAATTCCGGCCTTGGGCAACTGACTGTGTGGAGTTTGCACGTTCTCCCCGTCTTTGCGTGGCTTTCTTCCAGGTGCTCCGGTTTCCTCCCACACTCCAAAGATGTGCAGGTTAGGTGGAGTGGCCATGCTAAATTGCCCCTTGGTGTCAGGGGGATTATCGGATTAAATACGTGGGGTTAGGGGATAGGGCCTGGGTGGGATTGTTGTCAGTGCAGGTTCGATGTGCCGAATGGCCTCTTTCTGCACTGTAAGGATTCTATGATTTTAAGTCTGCACCGACATGCGAGAAATACTTGAACTCCCGCCTAATCCCATTTACCAGCACTTGGCCCATGGCCCTGAATGTTATGATGTGCCAAGTGCTCATCCAGATACTTTTTAAAGGATGTGAGGCAACCCGCCTCCACCCACCCTCCCAGGCAGTGCATTCCAGACTGTCACCACCCTCTGGGTAAAAAAGCTTTTCCTCTCATCCTTCCTAAACCTCACCTTGAACCTATGTCCCTTTTGTGACTGACCCTTCAATTAAGGGAACAGCTACTCCTTATCCACTCAGGTCCAATAGATTTGCTGGGTAGTGTAGTCGTGAGCCACGTGAATCAAGATGATTCCTGGTTTGAACTCTGCTGGGTATAATCAACTGATCTGCGCTGGAACTGTTCAAGGAAGGAGGTGGGAATTTGTGCTGGGGAGGCGGGTGGGGGGTTGGAAACAGCAATGGGGCTGATGACCAAAGATTGACGCCTTGTTAAGCTTTACGGCATAGAATCATAGACTCCCTACAGTACAGAAGAGGCCATTTGGCCCATTGAGAGTGTACTGACCACAATCCCACGCAGGCCCTATTCCCGCAACCCCGCACATTTATCCTGCTTATCCCCCTGACACTAGGGTCAATTTAGCATAGTCAATCCACCTAACTCACACATCTTTGGACTGTGGGAAGAAACCAGAGCACCCGGAGGAAACCCATGCAGACACGGAGAGAATGTGCAAACTCCACACAGACAGTGACCCAAGGCCGGAATTGAACCTGGGACCCTGTGCTGTGAGGCAGCAGTGCTAACCACTGTGCCACCATGCCGCTCTTCGCACTGAGGTAAATAGACTAGTGTGGAGATGAGACAGACTTTGTGAAAAGCACTGATGAGACCACCCTGGAGTGTTGTGCCATTTTATGTGCTGTACCGATGAATATTTCTAGATGGAAGGAGTCAAAGAAAAGGACTTTATTGTCCCATTGGTGATTAGGATGGGGAAATTGATCCCAAATGCTGGCAAGAATGGGGAGGATGTGAACTGCAAAAGAAGTTCCCATTTGATCTGTTTAAATCACTTCCTGGGGTGACAGCAACGTTCCTTCAAAGGAACCAAGTGAAATCTTTAACAATTACAATTATTACCTCGGGAAATTTTCTTAGGATCCTAAAGGAGCATTGTCACCAAGGTCAAAGGTCTTGAAAAGCAGTCTTGCTTCTGTGCAATGATGTAGCAGCTAAGATGTTAGCTTGGCCTGGTCTGACCCCACATTGGACATCACATCCAATTCTGGTCACCATCCAACCTACAGACGAGATGAGCATTGGAGAGGAACAAGAGTGATCCCACGTTTAAAAACAGGAATACTCCGGTACAACATTTCAGCTAGGAGGAGGTTAAAGGGAAACTTTACTTGAGACGCATCTCCTTCAGGGAACTGTGATCAGCAGATGTAGCAAGGCCTACACTGTGTGATGAATTCATTGTGTGGCGCACAATTCATAGGGCTACACAGTACTGTCTGATTTCAAGGAATCATAGAATCCCAACAGTGCAGAAGGAGGCCATTCGGCCAATCGGGTCTGCACCGACCACAGTGCCACCCAGGCCCTATCCCTGCAATCCCACATATTTACCCTGTTAGTTCTAAGGGTCAATTTAGCATGGCCAATCAATCTAACCCACAAATCTTTGGATTGTGAGAGGAAACCGGAGCACCTGGAGGAAACCCACGCAGACACGGCGAGAATGTGCAAACTCCACACAGTCAGTGACCCGAAGAAGGAATTGGCCCCGGGTTTCTGGCGCTGTGAGGCAGCAGTGCTAACCACTGTGCCTCCGTGCCACCCAGTGTAGTCTTGCATGTTTTTAAAGCTTATTTATTAGTATCACAAGTAGGCTTGCATTAACACTGCAATGAAGTTACTGTGAAAATTCCCCAGCCGCCACGCTCCAGTGACTGCTCGGGTACATTGAGGGAGAATTTAGCACGGCCAATGCACCTAAAGAGCACGTCTTTCAGACTGTGGGAAGAAACCAGAGCACCTGGAGGAAACCCGCGCAGACACGGGTAGAACGTGCAAACTGCACACAGACAGTGACCCGAGGCCAGAATTGACCCCGGGTTCCTGGCGCTGTGAGGCTGCAGTGCTAACCACTGTGCTGGGGTTGATGGGTTTTTTTTACAAAAAAAACTTCAGATATTACATTGATTCTGATCATTGCAACCTCCAAGTTACTAATTTATGAAATAGGCTGGTTCCGAGAACGGTAATGGAGATTCTAACGCATTCAAAAGAAAAATGGACAACGCTCCTTTAAGGAAATTGTAAATCGTTAATATTTGAAGCTTTCTTTATGGAGCCATGAGTTTGGACACATGCGAGATCACGATGAAATCACACGGTACTGTGTAGCCTTGGGAACTGTGCAGCGTGAAGTACGTTAGATCTGATGATCAGAGCAGCCTCAGCAAATGCTGTCATTTAGAGAAGGAGAGCTAAAATTATCAACGACCATATCGAAGGGATTATGTGCAGACTGGCAAGGCACCAACAATCTTGCGGACAAAAATTTAGTTCTATTTAGGCTGGGAATTAATGTTTCCTTGTGGAGATTGTCCCCGGTTGTTGTTTGGAAGCTTTGTCAGGCAGCCGAACATTGATTGCTGAGTCTAGGAGGTGGCAATCTCTGCGCAATGTAGAGCTTAGCATTGATATGCAGGACAGTTGCAAAGAGAAATGACGAAATAGCAACAGGGGGAAGAAGGCCGAGCTCGGATTTGTTGGGAAGAATTGGGCAGCGAATCCAGCTGGAATTGGGAAAGAGTTGAGGGGAGCACTCGGTTGGAATTGGGGGAGGATTTGCGGGGGAAGGATTAGATGAGATTTAAGAGATTCATTTCAAGCTTTTGGAACTGGGGCAAAGAAAACAAAATAATTTTGCTTATAAAACTCTTTTCATGACCACAGAACTTCTTCAAAGCACTTTTCAACCAATGAGGCACTTCCAGAGTGTAGTCATTGTAACATAGGAAACACGGTAGCCAATCGACACTCAGCAAACTACCACGAGCAGCAATGTGATAATGACCGGATGTTGTTTGTGTGATCCTAAGTGAGGGATAAATACCAGGGAGAACTCCCGTGTTCCTCTTCAGTGCAAAATCCAGGATTTATTAAGGTCAGCACATTGTACAACGTGAGATCCGTGGTTAATAGAGAGCTTGCTGTGTGCAAATTGGCTGAGGCATTTCCTACTTTACAGTGGCTGAATATCAAAAGCAGTTCATCGGCTGTAAAACATTTTGGGATTCCCTGAGGCTGTGAAAGGCACTATATAAATGAAATGCCAAGAAGATGTAGGGCTTCTCCCCCCAAGGGATAAAGTTAAGAATGGCAACATGGCACAGTGGTTAGCACTGCTGCTTCACAGCGCCAGGGACGTGGGTTCGATTCTCAGCTTGGGTCACTGTCTGTGTGGAATCTGCGTGAGTTTCCTCCGGGTGCTCCGATTTTCACCCACAGTCCGAAAAGACGTGCCGGCTAGGTGCATTGGCCATGCTAAATCTCCCTCAGTGTACCCGAACAGGTGCCACCGGAGTGTGGCGACTAGGGGATTTTCACAGTAATTTCATTGCAGTGTTAATGTAAGCCTACTTGTCAAACCAATAAAGAAAAAAACTTTTTAAAAATGGGATAGCTACCATCACCTGGCAATCATTTTATTATTGGCTAAGACCCAGAAACAGGTCCCACAAATTGCCACAAACAGCAATCTGATTCTGGCAATGTTGGTTGAGGGATAATTATTGGGGAGGACACCTTGGGATAACTCCATTGCTCTTCTTCGAAATGGCGTCATGGGATCTTTTACATCCACCCAAGAGGGTCTAGGTTTAGTGTCTCATCTGAAAGACAGCATCTCCTTGAACACAGCGCTCCCTCAGTACTGCCTTGGAGTGTCAGACTGGATAATGTACTTTGCAAATCTCAAGTTGTACTTTATCTCTCAACCTGCTGATAGGCCAGGACGCAAACAGCCGAGTCACAGCTGACACCTTGAGCGGGATTTGCCTGCCGCCCTCACCCCAAGACCGGAAATTCCCGCCCAAAGTCAATGGACCTTTGCGTGGTCCACTAAAATTTCTATCCCACCCGCTACGATTCCTGTGGTGGGCGGGACGGGAAAATTCTGCCCTTGGTCTCTCTGCCAATGATTCTTTGTTAGAAGCAGTTCAGAGGAGGTTTACTGGACCAATACCAGGAATGGGCGAGTTGTCTTTTGAGGAAAGGTTGGAGAGGTTGGGTGTCTATCCACTAGAGTTTGCAAGAGTAAGAGGTGAATTGATCGAAACTCTTAAAGATCCTGAGGGGTATTGACAGAGTGCATGTGGAGAGGATGTTTCCTCTTGTTGGAGAATCTTGAACTCGGGGACACTGTTTAAAATTGAGGGATAATTTAAGACAGAAATGAGGAGCAGTCTTTTCCCGAGGGTCGTGAGTCTCTGGAACTCTCTTCCTCAAAAGGTGGTGGGAGTAGAATCTTTGAATATTTTTAAGGCAGAGCGAGATAGATTCTTGATTGACAAGAGGGTGAAAGGTTATTGGGGGTCGGCAGGGATATGGGGCTGACTTTACAATCTGGTAACACATGAATGATGGAGCAGGCTCGAGGGGCCAAGTGGCCTACTCCTGCTCCTAATTCCTATGGTCACTGCTGACAGCAATCCTCATGTACTCTTAACTTCACCCCACTGGTGAGAAGCCTGGCTTCTGATGGTTCTACAGGCGAGTTGAGCTCTCTGTCGTACAGAATACACAAATAAACAGCAGCACTCTCATTAGACATTGCAACTGGATTTATGCAAACTGCTCTTTATTTTTCATATAACTGGAGTAAACACTGGAGTCAAATCCCAGAGGGAACCACCTTGAAATTCAGTTTAAATAGAGCTTTTGTGAAAGCTGTGAATTTCACACGGTATAAATGTGTTGGTCTTGAAAGAGGCCAGAGTTTAGCTCTGGAATCAGTCCCGTGGTCAATTTCTGCTCAGCGTGCTGTTTCGAATGCGTGAGATACAGTCCGCCATGTTGCCAATGCAATCAAACATTTTTTCAGTGGCGGCAAGGTGGCACAGTGGTCAGCACTGCTGCCCCACAGCGCCAGGGACCCGGTTTCGATTCCCAGCTTGGGTCACTCTCTCTGTGGAGTTTGCAGGTTCTCCCCGTACCTGCGTGGGTTTACTCCGGGTGCTCTGGTTTCCTCCCACGCTCCAAAGATTAGCAGTGTTACCTCACAACTCCTGGGTTCGATTCCGGCCTTGGGTGACTGGCTGTGTGGAGTCTGCATGTTCTTCCCTTGTCTGTGTGGGTTTCTTCCGGGTGCTCCAATTTCGTCCCACACTCCAAAGATGTGCAGGCTAGGTGGATTGGCCATGCTAAATTGCCCCTTAGTGTGTGTAGATTAGGGGGATTAGTGGGCTAAATCTGTCGGGTTACGAGGATAGGACCTGGGTAAGATGCTCTGTCGGAGAATCAGTGCAGACTCAATGGGCCAAATGGTCTCCCTCTGCACTGCAGGAATTCTGTGTTGCAGTCCGAAGTCTCAGAGTATCACCAAGGCTTTTGCGATGCTGTCCTGGGAAACAGATGAGTGAGTTGGTGGGCATTTAACAGGGTTTGCCACCCCTGTACACTTTGCCCATTACTTCAAAGAAGTGAAATGATGGCGTGTCCAGTGCCTCATATTTGAGATCGCTCAGATCTAACCATTCCGCTGCGGTCGGCATGGTCACTGGCCCTTGTCAGAACAGACTGGATTGGCTGCGCCACAGAAGCATCTCTTTTGGCATTGATTTTCTTGCCAGTGCCAAACTGGAGCCCAGCCAAACCAGATCGACCGCTGTGGAATTGTGTCTGATCATGAGCATTATTCCATGACTTCTCCTTATCCTGGGGATGGTCACTTACTTCGATACAAGCGGAATTTTGTCTCATCCGAGTTTAACTGATGGAGATTTCGCTGTGTTACACGTTTTGAGATTCTAATGGAGAAACTTGCACAATGTGACTGTGAGGAGGCCAGTGGTCATTAATCTAAGTAGATTCTCTCCATCAGCCAGGACTGCAACAGAAATAATCAATTTTGAACGTAATCAAGTAAATATAAATTGATTTGTTCCACTGCTGTTTTGGGCACAAAAAAGAAATCAAATTGGAACCTTGAAATTGTTCTGCAGTATTACATTACGTTTATCAAAAACACCCTTTGGGAGTGCTGTCCAGGACTTCGTCTGCCGGTTGCTATTTTCAAATCACCAAGCCAACCTTCTTTTCAGGGAAGGCTGAGCGTGATTGCTGTAGATTGTTGTTTTGAGCCGGTGAATCTAACAACAGCTCACAGGATGGTTGCAGTGAGTGATTGATATTCTTTCATTCACTTACTGGGATGTGGGTGTCGCTGGCTAGGCCAGGATTTATTGCCCGTCCCCTCACCACCCTCAAGAAGGTGGTGGTGAGCTGCCTTCTTGAACTGCTGCAGTCCATGTGGTGTAGGCACAACCACAGTGCTGTTCGGGAGGGTCTCCCAGGATTTTGACCCAGCCACAGCGAAGGAACGGCGATATATTTCCAAGTCAGAGTGCTGAGTGGCTTGGAGAGGAAATTGCGGGTGGTGGTGTTCCCAGGTATCTGCTGCCTTTGTCCTTCTAGATGGTAGCAGTTGTGGGTTTGGAAGGTGTTGTGTCAGGAGCCTTGGTGAACTCCTGCTGTACATTTTATAGGTGGTACACACTGCTGCCACTGTGCGTCAGTGATGGAGAGTGTGAATGGCATCCCATCCACAAACAAGTGAGCTGCTTTGTCTTGGATAGTGTCAAGCTTCTTAAGCATTGTTGGAGCTGTACTCATCCAGGCAAGTGCAGTGTATTCCATTACACTCCTGACTTGTGCCTAGCAGATGATGGACAGGCTTTGGGGAATCAGAAGGTGAGTTTCTCGCCGCAGGATTCCTAGCCTTTGATCTGCTCTTGTAGCCACAGTATTTTTATGGCTGGTCTGGTTCCGTTTCTGGTCAATGGACATAGATAGGTATTTAAATGTGGCTTGGGAAGGCTATCCTGGTTGGGTAGCTGAGACATCAAGACTTGGAATGTCCTTCGGGTTTGTGCCCTGTATCTGGTGAGCTAGGGTCACAACTGGTGACCCTAGTGGCACGGTGGCACAGTGGTTAGCACTGCTGTGTCACAGCGCCAGGGACTCAGGCTCAATTCCTGGCTTGGGTGACTGTGTGGCGTTTGCACATTCTCCCCGGGTCTGTGTGGGTTTCCTCCGGGTGCTCCGGCTTCCTCCCACAGTCCAAAGATGTGCAGGTTAGGTGGATTGGCCATGATAAATTGCCCCTCAGTGTCAGGGGGACTGGCTAGGGTAAATGCATGGGGTTATGGGGATAGGGCTTGAGTGATATTATGGATGGTGCAGACTTGATGGGCCGAATGGCTTCCTTCTGCATTGTAGGATTCTATGGCACAGCAACTGACCTTGGTGTATTAGTGGTTCAGGCCAGTGAAGGATTGACTGGAGATCTTCAAAGATCCCTTCTCATCTTTCAGGTTCTCCCTGTGGAGAAATGAAGATTGTGTTCTTCAGTGAGTTATTCTGAGCCTGTAGGTAGACAGTGCTTTTCAAAACCTGGGTCTCCCAAAGCACTTCACCAGCAATGGATTTTTTTGGAAGTGCAGTCACTGATGGAATGGAAGAACACGCAGTGATGATTTTTTTGTTCTCTGCACACTGCCAATACTCAAAAAGGCGCATTGTGATGAATGAGCAGATAACTTAGATTGTGATGTTGGACAAAGGGTAAATGTTGGCCAGGACATAGAAGCAGGAGTAGGCCATTTGGCCCTTTGAGCCTGCTGCACCATTCATTATGATCATGGCTGATCGTCCAACTCAATACTCTGATCCCGTCTTCCTCCCATATCCTTTGATCCTTTTCGCCTCAAGTGCTAACTCCTTCTTGAAAACATACAATGTTTTGCCCTCAACTGCTTTCTGTGGCAGTGAATTGCGCAGATTCACCACTCTCTGGGTGAAGAAATTTCTCCTCATCTCAGTCCTAAAAGTTTTACCCCGTATCCTTAGAATATGACCCCTGGTTCTGGACTCCTCCATCAGGAACATCCTTTCTGCATCTACCCTGTCACGTCCTGTTAGAATTTTATTGGTTTCAATGAGATTCCTTCCTCATTCTCAACTCCAGAGAATACAATCCTAACGGACTCAATCTCTCCTCATACGTCAGTCCTGCCATCCCAGAAATCAGACTGGTAAACCATCTCTGCACTCCCTCCAGAGCAAGAACATCCTCAGATAAGGAGACCAAAACTGCACACAATATTCCAGGTGTGGCTTCACCAAGGTCATTATAATTGCAGCCAGACATCCCTGCTCCTGTACTCGAATCCTGTCTCTATGAAGGCCGACATACCATTTGCCATCTTTACTACCTGCATGCCACCAGCCAACATCTGCCACTCTCATGGTTTGACACTCTCTGTGGATAATGGGCCACGTGGATGAGTGGCTGGTGGGGTCCATATGTCAGGAACGTGACGGCTTCTGCAGGAGAGTCAAGGAAAGAGGGATGGAAAGTATATATAACTCCCTGTGGAGAGGATGCTGGGCTTATGTAAATGAAGAAACTGCATTAATTTGTATTCAACTTTATATTTGTTGGATAGTTGAGAAGGAAGTTATGGTTTAATGTTCTTGTTTAAAAAGATGAAGGATCTCATGGACCTGTTGGAGCTTTTCCTGAGCCATATCAGCCAGGGCTGACTTCCTGCCTCTGCTGTGTAGTCAGAGTTGGGGAGGTCTCTGAAATTGACCTATTCCAACTCCTTCCCAGCTGCAGACTGGCTGCAGTTTCTCAGTCCTCACTCACAATGTGATTGGGGTTTAAGAGGAAACTTGACAGTTACATGAATAGGCAGGGAATAGAAGGATACGGACCACTTAGAGGCAAAAGGTTTTTAGTTGAGGAAGGTGTCATCATGTGTCGGTGGAGACTTAGTGGGCCAGAGAGCCTGTGCTGTACTGTTTGTTCTTTAGGGTCCTTCAGTCATGATAAAACCCTGATGTGCAGGGCTCCTACCTGTGTTGGTGTCTGCCTGCCAGTTAAAATAGGAGGACTGGCAGGAAAGGAGCGGGAAAGTAGCCTTCTTTCCAAGTGCCCACCCACCCAGTTTTCTCAAGATCCATGGAGTAGTAAAATGTTGAATTAAGAGGAGCCGTTGTTATTATTCATATTTCCAGACTCCTTCCTGTTGGTGAAGGATTTAACTATTTTCATGGCCTGAAAACCACCTGTACACCAACCCAGTAGGAGCTTGGTCCTATACAGGCAGGATTGAGAGTACCAGATGTGAGTTATCCCACTGGATGCCAATCCAAAATTCAGAGCCATTACTCGGGACTTCTTGAAGTACAGGTTGAAACCCAACGCTCTCTGGAAGGCAACAACACGAACAACAACTTTTTAAAAATTCATTTTATGGGATGAGAACGTTATTGGCAAAGCTGACATTGAACTGGACCATTTCAGAGGGCAGTTAAGAGGCAACCACATTGCTGTGGCTCCAGAGTCACATGTAGGCCAGACCAGGTAAGAACGGCAGATTTCTGAATCATAGAATCCTACAGTTCGGAAGGAGGCCATTCGGCCCATCAGGTCTGCACCAACCACAATCCCACCCAGGCCATATCCCCATGCATTTACCCTAGCTAGTCCCCCTGACACTAAGGGGCAATTTATCATGGCTAATCCACTCAACCCGCACATCTTTGGACTGTGGCAGGAAACCAGAGCACCCGGAGGAAACCCACGCAGACACGGGGAGAATGTGCAAACTCCAGACGGACAGTGACCCAAGCCGGGAATCAAACCCGGGTCCCTGGCGCTGTGAGGCAGCAGTGCTAACCACTGTGCCACCGTTCTTCCTGAGAGGACATTAGTGAACCAGATGGGTTTTTAATGACAATTGGCAATAATTTCATGGTCATCATTAGACTTTTAAATTCCAAATTTTTAAAAATTGAATTCAAATTCCACTGTCTGCCTTGGTAGGACTCGAACCCCAAGCCCCTGGAGTTTAGTGACAATACCTTTACGCCACCACCTCCCCGCATTTATCTAGCACCATGAATGTAGTAAAGTGTCCACATGCACTTTACAGGAGTGAAAACCAATCTGGCACCGTGCCACCTAGGAGCTTGGTCTGAGAGAGGCGGGAAAGCTGGGAGGGAATTCCAGAGCTTTGGGCCCAGACAGCTGAAGGCACAGTGCTAATGGTTTACTGAAGGAAACAGACGATGCACAGGAGGTTGGAACTGAAGACTTTACAGAGATCTGGAAGGACTGGAGGCAGTTGCAGAGTTCTAGGGAATAAACCAGCTCATTCACGATTGCAATGTCAGGCACGATATCTGACATCTTGCTTTTGGCAAAAGGAGTCCGAATCCAGACCACTGATTTAAAAAGAAGCATTGCCATATTGTGGCCTATTTGGCTGAAGTTACAGAGCAAGGGGTACCTGTTACATGCCCCTCCCTCCTGCATCTGGTATGAGGGGATGGGATGTACCTCTGGAATGCCTCCTCCCTATTCCTGCTTTAATTCCAGACTGTAATTCCAGACTGTATCCCCTCCATCGCTCACGATCCTGGGATCTGAACCAGGCGACATCTTGCCTCGCCCAGTGCCTCCCAGCTGATCCTGCGGGACACTGGTGACATCTCACCCCTAGGGAACAGCACTAAGCTTCTCAGGGCTGGAACAGATCTCTGGCAATCAAACGATGATTAAATGATGTTTTGCTGTGTTTCAGTTTGCTGCAGACAGTGACTTTTTGTTTTTTTTTGCTAAGCTGAGTTTGCCTGATGGATAATCGCCATTAATACTGAGACAGGTCATCGCTTCATGTGTAATTGGACTGTGCCAATCAGTTACCCATGTTAAACTAACTGCTTATTAGAAATGTTAATTTTCAGTTCACGATGACGATGGCTTTGATGTGGCAATTAGTCAACATTTAATGCAACAGGAGTGCTATTAGCTTTTTTTTTTAAAGCATTGTCTTGTCTTTCCTCTTGTGCTTTTTAGTAAAGAAATGAGATAACAAGAACCACAATTAGAAAAGCTTTTTGCTTCCTCTCAGAAATTATGAGCAGGCTCTACAGATTAAAGCAGCTTGCAATGTTTTCTATGGTGAGGGTTACTGCTTTTTGTTAAACCTACGCATTGCTTAAAAAGAAAGACTGGGGAGTTAATAGTGGGAAACACAGAAATGGCAAAGGCGCTAAATCAATATTTTGCCTCAGTTTTCACGGTGGGACGACACTAGAACCATACCAGTAGCAACAGGTAATGCAGAGGTCATTGAAAAGGAGGAACTTAAAACAATCGTCATCGCTAGGGAAAAAACATTGAGCAAACTATTGGGATTTGTGGCAGACAAGTCTTAAAGGAGGTGGCAGCAGTGATAACGGTTTATTGGTTATAATGTTCAAAAATTCCCTGGATTCTGGAAAGGTTCCAGTGGATCGAAAAAAGGCCTTGTTCAAAAAGGGGGAAAGACAAGAAGTGGGAAACTACAGACCAGTTCGTTTAATGTCTAAAGTTGTTGGGAAACTCTTAGAATCCATTATTAAGGAAATGGTGACAGGACAATTAGAACGCCAATCCAACAGAGGCAGCATGGTTTGCTAGAGTTCTTCGAAGATGTAACAGGCAAAGTGGATAATGGAGGTCCAGTAGGTGTCGTGTATCTGGACTTCCCGAAGGCATTTGATAAAGTGCCACACAAAAGGTTAATACAAAAGGTAAGATCATATGGGGCTGGGGGTAATATATTAGCTTGGATAAAGGATTGGCTGCCAAACAGAAAGCAGAGAATGGGGATAAATTGGTCATTTTCTGGTCAGCAAGCTGTAATTAATGGTGTGTCACAGGGTTCGATCCTTGAGCCCCAACTATTTACAATCTATATTAAAGACTTAGATGTAGCCAAATTTGCAGATGACACCAAAATAGGTGGGAAAACAAATTGCAATGAGGAAATAAGAAATTTACAGATGGATATAGATAGGTTAGGTGAGTGGGCCAAAATTTGATAGATAGAGTTTAACATGGATAAGTGCGAGGTTATCCATTTTGGTTGAGGAAATAAAAAAGCAACTTATTATCTAAATGGAGAGAAACTTCAAAATGCTCCAATGCAGAAGGATCTGGGTGTCCTCATGCATGAATTGCAGAAAGTTAGTATGCTGGTGCAGCAGGTAATAAGGAAGGCAAATGGGATTTTGAATTTAATCCTCATATAATAGAATATAAAAATAGGGAGGTGCTGTTGCAACTGCGTAGGACATTGGTGAGACCGCATCGGGAGTTCTGCACAGTTTTGGTCCCCTTATCTGAGGAAGGAGGTAAATGCATTTGAGGCAGTTCAGAGAAGGTTCACCAGATTGATTCCAAGGATGAAGGACTTGTCTTCTGAAGAGAGATTGAGCAGGTTAGACAGACACTCACTGGAGTTTAGAAGAATGAGAGGAGAAGTGGGTGCTCCAGTTTGCTCCCGCAGTCCAAAGATGTGCAGGTTAAGGGGCGGCACGGTAGCACAGTGGTTAGCACTGCTGCTTCACAGCTCCAGGGTCCCGGGTTCGATTCCCGGCTCGGGTCACTGTCTGTGTGGAGTTTGCACATTCTCCTTGTGTCTGCGTGGGTTTCCTCGGGTGCTCCGGTTTCCTCCCACAGGCCAAAGATGTGTGGGCTAAGTTGATTGGCCAGGTTAAAAATTGCCCCTTAGAGTCCTGGGATGCGTAGGTTAGAGGGATTAGCAGGTAAATATGTGGGGGTAGGGCCTGGATGGGATTGTGGTCGGTGCAGACTCGATGGGCCGAATGGCCTCTTTCTGCACTGTAGGGTTTCTATGATTCTATGAAGATGATTGGCCATGTAAAATTGCACCTAAGTGTCCCAAGACATATAGGTTAAGGGGATTAGCAGAGTAAATACATGGGGTTACAAGGTAAACCTGGGTAAAAGTTGGTGCAGATTTGATGGGCCAAATGGCCTCCTTCTGCACTGTAAGAATTCTATGATCAGTTGAGGTATATACGATGCTTAAAGGGATTGACAGGGTAGATGTAGAGTGGTTGTTTCCATTATTGGACATTCTGGAACAAAAGGCCATTATTTTAGACTAAGCGGCTGAGAGATTTAAGACAGAAATGAGGAGGAATTACTTTGCTTAAAGGGTTGTGAATCTGTGGAATTCTCTATCCCAGATTGCAGTGGACACTGGAATGCTAAATTAATTTCAGGAGGAGATGGATAGGTTTATAATTAGTAGCGGGATGAAGAGTTATGGGAAGCAGGTAGGCAGGTGGAGATGAGGCTGAGATGAGATCAGCCATGATATTGAATGGTGGAGCAGGCTAGAATTGCCTACTCCTGCTCCTAGTTATTGTGTTCTAATGGTGCCTTACATGACTTGGACATATCTTTATAGCTCATGATCACACTTCACTTGTACTCCAAAGTTATAGTGTAGAAACATACTGGAGTGAGTCAACAAAAAAAATACTGAGGATGCTGGAAGTCTGAAATGAAAACAGAAACTCTGGTCAGGCAGCCTCTGTGGTGAGAAACAGAGTTAGGTTTTCAGGTCTGTGACCTTTATCAGAGCACGGGAAAGAACGCTCAATCTTTGGGTTGATGGTGGCATGTGATAATGTCATTGGGATGGTAATCCAGAGGCCCAGGCTACTGTTCTGGGGGCACGTGGGTTCAAATCTCACTATGGCAGCTGGTGGAATTTAAATTCAGTTAATAAATCTGGAATATAAAACCAATCTCGGTAATGGTGACCATGACAGCTATCATTACATGTCAGAAAAACCCATCTGGTTCACTAATGTCCTTTAGGGAAGGAAATCTGCCGTCCTTAGCCGGTCTGGCCTACATGTGATTCCAAACACACAGCAATGTGGTTGACTCTTAAATGCCATCTGAAATGGCCGAGCAATTTTAAACCACTCCATTCAAGGATAATCGGGGATGGGCAACAAGTACCACCCTTGCCAGCGATGTCCACATCCCATGAAAGAATGATGAAAAATTAGGTACTTATGTAGTTGGATCACATGGTCATATTGAACAAATTGTCACAGACTAGGGTGGAGAGTTTCACTTGTGGAGTGGATCACTGAAGATCTAGGATAGAATGGGGGACTGGATAGGTGAAGAATAGGGATTGGATGGGTGAAGAATGGAGATTGGGTGAAGAATAGGGACTGGATGGGTGAAGAATGGCGATTGGATGGTGAAGAATGGGGACTGGATGGTGAAGAATAGGGGTTGGATGGTGAAGAATGGGGACTGGTTGGGGGACTGGGAACATTTGAATGCATTATTTGGAATGGAAGGCAATGTATAAATGTCCAATTCTATTCTTGCCTGATGTACATAAGGATTGTGTACAATGCTAAGCTTGAAATTTAGTATTTGTGCATGGTTTTTCAATGTGTAATCCCTTTAATTTTTTTGTATGACAGCATACGATCATGATTTGTGGAACAAACCCTGTGTGGTACCTTCCAGCGGCTTCCCACCCACACAGCTTTGTGGGAATGTTGGCCTATGCACATGCATTTATCATTCTGTCACTTGCATGCATTTGTCTGTACTCGCTATATTTTTCTATTTTCTCTTCATTCTTCTTTCTCACTCTTTCTTGCCTTTTTCCAGTATTTCATTCTCTCTTTTCACTTTTCATTTTTTTCTCTTGTTTGCAGATGCTCTCTGTCTCTGGCGGTGTCTCTTGCTCTCTCTCTCTCTCTCGCTTGCTCTCTCTCTCTGTGTCTCTGTCTCTGTATGTGTGTCTCTCTGTCTCCCTCTCTGTGTCTCTCTCTCCCCCCCTCTCCCTCTATCTGTCTGTCTATCCCTGTCTCTTTCTCTCTTTCTGTCCCACTCTCTGTCTCTTTCTCTCTCTGTCTGCCTCTCACTCTCTCTCTGTCTCTCTCTCTCTGTCTGTCTGTCTGTCTGTCTGTCTATCTCTCTCTATCTCTCTCTGTCTCTCTCTCTATGTCTCACTGTCTGTCTCACTGTCTGTCTCACTGTGTGTCTCTCTCTCTGTCTTTCTCTCTGTCTCTCTCCCTCTGTCTCTCTCCCTCTGTCTCTGTATCCATTTCATCCAACCCTGCCTCTGACATCCAGTTGAACATGGCACAGAGCTGCAATCTTGCTGCTGCTTTTGCTTGTAACCATGATGTGGCGATGCCGGCGTTGGATTGGGGTAAGCACAGTAAGAAGTCTCACAACACAAGGTTAAAGTCCAACAGGTTCATGAAGGGGCAGTGGTCCGAAAGCTTGTGGCTTGTGCTACCAAATAAACCTGTTGGACTTTAACCTGGTGTTGTGAGACTTCTTACTTTGCTTGTAACTCCAGTGATGTATTTACTCCACTGAGCCACCGGGGGAGTCTCAACACTCAATTTTGCAACCATTAGCTTCCACCTTGTTGGCCATTCTTCTGAGAGGTCCTTTCACAACCTGTTGTTGCTGACTGGGAAGGCTGCAAGGTGGTGGGCCAGGGAAGTCCACCATAACCCTTTTGATGGAAGAGACTCGGAGGAACAAATGCATGTCTGGAAATATGTCGACTTTTAAAAATGGGCCAATTGTGGTAAAATAGTTCGAAACAACACCTGACTTTCCTCCAGGTTATAACATCATTTTCAAAATGATTTCAAAAGGTGAGGAGTATATATAACTTTGCTACTCTTTTCAAAGAATTGTGCCACAGGGAAAAAAAACCTGTTTTTTTTTACAACTCTCCCAGACTTGCATTGAGGGGAATGAAAGGTTTGCCATCTTTTTTAGTCTTTGTGAGATTTAACTGCCCTGAACCACTTGCTGTTCTTGATGTTGCTGTGTGTCGGCTGTGTTATTTATGTTCAAATCTTTATTGATGAACTGAACATTTAACGTGCTGCAATCTGTACATGGGGGCCCTGGCTCCAATGAAAATAGGATTTGCACATAAACGTTTTGCTAAAAAAAAGTGTATCACGTGGTATTCCATATCATCGAATCATAAGATACAACGCAGAAGGAGGTAATTCGGCCCATTGTGCTGGTGCTAGCTCTTTGAAAGAGCTATTCAATTAGTCCCCCTCTGCACAATGGGTGGCACAGCGGTTAGCACTGCTGCCTCACTGCATCAGGGACCCGGGTTCAATTCCGGCCTCAGGTGACTGTGCGGAGTTCTCCCCGTGGGTTTCCTCCCGGGTGCTCCGGTTTCCTCCCACAGTCCAAAGATGTGCAGGTTATGTGGATTGACCGTGGTAAAATTGCCCTTTAGTGTCCAGAGGTGTGCAGATCAGGTAGATTAGCCATGGTAGGTGTGTGGGGTGAAGGATAGGGTGGGGGGGGGGAGGGCCTGGGTGGGATGCTCTTTCGGAGAGTCGGTGCAGACTCGATGGACTGAATGGCCTCTTTCTGCACTGTAGGGATTCTATGATTTTATCGAATTCCCTTTTTAGAAATTATGATTGAATCTGCTTCCTCATCCTTTCCAGGCAGAATGAAAACTAGAGTCATGAGTAGGCCGTACGGCCCATCGAGCCTACTCTGCCATTCAACATGTCCATGGCTGACCTTGGACTTTGACTCCATTTTGCTGCCCGCTCCCTATATAACTTAGAATCATAGAATCCCTACAGAGCAGAAAGAGGCCATTCGGCCCATCGAGTCTGCACATACCACAATCCCACCCAGGCCCTATCCCCTTTGTTGTGCTCTCTTTTCCGACCCTTTTTCCTGTGACTTTAATTATGCAGGGCAGGTCTAAAATGAAGAGAAAAGCAATTGTTTTAACCGCTGCACCACTTGAAATCAATATTTTTATAAAAGTCTGTTTAAAAGAACAAAGAAAATTACAGCTCAGGAACAGTGCCTTCGGCCCTCCAAGCCTGCACCGACCATGCTGCCCGAGTGAACTAAAAAAAAAACGATCATTCATTTATCATAAATTTACATTTATATAGCACCTTTCATGACCACTGGATGTCCAAAGTGCTTCACTGCTAATGGAGTACTTTTGAAATGAAGTTTTCGCTTCTAGAGTTGGGAAATGTGACTGTTAATTTGTGCACAGCAAGCTCCCACAAACGACAATGCTGTATTCTCTGAGTTTAGTTAGTTTAAACGCTCTTTGCTTAACGATTTGCGTTTGTGGCCTTGAGACGCACTGAGGCAGAAATGTATTCTCTCCTGCAACTTTATTGTATTCAGAAACGTTTTTCAAGAATGCAGAGCAATTAAAGCTGTGGAGCCTTAAAGGCGCCCACGACGGCACTTGAATAGCTGAATGATAATTCTTTGCATAACGTGGTAGTGTTTTCCTTCCCCTGCGAAACGGCATTTGTGAAAGCAAAATATTACTGGACAATTTAGTCAAATACAGCGTGAAATCTTTCACAACACTGTTCCTGTGTCACGCATTTTGATTGTTTGGATTTCATATTATTAAAAGATCAGCTAACTGAGCCATGAAGTAAGTGTATCAACAGTAGGAAAGGAGATGGAACACAATAGATCAGTCGGACAAAACAAAACTACAATCCTTCCCTGCCGACTGAAATTTCAAATTGTCAGAAATCAAGATTCATGTGTAATTGAGATAAAAATTACACATGTTACAATAGCAAAATCAAATCCAGTTATGGATTTCTCACTCGTTAACTTTATCAGTTTGAGACTGTGGTCTTGCGCCAGTATTAGTCTTTTTTTCATTGCTTTCAAGAACCACAGAATGGTTTATATTCATAGGATCATAGAATAGAATCCCTTTAGTACAGAAGGAGGCCATTTGGCCCATCAAGACTGCACCGACAACAATCCCACCCTATCACTGTAACCCCACACATTTTTCCTGCTAGCCCCCCTGACGCTGAGGGGCAATTATGGCCAATCAACTGACCAGCACATCTTTGGAGTGTGGGAGGAAACTGGAGCACCCGAGGAAACCCATGCAGACACGGGGAGAACGTGCAAACTCCACACAGACAGTCACCCGAGGCCGGAATTGAACCCAGGTCCCTGGCGCTGTGAGGCAGCAGTGCCAACCACTGTGCCATCATGCTGCCCTTCTTGGAGTACAAGTCTATGGCCACCAACTGGCTTCCCCTTCACTTGTGAGCAAATACAGTCTGTCAGCAAGGTATTTGACCACATGAGTTATCACAGCAGAACCGCAGTTCCTGCTGTATTTAACTGGCTGTAGACATGGGCTGGTGGAAGGGACAGCTTTGCACCATCTCCCTGGTCCATAGGGACTGAGGTTCATGTCAGTAACCAGCTGAGTTCAGCACAGACTGGTGAATGTGACCTCTCTCGTGACTGGGCACTGACTGCAAAGACCGGTTATTTCCCTGCTGTATAAGTGTGGTTACTATTTAAACCATTAGGGGAACTCTGGCTTTATGGCATCTCACACCACCATTACTGTACCTCCCTACGTGTCAGCAACAGTTCTTGTATCAAATTTCCCGTGACTCCTGAACTGGACTCTCTTTGTGACCATTGTATAGAGTAAAGTTTATCAGATCGCATTGATCTTTCAAATACACACTGTCAGTAGATCGTTAGAAAGAATTTACATTTATATAGCACCTTTCATGACCACTGGATGTCCCAAAGTGCTTCACTGCCAATGAAGTACTTTTGAAGTGAAGTCCCTGCTTTTAAAGTTGGGAAATGTGATTTAGGTTGTGCACAGCAAGCTCCCACAATGCTATATTTTTTGAGTGTTGATTGAGGGATGGATATTGGTCAAAACATCAGGAGAACTGTCCTGCTCATCTTTAAGAGGAAATTAGATATAGTTCTTGGGGCTAAAGAGATCAAGGGATATAGGGGGGAAGTGGGGGGATCAGAATATCGAATTTGATGATCAGCCATGATCAAAATGAATGGCAGAATAGGCTGAAAGGGCCGAATGGCCTCCTCCTGCTTCTATTTTCTATATAGTGCATTGGGATCTTTGTTGCCTGCCTGAAGGCCCCGGTTTGAATATCTCCACTGAAAGACAGCACGGCAGACACTGCAGCAACCTCTCAGTACTGCGCTGAGTTGTCGGCCTGGGTTTCTTGTGCTCCAGTCTCTGGAGTGGGACTTGAACTGATGACCTTTGCTGGCTCGGGGCTAGGAGTGTTACCCACTGTGCCACGGCTGATTAATGAAGCTGTGTCACCTCTCTCCAGATGGGAGGAGCTGGTGGCAACGAGCCCACTTGGCTTACTCCTTGTGGCAGTTCGCTACTACCTCACTCACTTAATTAATTTAATGGATTCTGTTAGTCTGGGGCAAGTAATTGATGTTGTTTATTGTGCGCTCCCCGAAATGCTGTCAGAGTGCAGCATTTAATTGATAATTTTACCTCAGTGATTTTTTTTATTTAAAGAAAAGCAGTCATTCTAAACGCTGCCTCTAATTTATTTATGAGTGAGATCACAAACATTGATGGGCAGGCATGAACTGATGCCATTTTCTTTAGCTGCCTTGCCTCGCCAGCTGTCTTTGTTTAGACCGGTTCACTGTTGCGGAAATGATGCGCCTGTTGTCCCTGATTAGGAGCGCATCAGGTACAAAAATCCTCCCTGCGCATTCCAAATTTCCCTTCCTTGGGAATGGAATAATTCCAGGGTTTGCCGAACGTCTTAAGGGGAGATTGAAAGGGGCTCTTTCCTTTTGGAATTGTCGGTTCAGTTTTGTGCCTATCGACAGTCAGGCCAGTTTGGCAACACGCTCGCCCCTTCTCTGAGTATTGTAACCGGGCCTGGGTTATTCAGGAGGAGGTCTCGTTTGAGAGGGACCTCAAGGTTGTTGGATGTTTTGACTTGGTGTAGCAAGAGAAGGGAGGGGTTGTTGCTAGCAGTCTTGGTATTCGTAGCAAATATTCAAATGGGAACTTTGAAGGCCGAATTGGAGAAGGGCTCCATGTGAGCAGCTGTTGAACATGGGTCAGTCGGTCCTAAGAGATAGGAGAACACCATTCCCAAGAGCGGGTTTGACCCACTCTTACCACAGCCGGTAAATGTTGGCTGAAGCAATCCTTACAGTGCCCAATTACTACATTTACCAGCACCTCCTACCCCATCAGTCCACTTGCCCAAACCTCCCACACAAACAGTTGGAGTAACAGCGACAAGGTCGAGAGTTCAAATCAGGGCCCCTTTTATGATCTTAAGAAGCACTTCACAATCAATGAAGTACAGTTACTGATATGTAAGAAACACGACAGCGAGATCATAGAAATCATAGAAACCCTACAGTATAGAAAGAGGCCATTCGGCCCATCGAGTCTGCACCGACCACAATCCCACCCAGGCCCTACCCCCATATCCCTACATATTTTACCCACTAATCCCTCTAACCTACACATCTCAGGACACTAAGGGGCAATTTAAGCATGGCCAATCAACCTAACCCGCACATCTGAGATGTGGACAATAATCCCCCAGCAATGTTACAAGTGAGCAGATGGCTTTTAGTATTGGTTTGAGGGGTGAATGTTGAATAGGGCACTGCTGTTCAACAACTGGTTCCATGGGATCGTTAATGTTTGCCGGGGAGGACAGGTGAAGCATCAGTTGATCACTTCATCTGAAAAATGGCACTTTTGACAATGCAGCCCTCCCTCGGTACTGCACTGGTATGTCAGCTTAGATTTTGTACTTTCTGTGTGGGACGAGAACCCACGACCCTCTAACTCTTGAGGTTTAAAGTTTTAAGTTTATTTATTAGTGTCACAAGTGGGCCTACATTAACACTGCAATGAAATTACTGTGAAAATCCCCTAGTCGCCACACTCTGGTGCCTGTTCGGGTACACTGAGGGGAAATTTAGCATGGCCAATGCACCTAATCAGCACGTCTTTCAGACTGTGGGAGGAAACCGGAGCACCCGGAGGGAACCCCACGCAGACACTGGGAGAACATGCAGACTCCACACAGACAGTGACCCAAGCTGGGAATCGAACCCGGGACCCTGGCGCTGTGAGGCAGCAGCGCTAACCACGGTGCCACCTCTGAATCAAGGCTGACTGATCCCACCATGACCAGTTCCGAAATTAATTTCAATAAACTTGGTGCTCTCTGCGCTGACACCAGAGGGTGAAATGGATTTTCATAACCCAGTTGGTTCACTTGTGCCTCTTGTGGAATGGGGCCTCCTGCTCCAAGCTAAAACAAGAACAGAAAATGCTGGAAAATCTGAGCAGATCTGACAGCATCTGTGGAGAGAGAGCAGAGCCAACGTTTCGAGTCTGGATGACCCTTTGTCAGAGCTAAGAGCAAAGAAAATCCGAAGAGATTTATACTGTGAGGGTGGGGGCTGTAATTGGACAAAAGGGAATATAAATGAGGACGAAGAAGGCTGAGAAAGTTGCTAAAAGTGTCCATTAAACGATCAGAATGTGTGAACAGCAGAGCAGAGGTACAGACGGTTAAGGGACTGTCTGGGGAACGTGGCAGTTGCCCTGAAGGGGAGGTGGGGTTGGGGGCAAGATGGATAGCGAGAATGGAGAAGTGGAAAACTGGAAGTGAGATTGAGGGATGATAAAAATGGATGAATGAGATGAAAAGAAGGACTGACATAAAATAAATGATGAGGGTGGTGGGAAGAGTTCATGCTCTGAAGTTGTTGAACTTGATGTTCAATGCTTTATATTCAGTCCAATGCTTCGAGCTAATCTGGTCCGTATTCCAGTCTCTCTCTATGTTGATTTTTGATTCCCTCGGTAATGTGGGATGGGCAATAAATCCTGGCTTGCTCGTGTTGCCCATATCTCCAGAACAAACATTCTTTAACATAACAAAATCCATATCGCTTTAACTTGGTGGAGGTGGGTGCAATACACATCTCTTTAGCCTGTGTTGAATGCTCCCTCCACCCACATTGTCTGTACATTTAAGACCTGGCTGGCTGTAGAGATTTGCATTCTAATCAGTATTCTGTAATTTGATTTCTGTGTCTGTTTGCACTGTTTGAGAACAGATATCCACTCCATCTGACGAAAGAGCTGTGCTCTGAAAGCTTATGGTATTTGCTACCAAATAAACCTGTTGGACTTTAACCTGGTGTTGTGAGACTTCTTACTGAGGTGGGTGCAGGCAGACAGGAGAGCTGAGGTGACTCTCACCTCAACTGGAGCTGATCTCCTATCTGGTGCCACTCTAACCAGCTACCAATTCCCAAACCCAAACCTGGTGCCCAATGCCTCACACACCAGCCTCCGCTGCGATGTGGGTCCTTATGGGACATGACTTTGGTGATTTGGGTTCCATTGTCAATGCCTTGATGACGGAAGGTTAGAACACCGTCCTGTTGATTTCTATCGACTATTTCACCCGTGATCCAGGATGGTTTTTATTTGATCTAAAAATAAAATGATAATTTCAGAGTGTTAATTCCAAGAGCTCACGCATTTCAGAATCATTCCACCTCCAGTCCTGTTTTGTAAAGTGTCGCACAAAGATTTATAGATTAGCACCTTTTGCAGATGTTGCGATGAAAGCTCTTATCTTTTCAGAAGTGTGAAGGGCATTCATTACTCAGAGGACTCCTCACTACTGCTCTGTATCTATAGCAACCATCTCTTACTTCCTTCTGTTTTCTCATCACACTCCAGTCATCTGACTCTTAACTCTTTCAGCGCCAAGGGCCTTGGCCATCCCTCATATGCTCTCTCTCTCTCTCTCACGCGCTCACGCCCTCCCATCTGGATGACGCGAGAAGAATAGAAGGAGGAAGGGGGTGATGCTGTGGTTTGGTCTGGGACAGGATGGTGGCACAGTGGTTATCACTGCTGCCTCACAGCTCCAGGGACCTGGGTTCGATTCCTGGCGCGGGTCACTGTCTGTGTGAAGTTTGCACGTTCCCCCTGTGTCTACGTGGGTTTCCTCCGGATGCTCCGGTTTCCTCCCTCAGTCCAAAGATGTGCGGGTTAGGTGCATTGGCCATGCTAAATTGCCTCTTAGTGTCCCGGGATGCATAGGTTAGAGGGGTAAATATGTGGGGTTACGGGGATAAGGCCAGGGTGGGATTGTGGTCGGTGTAGACTCGATGGGCCGAATGGCCTCCTTCTGCACTGTGGGGATTCTAAGGAGCAGCATTACGGTTGAGTTGGATAAACAGAATTGAGCAGGCAGGGGAAGGGGAGGAGTGTGGGAATGTTGAAGAGTCTGATGACTATCAGGTGAAGTAACACACACCTGTTGTGAAGAATGGGAAGCTGGGAAGAAATGATCCAGCCTCCGGCCTGCTCTCATCACCATCTGTGACCTTTCACCCCATCATCCTCTGTCATTGTTTGCTGCTGGTTTTTCCTTATTTTGGGCGCTAATGTTGGTATCGACTTCAAGAGGGTTAATCAACTAATATTTCAATATTGGCGGAGCAGACTCGATGGGCCGAGTGGCCTAATTCTGCTCCTATGTCTTATGGTCTACTGCACAGACTATTATACTAATGGGCAGGAGAGAGGGATAGGGTTTGCAGGGTGGTAAAGGAAGAGATAACTAAATGATGTGATAAGTCACAAGCCAAGTCCTCAGACCTATCTGAGCAGGGTTGTGAAGTTACATGCTCTCCCTCCCACCCTTGGTGTGTGAGTATAATCCCTGGCCAATCGACCACAGAATTTCCGCAGGCTCGATGCCATCTTTTGGGCAACACCTGCTCTAAGTAGGCAAGCAATTGGCACAAAGCAGCCTTGGCTTTGCATTGAGCAAAGCGCCAAGTGTCACATCATTGGAGCGTTCGCTGTGAGGAAAGTGGTGTGAGGACCGGTCCAGGAGTTGGCGACCTGTACACCAGCTCTGCGGTCAATATGGTGCAACCACTGGCGCAGTATAATCTGGCTGAGTGTAGCTCAATATGGAGAACCTCCAGCCCAGAACCAACAGTGCAACACCACCATTACGGGGGCAATAACATAATCATTGGTTGTGGAAGAGAGATTGGCATCAAATGACCCACTTCAGAGGAGAACTTGTCTGAAAACTATCTTCAATCGACCAGGTTGGTCCTGGGTTGGATAAGGCCTTATGTTCAATTACCAGAAGAAAAAACGCTGGAAAATCTCAGCAGGTCTGGCAGCATCTGTAAGGAGAGAAAAGAGTTGACGTTTTGAGTCCAGATGACCCTTTGATAAAGCTAAAAGACAAAGAAAGTGGGAGATATTTATACTGTAGGGTGAGGGAATGAAAGATGAGTCAAAGCCACAGTAACTGTTCATCTGTTTACCCTCTGATTTTAGCTTCTCTGCCATTTGGCCATTTACACCCTTTATTCCCCCTATGGACTGCCATTAGCAGCCTTTCCCCTTGTTTTTGTGGCTATGATTCATCTTTCATTCCCTCACCCTGCAGTATAAATATCTCCCCACTTTCTATGCCTTTTAGCTTTGACAAAGGGTCATCTGGACTCGAAATGTCAGCTCTTTTCTCTCCCCACAGATGCTGCCAGACCCGCTGAGATTTTCCAGCATTTTTTCTTTTGGTTTCAGATTCCAGCATCCGCGGTAATTTGCTTTTATCCTATGTTCAATTAGTCTGCGTTTGCAAGCCACCTTGGTCAGAACATTGAATACAGAAGTTGGGACGTCTTGTTGAAATTGTACAAGACATTGGTAAGGCCACATTTGGAATACTGTGTACACTACTGGTCACATTATAGAAAGGATATTATTAAACTAGAAAGAGTGCAGAAGAGATTTACTAGGATGCTACCAGGACTTGATGGTTTGAGTTATAAGGAGAGGCTGGATAGACTGGGACTTCATTTTCTGGAGCGTAGGAGGCTGAGGGGTGATCTTATAGAGGTCTATAAAATAATGAGGGGCATAGATCAACTAGATAGTCAATATCTTTTCCCAAAGGTAGGGGAGTCTAAAACTAGAGGACATAGATTTAAGGTGAGAGGGAGAGATACAAAAGTGTCCAGAGGGGCAATTGTTTCATACAGAGGGTGGTGAGTGTCTGGAATAAGCTGCCAGGGGTAGTAGTAGAGGTGGGTACAATTTTGTCTTTTAAAAAGCATTTCGACAGTTACATGGGTAAGGTGGGTATAGAGGGATATGGGCCAAATGCGGGCAATTGAGACTAGCTTAGGGGTTTTTAAAAAAAGGGCAGCATGGACAAGTTGGACCGAAGGGCCTGTTTCCATGTTGTAAACCTCTATGACTCTATGACTCACCTGTTGACCTTATTGCTTGCTTATGTGTTTGTACTTCAGGTGTGACTTAGTGGAGATCCTTAAAATAATGGAAGTTTTTGATAGAACGGACACAACATGAGGCCATCGATGGAAGATAGCCAGCCTGAAATCCAATAGAGGATTCAGAAAAAGTTTCTTCAACCGAGAATTTGGAGTTTGCCACCACCAGAGGGATTGGTCAAAGTGGATGGTGGAGATGCATTTAAGGAGAGGTTGGATAGGTATATGAGTGGGAAGAGAATGTGGGTTACCTTGGTAGATGAGGAGAATGAGATGAGGCTCCAATGGAACACTGGCATCAGTTTGGGCTGGTTTGACTGACTGGTCTGTTTCTGTGCCCAATGTGTAATCTGTTTTCCAGTGTTTTTATACTGATTTTTAAATAGTGGATTCATTGAACTTTCAGTCAGGAATGATTCCAGGATTTGAAGAGCTCTGACACCTACTAGTATCATCTCCCTGACCCTGCAGGTGTCTCTCTCAATAATCACATAATGTAACCTGCAGAGTTGATGCACACAGCTGGTATTTTAATAGCCTGTCACTTCACATTGACTTGCACGCTAACTAAATGAGCTGCTGCCTGAACGTGGCAATTATCATTATTTAGCGTCACGGGCTTGAGACGTGTCTGGATTGGCACTTCTCTCTTTCTCGGTGCGAGTCCGGTGAGGGAGCAAAAAGTCACCCTCTGGGCAAGTCCAAAACTTCTTACCTTGTCCTCTCCTGAACTATTCCAACTTTGTGGCCTCCAGGAGATCAGAGATCCCCAGTTTCCCAAATCCTTTGTGGTCCTGACTCATCATTCTATCTGGAAAATCCAAGGTCACAGGTTTCCAGCTTTCTAGGCCCTCTCTCAATGGATTGTAAAGGATTACCAATGACACACAGCACAGAAACAGGCCATTCGGCCCACCCAGTCCATGCTGGTGTTTCTGCTCCACTCCAGCCTCCTTCCATCATTCCTCATCTAGATCTACCATCATAACCCTCTCCTTCTCCCTCAAAAACATGCCCAGCTTCCCTTTAAATGCGTCAATACTATTCACTTCACCCTCTTCCTGTGGTCATGGGCTCCACAATCTCACCACTCTTTGGGTAAGGTTGTTTCTTCTGAATTCCCTACTGGATTTCTTGGTGACCATCTTATATTGATGATGGTCTTTAGTTCCTCACAAGGGGAAACATTCCCTCTATATCCACTCTATCAAAATCATTCGTCATTTTGCAGACACCCCTCAGCCTTTGTTGTTCCCCAGAGGAAAGCAAAGCGATCTGTTGGTCTTTTCTTGCTCCACACCCTCATATTTCTGAAATCATCTTTATAATCTCTCTTTGCAGCCTCTCCAATGCCTCTATCCTGTTTATATGGCCTTGGAGGGGGTCCAGAGGAGGTTCACAAGAATGATCCCAGGAATAGATAGGTTCTTGATTAATAAGGGGATCAGGGGTTGTGGGGAAAAGGCAGGAGAATGGGGATGAGAAAAATATCAGCCACGATTGAATGGTGGAGCAAACTCGATGGGTCGAGTGGCCTAATTCTGCTCCTATGTCTAATAGTCTAATGAAGTGTTTGTCACAGGAGGAGTGGTTGGGGAGCCTGGGTCTGTACTCGATGGAATTTAGAAGGATGAGGGGTGGTCGAATTGAAACTTACAGAATACTGAGAGGCCTAGATTGCGTTTCCACTAGTGGGAGAGACTAGTACTTGAGGGCACAACCTCAGAGTGAAGGGACGCTCCTTTGAAACTGAGGTGAGGAGGAATTTCTTCAGCCAGTGGGTGATAACTCTGTGGAACTCATTGCCACAAGGATTGTGGAGGCCAAGTCACTGAGTGTCTTTAAGACAGAGATAGATAGGTTCTTGATCAATAAGGGGATCAAGAGTTACGGGGAGAAGGCAGGAGAATGGGGATGAAAATCATATCAGCCATGATTGTGTAGAGTTTTCATGTTCTCCCCGTGTCTGCGTGGGTTTCCTCCGGGTGCTCCGGTTTCCTCCCACATTCCAAAGATGTGCGGGTTAGATGGATTGGCCATGCTAAATTGACCCTTTGTGTCAGGGGGATTAGCAGAGTAAATACGCAAGGTTACAGATAGGGCCTGGGTGGGATTGTTGTCAGTCCAGGCTTGATGGGCCGAAAGGCCTCCTTCTGCACTGTAGGAATTCTATGAAATGAAAAATATTCTTCCAGGTTGTAGGAGAGCTCTTGAATTTAATGCTTGCATTAAACCTTTAGTTGAGGTCACAGCATTCGAGCCCAATCAATTGGTTTAAATTGTTCCCCTGCCTGGAATTCTGAACCTTCTGGGAACCAGATATCGGGACGTGACATCCATCCCACCAATTTTCCATCAGGATCGCATCAGGTGCATCGGAACGCCACCTCCCGCAAGGTCCCCTCCAAGTCACTTAGCGTCCTGATGTGGGAAGACATCTCCGATCTTTCACCGTCAGTGGGCCGGAACCCTGACACTTCCTCACTAACCGCACCATGGGCGTTCCCGCCTAATGCGGGCTGGAGTGGTTCAGGAAGGCGGCTCATCGTCACCCCGAGGGCAATCCGGGCTGGGCGATAAATCTCAGCCTCGCAGCCTTGTGATTGAATATTTAAAAGGAAAAAATAAACAAAGGCAGAAGTTTCTCTGCAGGCAGGCTCCGCGATACAGGGGCTCACCTCGCCTCGGGGAGTGGGAGTTGGAAGCAGTTGGCAAGAGTAGAATAAGAAGTGGAAAGAAAGAGGGTCACTTTTCCCAGGACTCGCATCCCTCATGTTAATAAGTGTGCGCGCAGACAGAAAAAAAAGCTCAGGTTATATTCACTCAGCTGAAATGTACTCATCAACTATTCTCTCAGTCAATCCACTGTTCGGTGTAACAAGCCCAGGGGTTCTGTGCTTCTGTTTTTAAAGATGGGAATGGCAGCTATTATTGGGCTTGGTGGACTCTCCGGGGTTGCACAGATTTTTTTAAAAATTGATGTTCAGCCACAATTGGCTGGTCAGGTGTGAGTCGGCCTCTAAGCCCTGAGCCAATTTTCTCTCTTCCACCATCCCCAGAGTCGCCAGCGCTGTTTCCAAACTGTCCCAGAGTCCCAAGGAATTAAAGATTAATCTGCAGGATCCTGCTGCAAACAAAGCCACGGGAGAGTTGTGCTTTGCTTTTTCCCCATTTTGAGTCTCGGCCGTGGCTCAGTCGGTAGCACGCCCGCCTCTTGGGCCGCAAGTGTTCCAGGTTCGTGTCCCAGGCCAGCGCTTGAGGACAATAATCCAAGCGAACGTTCCTGTGAGGGGATGCTGCACAGTTGGAGGTGCTGTCATTTGGGGATGTCGAACCTGAGGCTCCGTCGGCCTGTTTGAGTGAGCAGAAGAATTCCCGTGGACTATTTTGAAGAAGAGTGGGGGAGTTCTCCTTGGTGTCTTGGCCTGTTCTTATATCTCAAGCTGCCTCTCAAAAGAACTGATTCTCTGGCCGTTATCACATTGCGGTTTGCTGGTGCATATTAGCTGCCATGTTTTCTACATTACAGCAGCGGTTCTACTTCAGAAAGCACCTCATTGACTTTGAGACAATTAGCGGCCATGATAAGTGCTATACAAATGCAAGTCTTTCTTTTTCTTTAGTCGCCTTTAAAAACACGTTGATAAGAATGTCAGAGATTGAGGGAGAGGCTCTTTGACTAATGGTCAAGATTCATCCGATTGGGTAATGGAAGGGTTTGTTTGCTTTCCAACTGGGCATGGGGAGGTGGTGCACCGCTGAGGGTCAGGAAACTGTTGATCATGAGCGAAAAGATGAACACGTCCAACCCTACCCACCCTCCCACCGTTGTCCTTCCCACTCCTCCAGGGGTGGACACATCAAATGCCGCCCCACCACCTTCTATAGGTGGCTCTCAGATCCACTGATGGGTTTCGACTCCCAGCCCTGGTTCAACCCGTGGTCAAATTTCTTTGCTTGGTCAAAGCGTGGATTATGAGGGTTGGTGGGATAAACTTGACTTGGAGATTCCTTTGAATGTTGGAGATTGAGGAGCGATCTGATCAAGTCATTTAATGTGGTTAAAGGGTTTAATAGGGTAGATGCGAGGAAAATATTTTCTCTGTTGGTGGAGTCAAGACTTGAGGGGATGTAATCCCCTGTATAAGGCTCTGGTTAGATCCCATTTCGAGTATAGTGAGCAGTTTTGGGCCCCATATCTAAGGACGGATGTGCTGGCCTTGGAAAGGGTCCAGAGGAGGTTCACAAGAATGATCCTTGGAATGAAGAGCTTGTCTTATGAGGAACAGTTGTGGACTCTGGGTCTGTACTTGTTGGAGTTTAGAAGGATGAGGGGGCGGATCTGATTGAAACTTACAGGATACTGCAAGGCCTGGATAGAGTGGACGTGAAGAGGATGTTTCCACTAGTAGGAAAAACTAGAACCAGAGGGCACAACCTCAGGCTAAAGGGACGATCCTTTAAAACAGAGATGAGGAGGAATTTCTTCAGCCAGAGAGTGGTGAATCTGTGGAACTCTTTGCCACAGAAGGCTGTGGAGGCTAGGTCATTGAGTGTCTTTAAGACAGAGATAGATAGGTTCTTGATTAATAAGGAGATCAGGGGTTATGAGGAAAAGGCAGGAGAATGGGGATGAGAAAAATATCAGCCATGATTGAATGGCGGAGCAGACTCGATGGGCCGAGTGGCCTAATTCTGCTTCTATGTCTTATGGGCTAATTGGAGCTGCTTAGGAATTCGATCAGGAGTCAATTCATTTCTTAACATAAAGTATCGTAGAAGTCTAAACAAAAGCAAAATATTGTGGATGCTGTAAATCTGAAATAATATACAGTGTTGGAAAAACTGAGCAGGTCAGGCAGCATCTGTGGAGCGAGGAAAGGAGTTAATGTTTCAGGGTCTAAGCAGCAGAACTCTGACCTGAAACATCAACTCAGTTTCTCTTCACAGGTGCTGCCCGACCGACTCTGCATTTCCAGAATGCTCTGTTTTTTGGTAAAGCAGAAATCTGGAACAAAAACAGAAAATGCTGGAGAAACTCAGCAGGTCTGACAGCGTCTGTGGAGAGAGAATAGAGCCAACGTTTCGAGTCTGGGTGACCCCCATAGAGACTCAAAACGTTGGCTCTATTCTCTCTCCACAGGTGCTGTCAGACCTGCTGAGTTTCTCCAGCATTTTCTGTTTTTGTTTCAGATTCCAACATCCCGCAGTATTTTGCCAGAAATCTGGAACTCTCTTGCCGGAATTTTACCGCCTTGCCTGCCCGAGGCTCGTAAGATCCCACCCAAGGCCAACGGAGAATGTCGCGAGCGGGCGAGGCGATAAAATTCCGGCCTCTCTTTTACCTCTTCCACAGCCTCGGCTGTGAGTGTTGGGTTGATTGGAACCATCAAGACTGAGATTGTAGATTGGTAAGGCAGCGGTGTAGCGAACGGAGGAAGAGTGCAGCTTTGACGTGATCTAATTGAATGACCGAGCTGGTTCCAGGAACTGAATCTCCTGCTCCGAATGCTCCTCGGGGTTCTTGTTGTGGAAGCACCCTTGTACTGTGTCGATCTCTGCTGCGGAATCGTCAGGCATCCAGCTGTCATCAACACCTTTGTCTTATGCCTTTTCCTTCTTAAGAAGCGGTTGGATTGAAATGGCTGAGTTAACAGTGGAGGCAGTGGTGATAATACAGAAAGAGTGGAGGGAGCTTCAGGGCAGACTTGAAGTGATTGAAAAGCCAGTCAGTGTGGGTTTAGAGTGGGAGATATTGCTTGACCAGTCTGTCAGGGCTGTTTGAAGATTTAGCCCGGTTATGGGGAATTGACGCGATTTAATATTCTTCAGCAAAGCCTCTCTGAAAATATCACATTGGAGATTGGAAGTGGAAGGGTGTGGAACACAGACAAGTTTCTAAAAGGGATAACCTGATGTTTGAGTCAGGATACTGAGGGAGTGGTATCACAATGAAAAGGGATTGAAACAGGAGTAGGACATCTGAATTCCTTGAGCCTATTCCATCGTTCTGTTAGACCGAGACTGATCTGAACTTCCCGAGTCACCGCAATTCTGTATCTTTCAATACGGCACCTCACAAAAATCACTGTCTTCAAATACCCAGGGCGGGATGTAATGGCCTCGCTCGGGCGAGACTGGAAATTCCCACCTGGAAATTTCCGTTGTCGGACCCTCACCCGTGCCGATTCTGTGGCTGGCGAGGTGGAAGAGCTCTGACCCTAGTCTCCACAGCTATTGTGGGGTGCGTACCAGATTTGCGATTCCCTTTGTGTGAAAAAGTGTTCCCCGGTGTTATTCCTGAATGGCCTTGCTCTAACTTTAATGTTAATCCCCTTGTGCTGGACTCTCATAGAATCCCTACAGTGCAGAAGAGGCCATTCAGCCCATCGAGTCTGCACTGACTTTCCAGTAGAGCATGCTAATCCCCCTGGCACTAAGGGGCAATTTAGCATGGTCAATCAACCTAACTCGCACATCTTTGGACTCTGGGAGGAAACCGGATTACCCAGAGGAAACCCACGCAGACACGGGGAGAATGTGCAAACTCCACACAGTCACCCGAGAATCGAATCGAACCCGGGTCCCCGGCGCTGTGAGGCAGCAGTGCTAACCCACTGTGCCGCTTCATATACTTGCTCCACACTATCTCTGCAACCTCCTCCAGCCTTACAACCCTCTCAGATCTCTGCTTTTCAAACTCTGGCCTCTGATTTAATTGCCCCTCCACAAAGGCAGTACTTTCAGCTGCCGCGTTCATTCCTAAATCTCTCCAACTCGTGACTTCTGTCTCCCTTTTAAGATGTTTCTTAAAATCTCTCTTTTTGATCAAGGCTTTGATCACCTGTCTTCTCACCTTTTATAGCAGTGTGTTCAGTTTAGTTCAAAAGTGCTTCTGTGAAGCATCTTGGAGTGTTTTACTCTGTTAAGAAACTGAGATAAATGAAGTCATGATGTGGAGTTGCCGGCGTTGGACTGGGGTAAGCACAGTGAGAAGTCTCACAACACCAGGTTAAAGTCCAACAGGTTTATTTGGTAGCACGAGCTTTTGGAGCGTTGCCCCTTCATCAGGTGAGTGAAGAGTTCAGTTCACAAACAGGGTATATCAAACAGGGATATATGCCCTGTTTGTGAACTGAAGGTTGTTCATAGCGAGAAGATTTGAGTATAGGGATAGGGATGTTTTGCTGCAATTGTTTAGGGCGTTGGTGAGGCCACATCTGGAGTATTGTGTGCAGTTTTGGTGTCCTTATCTGAGGAAGGCTATCCTTGCTGTAGAGGGAGTACAGCAAAGGTTTACTCGGCTGATTCCTGGGATGGCAGGTCTGTCATATGAGGAGAGACTAACTCGGTTAGGATTATATTCACTGGAGTTTAGAAGAGTGAGAGGGGATCTCATAGAAACTTATAAAATTCTAACAGGGTTAGACAGGGTAGATTCAGAAAGAATGTTCCCAATGGTGGGGGAGTCCAGAACTAGGGGTCACAGTTTGAGGATAAGGGGTAAACCTTTTAGAACTGAGGGAAGGAGAAATTTCTTCACCCAGAGGGTGGTGAATGTGTGGAATTCATTACCACAGAATGTAGTTGAGGCCAAAATGTTGTGTGATTTCAAGAAGAAATTAGATATAGCTCTTGGGGTTAAAGGGATTTTTGATTTAATTTATTACTGTTACATGTATTAGTATACAGTGAAAAGTTTTGTTTATTGCACGCTATACAAAGCATATTGTACTTAAGAGAAGGAAAAGAGAGGGTGCAGAATTTACTGTTAGAGTCATAGTTAGGGTATCGAGAAGATCAACTTAATATGAGGTAGGTCCATTCAAAAGTCTGACAGCAGCAGAGAAGAAGCTGTCCTTGAGTCGGTTTGTACGTGTCCTCAGACTTTTGTATCTTTTTCCCGACAGAAGAAGGTGGAAGAGAGAATGCCCGGGATGCGTGGGGTCCTTGATGGCTGCTTTTCCGAGGCAGCGGGAAGTGTAGACTGTGTCAATGGGTGGGAGGCTGGTTTGCGTGATGGACTGGACTTCGTTCATGACCCTTTGTAAGTCCTTGCAGTCTTGGACAGAGCAGGAGTCATACCAAGTTGTGATGCAACCAGAAAGAATGCTTTCTATGGTGCATCTGTAAATTTGGTGAGAGCCGTAGCGGTCGTGCCAAATTTCCTTAGTCTTCTGAGAAAGTAGAGGCATTGGTGGGCTTTCTTAACTATAGCGTCGGCATGGAGGGACCCGGACAGGTTGTTGGTGATCTGGACAACTAGAAACTTGAAGCTCTCACCAATTTCCACTTCATCCCCATTGATGTAGACAGGGGCATGTCTTTCACTACGCTTCCTGAAGTCAATGACTATCTCCTTCATTTTGTTGACATTGAGGGAGAGATGACTGTCATCGCACCAGCTCACCAGATTCTCTATCTTTCCTGTACCCCAGGATCTAGGGATACCCGGGGGGGGGGGGGGGGGGGGGGGGGGAATCAGGATATTGAATTTGATGATCAGCCATGATCATAATGAATGGTGGAGCAGGCTGAAGTTATTACAAGACCAGTACAGCATTGGCTTGTGCAAAGAGGCCATTCTGCCCATTGGGTCGATGCTGGTTCCTGGTTCTATGTTCTTTCCCATCACCCTGGTAATGTTCCCTGTGGAGAAGACGATTTAAAAAAAATTTCAGAAGTCGAGCAGGAATCTCATGATGTCCCTATCCCTCCCCATTGACCCATCTTGATAGCTGTGTAACTCTGTACCGGTGCAGTTCCAATTGGAATCGACTCCCCAGGTAGATCAGTGGGTACATATGAGGTTGTTGGGGAGGCACCAAGTGCTGATTCTAAAGATCCATTGCTTCAGGACACTATTCATCTAGGTTAGCGATTGGGATGGGAGGAATAGAGTCATAGAGGCTTACAGCGCAGAAAAGGCCATTCGGCCCATCGAGTCTGCACCAACAATAACTGAAGTTGCACCGATGCCATTTTCCAGCACTTGTCCCATATCCTTGAATATTATAATGTTTTAAGTTCTCATCCAAATACTTTCCTGCCTCCACTACCTTCTCAGGCAGTGCATTCACCACCACCCTCAGTGAAAAGGATTTTTCTCAAATCCCCTCTGAACCTCCTGCCCCTTACCCTAAAACTATGCCCCCTTGTGACTGACCCCTCAACCAAGCAGGACAGCTGTTCCCTGCTCACCCTGTCTGTACCCCTCATAATCTTATACACCTCAATCATGTACCCCCTCAGCCTTCTCTGCTCCAGAAAAAACAATCCAAGCCCGTCCAGTCTCTCCTTATAGCTCAAATGCTCCATCCCAGGCAACATCCTGGTGAACCTCTTCTGTACTCGGGCGGCATGGTGGCACAGTGGTTAGCACCGCTGCCTCACAGTGCCAGAGACCCAGGTTCAATTCGAACCTTGGGTCACTGTATGTGTGGAGTTTGCACATTCTCCCTATTTCTGCGTAGGTTTCCTCTGGGTGCTCCAGTTTTCTCCCACAGTCCAAAGATGTGCTGGTTAGGTTGATTGACCATGCTAAATTTGATTTGATTTGATTTATTATTGTCACGTGTATTAACATACAGTGAAAAGTATTGTTTCTTGCGCGCTATACAGACAAAGCATATCGTTCATAGAGAAGGAAAGGAGAGAGTGCAGAATGTCGTGTTACAGTCATAGCTAGGGTGTAGAGAAAGATCAGCTTAATGCAAGGTAGGTCCATTCAAAAGTCTGACAGCAGCAGGGAAGAAGCTGTTCTTGAGTTGGTTGGTATGTGCCCAACGTACCCATTGCCCCTTAGTGTCAAGGGGTAAATATGAAGGGTTACGGGAATGGGGCCTGGATGGGATTGTGGTCGGTGCAGACTCGATGGGCTGAATGGCCTCTCTCTGCACTGTAGGGATTCTATGATTCTACGATACCTCCTCTCGTGCAGTGGTGAGATTCGGTCCGGGGTTAGTGTGTGCCCCCTTTCAATAATTATCCCATTCCCTTTTCCTCCTCCCTAGCAGGAAATGGGAAGTTTGCGGAAGTTGGGTGATGACAGCATTGGCGATGCCCCCTCTGGTTTGGCAGCCAGGGTAAGGAAAGCGCTGATTTCAATTCTCCAGACCGCAGAATCAAACTGTTCTGGGCATTAATATTCTGTCAGTGTGCTCCAAGTTGTTTGTGAGCTTGACAGCAAAGACTTGCTGAGTAGTTACTTAATATGAGTGTAATATGAAATGTGTAATTTGCAGCCAGTTAATGGTGATCCGCGACAGACCAATGAACTGTGATTGATTAGGCAGCTTCCTCGGAGGGGAGGAAAGGCTCACATCATTAGACCTGGTCTGCCGCAAGGAAGCAGCAACAACTCACTTTAATAACTTCTGCATATACATGCAAAAAAAAGAGCAGTTTATTACCCACTTGTTATTAAAGGATGTGAGCAGTGCATAATTTTTATTTGACAAATAATTGATGAAGGGTAACATTTGGATCATGAGTGCTATCTGCTGCTGGTGGAACTGAGGGGCGTTTGGTCACGGTATCGAGAAGTTGGTTGGAATCTAAAGGCCAGCGAGGAGTAAAATGCTCATCATTGGGAAGTCCGAGTGATTTTTTTCTCTTTGAAGTGTCATCTCTGTTGTAATGTTGGGAACGCTGCAGCCAGTTTCGAATCCTACAGTGCAGAAGCAGGCCATTCAGCCCATCGGGTCTGCACTGTAACAGAGCATCCCACCGTAACTTCACTTACTTACCCCACTAATCCCCCTCTCCTAACCTACACATCTTGGGACACTAAGGGGCAATTTTGCACAGCCAGTCTACCTAACCCGCATATCTTTGGACTGTGGGAGGAAACTGGAGCACCCGGAGGAAACCCACACAGACACGGGGAGAACGTGCAAACTCCACACAGACAGCCACCCTAGGCTGGAATCGAACCCGGGTCCCTGGTGCTGTGAGGCAGCGGTGCTGACCACTGTGCCGCCGTTGTACACAGCAAGCTCCCACAAACAGCTTTGAGGCAAGTGATGACAGCAATTAGTTTTTGAATATGTTGATTGCTGAATAGATATCACACAGAAGTTAGGGAGAGCTCCCATGCTCTTCGAGTAGGACCCCCTGAGACCTCGGGACACTCAGCCCCGGTTTAACCTCCTCTTTATATTGAGGACGCACCTTCAGCAATGTGGCACTCCCTCGGTACTGACGCTGGGAGCGCGGGCCTAGATTCTGTGCTCAGGGTCTTCAGGGTGGGATTCGAACCCATGACCTTCTGACTCGGAGGTGGGTGGTGCCAGCTGCCCAGTGAGGCACGGCTAATGGCCTGGTGCCTCAAGGCTGTGTGCCACAAATGGAAAGGGGATTGAAAGTGGCTGGGGCGGAGAACTGGCAACCTGCCAGTACAAGCAGGATCTGAGTGTCAAGTGCTAATTGAGCCGTCATCCTAATGAGTGTTTGCTGTAAACAAGGGATGGCAGTGCTCCTCTGCACCTCTGTCACTCCCCCCCCCCCTCCTGGACTGTTCACGAGGAAGTGTGACGTCTTTGGGCCAAAGTCATGTCGCAGCTGATTTAATAGACAGCGGCAGAGAAGCACGGCCGTTTGATGCAACCCGGGTGTGATGGACACTGTTGCCTGCCTGTGCGTGATGCAGTGGGTGAAGTAACAAGTACCGTGGCGAGGCAAGACAGAGAGAGAGAGAGAGGGGGGCTGTGTCTGCCTTGCATTCCAACCAACTGTCCTCTCAGCAAGAGCTGGAGGGTGTGAGGGGAAAGCAGAGATTCCCAGCTTCAAGCTGTTCGATTGTATGAAAGCCAATTTGGGACGGCGTTGGGGCTGGAAGCAGAGCAAAGTATGGGGAATGAATGTTTAATAGCTGCCACGGTTGGAGCCAAATACCGTTTAAACCTGCTAGTTCCTACTGTGCCCCTGCAGCAGAGAGGAGGGGGATATATTAGTTGCTGTCAGAGCGCAAGAGATGGATTATTTCAGCAGGGTTAAATCTCAATTTAAATAAAAATTGACCAATGATATTCAATATATCAGTGATTCCGAGGCACATCTCTCTTTGTTTTAACATTATGGTTGGAATTAAATTTTCTGCCATTTGCTTTCATTGAGGGAAAATGGATAAAAATGTTGTGTTCCTGGACAATGTGTTGGATACAACCTCTTGGAACAGGGCCATGGGGTTTATGGGCTGAACAATCATGTGGGGAGTGTGAGCATGCCCGTGTCTGTGTGTACAAGTACCTGTGTCTGTGTGCACACGTGTCTGTGTCTGTGTGCACACGTGTCTGTGTGTGTGTGCACACGTGTCAGTTGTGCACATGCCCGTGTCTGTGTGTACAAGTACCTGTGTCTGTGTGCACACGTGTCTGTGTCTGTGTGCACACGTGTCTGTGTCTGTGTGCACACGTGTCTGTGTCTGTGTGCACATGTGTCTGTGTGCGCGCGCACGTGTGTCTGTGTGTGCGTGCACGTGTGTCTGTGTGTGCGCGCACGTGTGTCTGTGTGTGCGCGCACGTGTGTCTGTGTGCGCACACGTGTGTGTTGTGTGTGCGCACGTGTGTGTGTGCGCACGTGTGTGTGTGTGCGCACGTCTGTGTGTGTGTGCGCGCGCGCGCACGTCTGTGTGTGTGTGTATGTGCACGTGTCTGTGTGTGTGCACACGTCTGTGTGTGTGTGCATGTGTCTGTGTGTGCACACATGTCTGTGTGTGCACACATGTCTGTGTGTGCACTTGCTCGTGTCTGTGTGTGCATGTGCCCGTGTCTGTGTGTGCACACGTGTCTGTGTGTGTGTGCACACGTGTCAGTGTGTGTGTGCACGTGTCTGTGTGCGCGCGCACGTGTGTCTGTGTGCGCGCGCACGTGTGTCTGTGTGAGCGCGCACGTGTGTCTGTGTGTGCGCGCACGTGTGTCTGTGTGTGCGCGCACGTGTGTCTGTGTGCGCGCGCACGTGTGTCTGTGTGCGCGCGCGCGTGTGTCTGTGTGCGCGCGCACGTGTGTCTGTGTGTGCGCGCACGTGTGTCTGTGTGAGCGCGCACGTGTGTCTGTGTGTGCGCACGTGTGTCTGTGTGTGCGCACGTGTGTCTGTGTGTGCGCACGTGTGTCTGTGTGTGCGCACGTCTGTGTGTGTGTGCGCACGTCTGTGTGTGTGTGTGTGTGCGCACGTCTGTGTGTGTGTGTGTGCGCACATCTGTATGTGTGTGTATGTGCACATGTCTGTGTGTGTGTGCACACGTCTGTGTCTGTGTGTGCGCACGTCTGTGTCTGTGTGTGCGCACGCATGTGTCTGTGTGTGCGCGCATGTGTCTGTGTGTGCGCGCACGTGTCTGTGTGTGTGTGCACGTGTCTGTGTGTGTGTGCACGTGTCTGTGTGTGTATACACGTCTGTGTGTGTGTGTGCATGTGCCTGTGTCTGTGTGTGCACACATGTCTGTGTGTGCACTTGCCCGTGTCTGTGTGCGTGTAAGTGCCCATTTCTGTGCGAGCGTGCCCGTGTCTGCGCGCACGCATGCTCCCCTATGTCTCTTCTCTGCGTAATATATGCATGTATCAAAATGCAGGCTGTGTCCCATGGTCAGTGACTAATTTGCTCATTTACAATTCAGCTTTAAGCAGTGTGGGTCTGCTGGCCCAGGAGCAGGTGGGCTGGGTGAGAATTAAGATTCATCCACAGGCCAATCTCCTGCAAGCCCTGGGGATGATTACAGTGCAATCTGTAGCAAGACAAATTCATCTTTCAGTGAAGTGAGCTGCTTGACTGTGATCCGTTAGCAATGGTGCGTGGGTCAGGGTGACTTAATTTGACACTGGGAGCAGAACGAGGAAGTTTGAGCCCCAAAGTGCTTCACAGACAAGAATTGGAATCACTGTTGTTAATGTCAGAAAATTCGGCAGCCATTTTGTACACAGCAAGATCCCAAATGCATTCAGTAAGGTCAGTGACTCGTAAACTGAATTTTTCAAAGGAAGTTGCCTTGCACATTAGGAAAACTCTCTAATCTTGAGAGTGGGAAATATAATATCTCCATATTCACTGCAACAGGGAGTGAAGAACCCAGTTCAACACCTCCTGATCAATTTAACACAAGGTAGGCCCTTCAAAAGTCTGATGGCAGCAGGGAAGAAGCTGTTCTTGAGTCGGTTCGTACGTGACCTCAGACTTTTGCATCTTTTTCCCGATGGGAGAAGGTGGAAGAGAGTATGTCAGGGGTGCTTAATTATGCTGGCTGCTTTTCCGAGGCAGCGGGAAGTGTAGACAGAGTCAATGGGTGGGAGGCTGATTTGAATGAGGGACTGGGCTTCGTTTGTGACCCTTTGTAGTTTCTTGCGGTCTTGGATAGAGCAGGGGCCATACTAAGCTGTGATACAACCAGAAAGAATGCTTTCTATGGTGCACCTGTAGAAGGTGGGGAGAGTTGTAGCGGACATGCCAAATCTCCTTAGCCTTCTGAGAAAGTAGAGGCATTGGTGGGCTCTCTGTAGCACTCTGTTGTGATGTCAGCTAAAAGTTTCTGCCGAAGTTCTGGAGTGTGGGTTGGACTCAGAAACTTCCGACTCCGTGAGGGATCCATGTTAACAACCGAGATCTTGTAGACATGAACGGAAGAAATGTTTCCCTCTTTTAAAAAAAAAAGGACAGTTATCCTTCCCAATAATTTAGGTGAGAAAAGTAAAGGCGGATGTTGAAAAATCCGAATCCTGTGAATATGACATGGGTCTCAGATGGTCACCATGGATACCACACAAAGTGGGACCTGTGGAGTTTTCATCTTCAGACACTTTGATCTGCCATGTTGTCTGTGTGCCTGGCAGTGGCTTTGAAGTGTGAATCTTTTGAATTTTTTCCTGAGTCAATGAAGGGTTGCGTTCAATCTCCAGATGAAGTGGAAAAAAAGAATCACATTTATTAACTGAAAAGAACCGAGAGCCGTCCCTGAGCGGGAAGGGGATGGTCTGGTAGCCCCACTAACCTCGATTCTGTATCCTTGATACGCACTGCTCACAAAGAAATTCGAGAAGATGGAAGAGTGTGTGTGGTGATGCATTGAGAGATTTCTGTGCTTAGCCGACAGCAGTAATAACCCTGGTCGACCCTCTCTCTCTCTCTCTCTCTCTCTCTCTCCTCCCCGCACCGACCCCCCCCCCCCCCCCCCCCCAACTTACATTGCTAGGGGCTGCTGAGGCTGGGACCCCCTGTCCGCATCGCCATGACTACACAGACTAGGGCTGAACTTTGAACCTTTTGACTTGATATAGCTTAGCTGCTCATTGGACAAGCTTGTGGATGGGGTAGAAATTTGACTTGCTCTAGACTTGCCCCATGTAGGTCGTGGACAGGCTTTGGGGAGTCAGGAGGCGAGTTATTAGCCTCAGATCTCCCAGTCTCATATTTTCTTGTTGACACAGTGTTTATATGGCTAGTCCAATTCAGTTTCTGGTCAATGCTACCCTCCAGGATATCGGGGCGGCACGGTAGCACTGTGGTTAGCATTGCTGCCCCACAGCGCCAGGGACCCAGATTCAATTCTGGCCTCGGGTCACTGCCTGTGTGAAGGTTGCACGTTCTCCCCGTGTCTGCGTGGGTTTCCTCCGGGTGCTCCAGGTTATGTTGATTGGCCATGCTAAATTGACCCTAGTGTCAGGGGGATTAGCAGGGTAGATGTGTGGCATTGTGGGGATAGGGTCTGGTGGGATTGTGGTCGATGCTGACTTGATGGGCCGAATGGCCTTCTCCTGCACTGTAGGATTCTATGATTCATAGAAGAATCATAGAAACCCTACAGTGCAGAAGGAGGCCATTTGGCCTTCTCCTGCACTGTAGGATTCTATGATTCATAGAAGAATCCTAGAAACCCTACAGTGCAGAAGGAGGCCATTCGGCCCATCGAGTCTGCACCGACCACAATCCCACCCAGGCCCTAACCCCACATATTTACCCGCTAATCCCTCTAACCTACGCATCCCAGGACTCTAAGGGACAATTTTTAACCTGGCCAATCAACCTAACCCGCACATCTTTGGACTGTGGGAGGAAACCGGAGCACCCGGAGAAAACCCACGCAGACACGAGGAGAATGTGCAAACTCCACACAGACAGTGACCTGAGCTGGGAATCGAACCCAGGACCCTGGAGCTGTGAAGCAGCAGTGCTAACCACTGTGCTACCGTGCCGCCCCTATGGTTCTATGGTTGATATTGTGGGATTCAGTGACGGTAATGCAGTTGAAAGTCAGGGTGATGGACGGATTCTCTCTTGTTGCAGATGGTCATTGCCTGGCATTTGTGTGGCACAATTGTTATATGCCACTTGTCAGCCCAAGCCTGGATAGTGTCTAGTTCTTGTTGCATTTGCACATAGACTCCTTAAACATCTGAGGAGTCTTGAATGATACTGAACACTGTGTGGTTTTCAGCAAACGTCCCCACTTCTGACCTTATGGTAGAGGTATGGTCATAGACAAAGCAGTTGAAGATGGATGGGACACTACCTTGAGGAACTCCTGCAGTGACGTTCTGGAGCTGAGATGATTGATGTCTGACAACCACAACCATCTTCCTTTTGTGCTAGGTCTGACTCCAACCACTGGAGAGTATTTTTCCCTGATCCCCAGTGACTCCAGTTTTGCTCAAACTTCTTAATGCTACAGTAGGTCAGATACTTCCTTGATATCAAGGACAGTCACTCGCACATCTCTTGAGTTCAACTCTTTTGTCCATGTTTAGAACAAGGCTGTATTCAAGTCAGGAGCTGAGTGGTCCTTGCAGAGTGTTAATGAGAAGGTTATTGATATGTGCTGAGGGATAGAGGCCGGAATTCTACCTGTTCCGCCTGCCATGGGAATCGGAGCAGACAATGGAAAGGTCCGTTGACCTCAGATGGGATTTTCCGGTTTTGGGATGAGCAAGGCGATAAAAGCCCACCCAGAGTTTCCAACTCTTCAGGGTTGCAGGAGAACTTCAGGAATTCAAGGGCTGAGTTTCTCCCAAAAAAATTCTAAGAGCTGAATTTGCGTAAGAACTGGAGTAACTCCTGCTGGTTTTCTCAGCGGGATTTTCAAAATGGATCTCAAATACTCTGAGAATCACAGAGAGCCCTTGCGTAAATCATTATAAAAATCTGGGAGCGGGGCCGATTCCCGCTGGAGAGGCCGGCAGCATAGCGCTGAGCGGGCCATTGCGCACAAGCCCATCTATCAGTGCCGAGATCAGTGCATGCACAGTGGCTCCTGTCTGCCGGCCTCCCAATCGCTGGCCAGCTCTGAACACGCCCTGGCCAGCCTTGACCGCCCCCTCCAGCCCGCTTTGATCCCTTCCCCCCCCCCCCCCCCCCCCCCCCACTCCCCCAGTAGTCCCGATTCCCCCGACCCCCCCACCCCAATGCCGAGCCCCGATTGCTGTCCCCCCTCCCTCTGTCACTGATCCCAAGTGCAGAGTGGCAGCAGGACCCCCCCAACCCCACCCATCTCCCCCTCCCCCCCCTCTCCACCCCGCAGACCCGGCCCCCTTGGCACTGCCCGATGCTTGGTGAGCAGAGCCCAAGGTGCCCCCTGGGCTTTGCCACTTTGACCCTTGGGCAGTGTCAGGGGGCCAGGCCGGCACTGCCAAGGTCTCCTTATCCCTGACCTCCTGGGGGACCTCCATGGCCTCTCTTCACTCCAGTCGGATCAGGCCTCCAGTTCCCTGCTAGTGGGGAGATATTGTAAACCCCACTGGAGTGAAACACTCCTGGGGGGGGGAGCGGGGGGCGGGGGGGGGGGGGGGGGGGGGAGAGGAGCTAGCGGGCCAGAGACTTCAGGCCTTGGAATGAAGATTTAAATATTTTAACCAGCTTCCAGTGTGGAGCTGACGCCATCGGAAATCCGGGGCCCAGAGATACGTGGAGGCTGTGGCGGCCAGCGGAGAGCTCACTAAATGGCCTTCGCTTATGTCTCCCGGCCCGCTGTGCTGCTAGGGCAGTGGGCTGGGAGAATCGCCCCTAACATTAACTTCCAGGACACTGCTGCGTGCAACCCTGGAGAAAAGAGACGCAGCAATGGTGAAAAATGCATTTTAAAATAATTCTTATGATTAGGAATAAATGTTTGTGACGTGCCAGACAAAAGGCCGTTTGACTGAAATTTAGAAAACCACCAAACTGGGGCATGGGCCTTTCTGATTGGTGCAGGAAGAGTCATAGAGTCAGAGAGGTTTACAGCATGGAAACAGGCCCTTCGGCCCAACTTGTCCATGCGCCCTTTTTTAAAATCTAATTGCTAATCCCAATTGCCCGCATTTGGCCCATATCTCTCTATGCCCATCTTACCCATGTAACTCTCTAAATGCTTTTTAAAAGACAAAATTGTACCCACCTCTACTACTACAACCTGGCAGCTTGTTCCAGACACTCACCACCCTCAGTGTGAAGAAATTGCCCCTCTGGACACTTTTGTATCTCTCCCCTCTCACCTTAAACCTATGTCCTCTAGTTTTACACTCACCTACCTTTGGGAGAAGATATTGACTATCTAGCTGACCTGTGCCCCTCATTATTTTATAGACCTCTATAAGATCACTCCTCAGCCTTCTACACTCCAGAGAAAAAAGTCCCAGTCTATCCAGCCTCTCCTTATAACTCAAACCACCAAGTCTTGGTAGCATCCTAGTAAATCTTTTCTGCACTCTGTCTAGTTTAATAATATCCTTTCTATAATAGGGTGACCAGAAGCTCCCAATAAGGATGTGTTGGGCAATGGCAGGAGTCCTAGGGTGGGCCAATTGGAGATGGGTGGTCATGTGATACCTCCAGGAATATGTCCAACTAAAGTTGGCAACCTTACTGAATGATGTTTTATTTTTCACCGGGGGAAACTGCCTTTACCATTGCAATTGAGCCATCAGCCACTTAAAGAACACATATGAATGAATGCTTTGGGTGCAGACAGCTTTTCAGGATGCAATTTGCTTTTATCTGGGAGTCCAGCATGCTTTGGATGTCACAGCCTGGGATGGGAGTTGGGCAGATAATGGTATTGAATTAAGTTATGGTTTCGATTATAGATTCGTACGTTCTCTTCAAGCCTCCCTGTGTGATAAGCTCGATTAGAATTACATCCATCCCTTCCATGCACCCCCTTCAGCTATCAGAGCTGTAGATAAGTAGGGGTGTTTTTTTTTATAAGCCACTAATTGAGTGGAAAGCCAACACAAGGCACTGAAGTGTGAGATCTTTGCAGCATTTGACCTAAACAAGCCCTAACAACCCCAGTGTGAAATCATGGCATTAAAAAAACTGCATTGTAGTGTTTGCCCACAAGGTCCCCTGACTGGTCATTATGAGATGATTTTGCAGGAGTCTCAAATATCAGAAGTGTTTGTATTTCACATTGACAAGTACATCCGTGACCCAGAGAGACCTTCTTAGAGGTGAGGTGCCCTCAAAGGATTTACTTGAGCTTCTGGGATTTATTTTTTTTGCCATCGCAGTGTGGATATACAATCCTGGCTGCCACTTCAGCTCATCACTTTATTAAATGTGGCTCTGATCAGCTCAACAACATCCACTTCCCGCTTTCTTTAGCAGACCTTTAAACCTTCAAGTAATGAATTTCCTGATGTTTGACTCACTAGAGGGAATTCTCTCTTCTTTTCAGCTTTCTCTCATCATGGAACATTTCTGGATAATTTTGTATGACTGGTTTCTGCGTACATGGTGTGTGTGTTCTACCATCACCCTCCCCACACTTCACTTCCTTTTCTTAACAATCCTCTTCTGATTTAAGCTGCGGCCTTGCATTTTGAGAGCCTTTTGACACCTGCTCAAGTGGCCAATTTTCAGTCACGGTCTAGTCAGTGAATTGTCAACTGGGAACACAAGCTTGATCCAGATTCTGCCAATTTATTCACTCTCGCACGTTCCTTTCTGACTTACATTCCTCCACCCTCTCTACTGCGATCGCTCACATGTGTCCTCTCTCCCTCTCTTTGTGTGTGTTTTCCCTCTCTCCCCTCTCTCTCTGTTTACCTCTTTCGCATCCTCATTTGTGCTCTCTTTCTCTTCACAACCTCCAGCAGAGTGGTAATTGAGTTAAGTAAGTAAGTCAGTTTATTTATTAGTCACAAGTAAGGGTTATATTAACGCTGCAATGAAGTTACTGTGAAAATCCCCCAGCCGCCACACTCCTTAGTTGAGGTCTTTGTGGAATGTTTTGCTGTTTCTGGTGCATGGATCTGGATCCTTTGGTCCTCTGGAGATCTGCTACCATACTGCTCGAGAGACTATGTGTTAGCGTGCAGTCCTTGCCATTCTTTCTTCCGTCTAGCGTGTTGGAGAGTGAAGTGAGGGAGATTTATTTGTTTTGATTTTCATTTTGCCCCTTGGGGCCCTGAGTTAAGACGATCTATCTGAATGAGTGTGCTGTCAGGGTTCTGAAACAGTTCTATCACTCAACATCCTACTCATGATCCCATTGAAGGACAGAATAGGCTCGAGGCCTGAATGGTCTACAATTCCTATCCTCCTGCACTAGTTTGAGTGCATAACATAGGGAGACTAAACAGGTTGGGAGGAGGGCGAGAATGAAGCTGAATGTGGCAGTTACACATTGAAGAAAACTCAAGGGAATAAAATAAAGCCTTGTTATTTTGACTGTTTCTGAATTTGGTCACTAGTCAAATGTAGGCAGCGTGCTTGTTGAGCAATGCTTTAAGGAATGCTGCACTGTCAAAGGTGCCATCCTTCCGATAGAAAGCTAAACTTGAATTCGGATTTGTAAAGGTTAACGTGTGGGACTGTGCAAAGCAACCACCTCCCCCCCTTCCCCCGATATTGATGAGTTAAGAGAACAAAAGACTAGGAAAGAATGTTCGTGGCTTCAGCAGCATAATGTTGTCATGGATAGTTGCACATTGTTCAGTTGTACAGAATGAACTTAATTTATTTTTAATTTTTTAAAAATTGGTGTCACAAGTAGGCTTACATTAACACTGCAATGAAGTTACTGTGAAAATCTCCCAGTCGCCACACTCCGGCACCTGTTCGGGTAACACTGAGGGAGAATTTAGCATGGCCAATGCGTCTAAACAGCATGTCTTTCGGAATGTGGGAGGAAACCAGAGCACTTGGAAGAAACCCACTCAGCCACGGGAAGAATCTGCAGACTCTGCAGAGACAGTGACCCAAGCTGGGAATTGAACCCGTGTCCCTGGCGCTGTGAGGTAGAAGTGCTAACCACTGTGCCACCCTTACAAGAACTTGTTTTCGTTTGAGCATACCAACATCTCAGTGTTGGGTGGCCTTGCGAACTGGCTGTTATTCTGCTGCAGATGGACAGTCACACTGCGGAACCCACTAAAAGAAGTGAGCTTTCCTAAGTCTAGGTCAATATTTCTCTTTCAAACAATGCCACCCAAAGCTGAGATCAAAGACAGGAAATGTTAGGAATACTTGGCCGGCCAGGCAGCATCCATGGATGTTCATCAGAACTTCATCCAGTGCTATCCATTCATCTCACAACGTGCTTTTCTTTTTCCAGAAGACATGAGGAGGGGGCCACAGTGAAACAACTTGTGGCTGTTTTAGTTTGGTTGTTGCTGGGGTCTGTTTAACGTTATTTTTTTTGAAGAAAAGTTACTGAGAAGGTTTCATTTTTAATTATCTATGGGAGGCTCGTGGAAGACCTTTCATAGAACATAGAAAGCCACAGCACAAACAGGCCCTTCGGCCCACAAGTTGCACCGATCACATCCCCACCTCTAGGCCTATCTATAGCCCTCTATCCCATTAAATCCCATGTACTCATCCAGAAGTCTCTTAAAAGACCCCAACGAGTTTGCCTCCACCACCACCGACGTCAGCCGATTCCACTCACCCACCACCCTCTGAGTGAAAAACTTACCCCTGACATCTCCTCTGTACCTACCCCCCAGCACCTTAAACCTGTGTCCTCTCGTAGCAACCACTTTCACTTAAAGACTTGAGCACTTGCCACGGGTGAGAGGTGTAGCTATGGGAATTCGGCTTTCGGGGGCTTGTTCCAGGCCCTTGGACCTTTCAGCTTTCAAAAAAATGGTCATTTGTTTATTTTGGGAAAAAGCAATTGGTGCTTCAACATTTTGGACCACAGGAGCACGAGGTGACCTTGCAACTTGAGTCTCCCTCTCAGTTAGAATATGGTTGATCTGCATCTCATCTCCATCCAATCTCTGTGGTTTTGTAACTTTTCACTTCCTTCCCTAATAAAAATCTAAATAATCTGTTTTGAGATTGACTGCCCCACGCTCCTCATTCTTCTACGGTGGAGAATGTTCCAGATTTCCACTCCCCTTTATGTGAAGAATTCTTCCAGGCAACATTCCAGAATAGCCTAACATTAACTTCTGTAAATGAAAGGTTGAAATCATAGAAACCCTACAGTACAGAAAGAGGCCATTCGGCCTATCGAGTCTGCACCGACCACAATCCCACCCAGGCCCTACCCCCATATCCCGACATATTTACCCGCTAATCCCTCTAACCTACACATCTCAGGACACTAAGGCAATTTTTAGCATGGCCAATCAACCTAACCCGCACATCTTTGGACTATGGGAGGAAAGCGGAGCACCCGGAGGAAACCCACGCAGACACGAGGAGAATGTGCAAACTCCACACAGACAGTGACCCAAGCCGGGAATCGAACCCAGGTCCCTGGAGCTGTGAAGCAGCAGTGCTAACCACTGTGCTACTGTGCCGCCCTAAACTTCCTCCCTCCTACTCCCTTAGTCTCTCTATCATGATGGTATAAAGGCACCAATCACTCATAAGGGACTGTATTAACATGTTGTGGGTTCTGTTGTAACATTGCAACATGTCGATCTTGCTTGGACTGTCTATATTCAAGAATTATGGATTTCACCATGTGTATCATTCATTCAGCTCGGTCATCAGATCTCGGGTAGTGAGAAGTAGTGTGACTGATATTCCACTTCTCACACATATTGAAATGGCTTACCAACAAATCTGCTGTGATCTCTCTCGGCACACCAGATAAACTGAAAATAATAGCGTGTGCTCCACAGCTGTATTTGACATATTGTGAAATTGCCAAGTATTGGTGTACTTAGTAAAGTAGTTGACAATGACTTTGAAGTCAGTGCCATGTACAGGAAGGTCAGATGCAACTTTGGACCAAGGATGGGTGTAAACTTCATGTGAATCAATGGTCTTTGTGCTGACATGGTGTATGTTTTTGACATGCCTCTCACTTCTTGATGGTGACTTCATTGTCACTGTTAATACTGGACCAATAAACTGTATTTTTTGCGAGTCTTATTGTCTGACCTGTGCCCACATATGAGTGATGAAGTTTCTGCAGAGTATCAGGTTGCAAAGATTCTGGTATGGTGATCTGCCTGCTTTGAAAAATGACTCCCTGAAAGATGCCTAGTTTGTCCTGGTAAGGCCAAAATGGTCTTGTGTGTTTGTGCACACGTTACATTGAATCAAACCATCCTTCAATGACGGTTGTCTGTAGAGTCTGTGATGCAGAATTCCTTTGATGTTTCTTTGTTTAGCTGCTGTCTTTCGTGTTGTGCAAAATTACCAGATCAACTGATGGACTTGCATTCTCCGGGAAGTGTAAGGTTATAGCTTGGAACTCCCAATTTGGTCAGAACATTCTGGATATTTCGACGTTAGGTCATGAACTGAGATGATAGGGTAGTTTCTATAGTATAAGACCCAGCACATATAGGGTTAACATGGCACTGAGCACAGTACCACCCTCACTGATGTAAGAGAACACATGGCCTGCACCAAGGGGTCAATCCAATGTTGGACAGAGCAGTGTGTGCTGGCAAGCATGGAGACGGCTCCGAGTTGAACACTTCGGGCGGGATTTTCCGGCCTCGCTCGCCCCAAAACCAGAAAATCCTTCCCAAGGTCAACGGACCTTTCATGGTCCATCCCTCGCCCGCTCCAATTCCCATGGTGGGTGGGATGGTAAAATTCCAACCTTTATGTTTATACATAGCTCTTGAAGTTAATAAGTATATACTTAAGACCACAAAGACTTCATAATACCAACTGAACGGTATCCACCATCCTCCAATAGTTTCTGAGATTGATCTGCCACGTGAGGTCTGACTGATTCCATGGATTGTTCCTAGTGTGAGGTCATAGCATTGCTGATAGACCTGCAATGGTTGGGCCTTTAGTCACCACAATGTAGTTCATCTGTAACACCCAGGCAGGTTGATGATACTTTCACTCCAGGACTATGAATCCTGCACATGAAATTAGTGAACGGTTATATGCGGAAGATTGTGCAATAGTAGCGTTCGCCATGGCCTTCAATGTCTTTTAGAATCTGCAGAGGTAGCATGTTGGCACCTGCCCCGTGTCAGAATTGGTCAATGATGAATCATTGCCAACTTAGAGCAGATAATTTGAATCTTGGCCAACACATCAGATGGTGTGACGGTATCTTCTCTTTTCCATGAGGTTGACAGTGTGAACATTTTTTAAATTCATTCATGGGACATGGTCGTCGCCGGCTGGCCAGCATTTATTGCCCATTCCCAGTTTCCCTTGGAGGGCAGCTGAGAGTCAACCACATTTGAGTTAGGAGCGGGAGTGGTCACTCAGCCCTTCGAACCATCTGATTGTTACTTCAATCTACGTTCTTGTCTACCCCGATAATCTTTCACCCCTTTGCTAATCAGGAATCTATCTAGTTCTGCCTTAAAGGTATTCAAAGATTCTGCTTCCACTGACTTTTGAGGAAGAGAGTTCCAGATACTCTCAACCCTCTGAGAGAAACAATTCTCCTCATCTCTATCTTAAATGAGCAACATTTTATTTTTAAACAGTGACCCCTGGTTCTAGGTTCACTGACAAGAGGAAACATCCTCTCCACATCCACCCTGTCAATACCCCTCAGGATCTTAAAGATTTCGATCAAGTTGCCTCTTACTCTTCTAAAGTTGAGTAAATACAAACCTAACCTCTCCACACTTTCCTCAGAAGACAACCTGTCCAGTCCTGGAACCTGTCTAGTAAACCTTCTCTGAACTGTTTCTAATGCATTTACATCTTTCCTTAAATAAGGAGACCAGTACTGTGCACAGTGCTCCAGATGTGGTCTCACCAATGCCCTGTACCACTGGAACATAACCTTCCTAATTCTGTAATCAGTTCCCCTCACAATAAACACTAACATTCTATTAGGTTTCTGAACTACTTGCTGAACCTGCACACTAGCCTTTAGTGATTCTACTGCTCTCCATCTCACCATACACATCACTGTCGTGCTCTGTTTTGTCTGGCACCTCATATCTTTCTGATGGGATACCTGATGGTTATTCTTCTTGCCTGAAGATCCCATTGTGTATGATCTGTTTGGATCAGTGCACGGCTCTTTCTAGTTGAATCATCCTTTACTCTCATGAACTTCATGGGGAGATGATGGTGTCACTGGACCAGTAATCCAAAGACCACGGTGAAAGCTCTGGGAAGGTGGGTTCAAATCCCCAGACAGCTCATAGAATTATAGAAATCCCTACAGTGCAGAAGGAGGCCATTCGGCCCATCGAGTCTGCACCGACCACAATCCCACCCATGCCCTATTCCCGTAACCCCACATATTTACCCGGCTAATCCCCTGACACTCGGGTCAATTTAGCATGGCCAATCATCCTAACCCGCACATCTTTGGACGATGGGAGGAAACCGGAGCACCCGCAGGAAACCCACGCAGACACTGAGAGAACGTGCAAACTCTACACAGACAGTGACCCAAGCTGGGAATCGAACCCAGGACTGCGCCACCTAGCTCAATTAATAAGATCTGGAACTAAAACTGAGTCTTTATGAAAATTGTTATTGATTATCGTAAAAACCCATCTGGTTCACTAATATACTTTAAGGAAGGAAATCTGCCATCCTTACTCGGTCTGGCCTACTTGTGACTCCAGACCCACAGCAACGTGGTTAATTCTGAACTGTCCACAAAAATGGCCTCCTAAGCCATTCAGTTCAAGGGCATTTGGAGTGGGCAACAAATATAAGGGCACCACTCACTCACAGCAGAAAAGGGCACTCTGATGAAGGTTCATCCAGACTCAACATTGGCTCTATTCTCTCTCCACAGATGCTGTTGGACCTGCTGAGATTTTCCAGCATTCTGTTTTTGTTGTGTGTGTGGCCTAAATCCTGGTCGCTTGTCTGTCCCGACAGAGCTAACCCAATGCTGATCCTCTCAATGCATGGTCACACTCACTGAACTGACAGAGTTTGCACTTACACATTGCAATCTCACCATGAGGGATCCATCTGCTTAAGAGTGCAGAAAGATTTACTGGGATGCTACCGGGACCTGATGGTTCGAGTTATAAGGAGAGGCTGGATTGATTAGGATTTTTTTTCCCTGGAGAGTAGGAGGCTTAGGGGTGAGCTTATAGAGGTCTATAAAATAATGAGGGGCATAGATAAGGTAGATAGTCAACATCTTTTCCCAAAGGTAGGGGAGTCTAAAACTAGAAGGCATAGGTTTAAGGTGAGAGGGGAGAAATACAAAAGGGTCCAGAGGGGCAGTTGTTTCACTCAGAGGGTGGTGAGTGTCTGGAATGAGCTGCCAGAGGCAGAGCAGGGGCGGGTACAATTTAGTCTTTTAGAAAACATTTAGACAGTTATGTGGGTACAATGGGTATAGAGGGATTAGAGCCAAATGTGGGCAATTGGGACTAGCTTAGTGTTAAAAACTGGGCAGCATGGACAAGTTGGGCCGAAGGGCCTGTTTTCATGCTGTAAACCTCTATGACCTCTATGAATCCATGCTTACCAGTTCTTTGAGCATTATCCCGGTCCTATGCCTTCAAAGCTCTTCTGTGCAGCCACCATGTTACGCTTTCAACACACTCTGATGCTGTTACTCCATGGTGGTCTGACTAGAACATTGAGGGTCATTTCATGCCAAGTAGCATGAGCTAAGGCTGTTCACCATGTCGTACCTGCATTTAACCTTGCCAGGCAGTCTGACCACTGCCGAGTGCCATGTCGTGTTTTTATAATCATATAATCATAAGGGATTGGGTAAACACGTTATAGATTCATTTATTTAAACTAGGCAAATGAGAACAGGTATCGATGGATATAAAGCTTGAAGACATCAGTGGCAGAACCATGTGTGTGTGCTCTGCCCAAAAGCAAAAGTCAAACCAAGACTCGATGACATGACACATTTCCATTCCAGGGATGTCATGCCGCTATCCCTTAAGGGTATATTTCAGCACTTTCTTCCCCTCCCTTGCTCTCCTGCTCCCCCCCCCCTCATGCTTGCTTCCTACCCTCCACTTGCTCCTTGCCTCGCATGCTGCTCCTTCCTCATTCCACCCTATCATTCCACCTCATCTGCCTTTTCCCATCTCATACTCTTTTTTTAAATTCCCACTTTCACTCTCTCACATTCTTTCCTTTCTCACTCGCTGTGGGATTAACCTGCCTGACTTTCTCTCTGGAACATTTTTCCCGTTAAGGAAGCAGAGAGAGTTTTAACATGAGATCACTAATAACCCAGAGGGAGGGAGCTGAAGCGTTTAGTGTGTGGTTGGACGTGTATCGAGCCCTTTCTGTATGCAATGACGATGATGATGTGAGAGTGACACCTAGTTAGCCTGGTAAGGTCTTCACCCCTGCCTAAGAGATTGCATGCAGAGGAAGAGAGTGACAGATAGCAAGGTCAGACTCCAATGCTTTCCTGCTCTCTCGCTCCCCTTCCTGTTTGTTTACCTGTTAGTCGGGTCTTCTGAGCATTGGGCAGACATCAAGGGAGCGATCTCAATTTCCATATCCACCTTTAACAACATGCGTGGGCATGAGGAGTGTTCACACACATACTGTAGGGAGGAATCCCTCCCCAGCTGGACTGGCAATTGAAGGATGCAATTTATTCTTGTTATGCCAATGTACAGATAGCCAAGGTGACCTTTTAAAAAAAGATTTCTCGTCTCTCTTCCTTGTTGTTTAAGTTTAAAGTTTATTTATTAATGTCACAAGAGGCTTGCATTATCATAGAATCCCTACAGTGCAGAAGGAGGCCATTCGGCCCATCGAGTCTGCACCGACCACAATCCCACCCAGGCCCTATTCCCGTAATCCCACATATTTACCCTGCTAATCCCCTGACACCAGGGTCAATTTAGCATGGCCAGTCAACCAAACCTGCACATCTTTGGACTGGGGGAGGAAACTGGAGCACCCGGAGGAAACCCACGCAGACACGGGGAGAACGTGCAAATTCCACATAGACAGTGATCCGAGGCGGGACTTGAACCCAGGTCCCTGGCATTGTGAGACAGCAGTGCGAACCACTGTGCCATCATGCCGTAACACTGCAATAAAGTTACTGTGAAAATCCCCTAGTCGACACACTCCAATGCCTGTTCGGGTAACACTGAGGGAGAATTTAGCACGGCCAATGCACCTAACCAGCACGTCTTTCAGATTGTGGGAGGAGACTGGAGAACCCGGAGGAAACCCATGCAGAGACAGGAGAACATGTAAACTTTACGCCCTTGTTGTAAATGTGTGTTGTAGTTTTACCCGGTGCTACACTTCAAAACTGTGCAGAATAGTTTTACTTTTCACAAGTAACAATCAAATGTTGGTTTGCTATTCACTAAAAGTCTTTTGCTATTTTCTCCCTTTCTTTGCTGTGTCTTCATTGCCTCGGCTTTAACCTCCAGGATTCTCTCCTTCCTCCTCTCTCTCTTAAGATGCTCTTAAAACCTACCTCTTTGTTCAAGATTTTGGATACCTGTTCTAATGTCTCATTTTGTGGCTTGGAGTAATGTTTTGTTTTGTAATGCCTCGGTGAAGCACCTTGGGATGCCTTATAGGTGTTACATTAATACAAATTGTGGTTGTTCCTTCTTCCCCTTGTATTTATCCCCTTTTTATAAAAATCCAAAATAAAGGCATCATGTATTTTAATGTTTAAGCCACTGTGTGGTAATCTGCCACCTCTGAGTTCTACCTTAGTAACTGGAACGTCATAAGTCCCATCTCGTGGGATCACGAACCGCCCCAGGTCAGAGAGAGCCTGTTTCGAAGAGTAGGGCATCTCCTGGTGATAACTCCTTCGGCACTAATCTAGGATGTTTCCCCTCTTGTGTTGGTGTGTCACTGACGTGAGTGTGTGTGTGCAGTCATGCAAGATGCTACTTCCCACCATCTCCGATTGAGCTTCTGTTTAATTGCCTTTCTCTTGTGTCTCCAAGGGGACATAGCTGCCAGTGCTTCATTAACTACAGTGGTTTACCTTGCCTGCTCTCCCAATCTTTTTGACCTTGATGATGCCCCGACGCCAGGGGGTTTCTCAAACAAGACCTACAGTGAAGTCAATGCGGATGGCGAAGGGCTAATATGTTGAACAGGAAAATAGATACTTATAAAGTAGCGTTATTTTCCATAGCGTGACTCCTGATTGGAGGAAAATGGAATGGTGTGCAAGAAAGGGGAAGAAGTGAGAAAGACCACTCGATCCATCTTAGAGCATCCATTCAGAAAGATTTTAATTGACCAAATATTTATTTTTATTTGGTGTGAAGGCCAGTATTAATTGTCCATTCCTGATCATACGTGAACGTGAGATAGTGGAGGTGAGCTGCCTTCTTGAACTGCTGCAGTCCGTGCAGTGTAGGTACAGCCACAGTGCTGTTAGGAAGGGAGCTCCAGGTTTTCGACCCAGCAGCACTGAAGGAGCGGTGATATGTTTCTAAGTGTGGACAGTGTGTGACTTGGAGGAGATGATGTTCCCAAACATCTCCTGCCATACCTCCAATAGTAATTCTTGTTCATCCATTGAAGGTGTCCGAAAAGCTTCCTCAGATCCATCTTAAATTTGCCTTTTTATTTATTTGAGCCCTTGTCCTGCTCTTTCAATCTAGTTTGAAATAATGTTCCACATTTACTCCTTCCTGTCTGCTGAATTTGTCTGTTTATCTCTCTGCTGCCTCCTTTTAAGGTTAAAAAGAACTTTGAGAAAACAGGTGATGCTGCCTGCACTGTTAAAACATGACAAATTTGCAGACTTGAGGAGGTAACCAAAAGTATTGATGAGGATAGTGCTGTGGATGTGGTGTACGTGGACTTTCAGAAGGCATTCGATACAGTGCCATACAACAGACTCATGAGAAAAGTTGTAGTTCCTGGAATAAAAGGGACAATAGCAATGTGGATACAAAATTGGTTGAATCATAGAATCATACTCTCTCCACTCACATTGTTTTGTTTCTTAAAGACTTGATTAGTTGTAAGTATTCGCATTCCAACCATTATTCATGTAAATTGAGTTTGTGTCTTTATATGCTCTCTTTGTGAACAGAATTCCCACTCACCTGAAGAAGGGGCTTGCAGCTCCGAAAGCTTGTGTGGCTTTTGCTACCAAATAAACCTGTTGGACTTTAACCTGGTGTTGCTAAACTTCTTACTGAATCATAGGAAGCAGAGAGTAATGGTCAATGTACATTTTTTTGGGCTGGAGGAAAGTTTGTAGTGGGGTTACCCAGAGGTTGGTATGGAGACCCTTGTTTCTCTGATGTATATTAATGATCTAGATCTTGGTGTGCAGGGGACAATTTCAGATGACACAAAACTTGCAAGTATTTTAAACAGTGAAGAGGACAGTGCAGAACTTTAAAAGGAGGCAGACAGGTTGGTGGAGTGGGCAGGTAGATGGCAGATGAAGTTTAATGCGGAGAAGTGTGAGGTGATGCATTTTGGTAGGAAGAACATGGAGAGACAATATAAAATAAGGAATAAAATTCATAGAAGGGTGCATGAGCAGAGGGACTTGGGTGTATATGTGGACAGGTCTTTGAAGGTGGCAGGACAGTTGGAGAGAGCAGGTGATAAAGCATATAGTATTCTGGGCTTTATTAACAGGGGCATAGAATACAAGAGCAAGGAGGTTATGCTGAACTTACACAAGACACCAGTTAGACCTCAGCTGGAATATTGTGCACAGTTCTGGGCGCCATGCTATAGGAAGGGTGAGAATGTAATGGAGAGAGTGCGGAAGAGGTTTACAAGAATGGTTCCAGGGATGAGAAACTTCATGAATGAGGATAGATTGGAGAGTTAGGACTGTTCTCCCTGGAGAGAAGAAGGCTAAGAGGAGATTTGATAGAGATGTTCAAAATCATGAGGGGGATGGACAGAGTAGAGAAACTGTTCCCGCTCGGAAAAGGATCAAGAATGAGAGGGCACAGATTTAAAGTGATTTGCAAAAGAAGCAAATGTGATGTGAGAAAAAAAACAATTTCAGTGTTGGGGTCTGGGATGACTGTCTGGAAGTGTGCTGGAGGCAGGTTCAATTGAGGCATTCAAGAGGGCATTAGATGAATATTTCAAGAGAAACAACGTGCAGGGGAATGGCACTAAGCTATGATACTCGTTTGGAGAGCTGGTACAGACACGATGGGCCAAATGGCCTCCTTCTGCACTGTAACACTACTGTGATTCTGTGACTGAGCAGTTTACAGATGCCCAGTGTTTCCAGGCATATGGGGTGTGAGGCACAGCCCAGAATGTACTCAGCTGTCTTCTGCTTTCCATAGGCTCGAGTCTTTGAACTGTTGTGGGGTATAACTACAGCCTAAAATCTAGCCTGCTACTTCAATGCTGCACTGAGGGAGTGCTGCACTGTTGGAGCTGCCAAGTACAAGGCACAATGTTTTAAAACTGCCAGGGTGTTTCTTGTAGCGAGGCCATGAAAGTAGCATTGGCACTATGCCTGGTAAATGCTTACATCTAACATGAGACTTCCTTTTAGAGAGCATTCCCTCTCTCACTGTTGAAAGACTGGCACTTTGTGTATTTAAGGTAGCAGTATTGGTTATTAGTAATTTATTTCTTATCAATCTGCCTGGATATTATTGACGAGCTTGGTGTTGGAACAGTATTGGAAGCTGAAACCTCACATGCAAATGACCACAATCGCTTCAATGATGATCAATTAAGAGTGTGAACACTGACCCTTGATATCCGATTCACAGAATACTGACTCCTTCAGCTGTTTTTGCTCCCCGCAGCTATGATCGAGCATGCATTAAAGCAGAAATATCCCTTACCTTGCTGTCTACTTGTCGCTCTTGGTTCAATTTCATCAATTCACCAACTATTTAGTCAACTCTTTGCACTAATAAAGATTTGTGAAGATCATTGTTAAATGCATCACTTTACCACATGTGAATTTAAAGCTATATCATTCACTCTTGTCTTGAAGCCAATTTCAAATAAAATCAAATGAATCCCAAATCAGCCCAAGTCCATTCAAGACTTGAAACTTATCCCACGGGCGGCACGGTGGCACAATGGTGAGCACTGCTGCCTCACAGCACCAGGGACCCAGGTTCGATTCCCAGCTTGGGTCACTGTCTGCGTGGAGTCAGCACATTCTCCCCGTGGCTGCGTGGGTTTCGTCCGGGTGCTCCAGTTTCCTCCCAGAGTCCGAAAGACGTGCTGGTTAGGTGGATTGGCCATGCTAAATTCTCCCTCACTGTACCCGAACAGGCAACGAAGTGTGGCGACAAGGGGATTTTCACAGTAACTTCATTGCAGTGTTAATGTAAGTCTACTTGTGACACTAATAAATAAATAAACTTTATACTTTAAACTTTTTTTTAAACTTTAAAAGATTTTGAAATGCTGTTCTCGCCCTCCTGTCACAGGACAGGATAAAATTCTTCTCGTTGTTGAATCATTCTCTTCTCGAGTGCAGCGATAAATTCCTCTCTCTCTTTCCATCACAGGCTTTTTATTTAGTTTATTTTCTTGTTCCTTGGAGCTCCCATCCCTTGTTTCTTCTAATCCTGTCCAAAATACATTCCCTTCTGTTTGACCTGCTTCCTGTCAGCTAACTGAGCACCGATATGCGGTAGAACTTTGTTATAATCTTGCCAAGGCCACCATAACCCTTTATTTACAAAGCAGAGAATCACAGAATCCTACAGTGCAGAAGAGGTCCTTCAGCCCATCGAATCTGCACCGACGCATGAAAGGCCCTGACCTGCCCACCTAATCCCACTTTGCCAGCACTTGGCCCATAGCCATGAATGTTATGGTGTGCCCAGTACCCATCCAGGTACTTTTTAAAGGATGTGAGTCATCCCGCCTCCACCACCCTCCCAGGCACTGCATTCCAGACCGTCACCACCCTCTGAGTAAAAGATTTTTCTCAAATCCCCCCGAAACATCCCGCCCCTCACTTTGAACTTGTGTTCCCTCATAACTGACCCTTAAACTAAGGGGAACAGCTGCTCCCTATCCATCCTGTCCATGTCCCTCATAATCTTGAACACCTCAATCAGGTCGCCCCTCAGTCTTTTCTGCTCCAGAGAAAACAACCCAAGCCTATCCAATCTCTCTTTATAACTTAAAAGTTCCATCCCAGGCAACATCCTGGTGAATCTCCTCTGCACCTCTGAACAGTGCAATCACATCCTTCCTATAATGTGGCGACCAGAACTGCACACAGTACTCCAACTGTGGCCTCATCAAAGTTCTATACAACTCCATCATGACCTCTCAGCTTTTGTAATCTATGCCTCGATTGTTAAAGGCGAGTGCGCCATACGCCTTTTTCACCACCCTATTAACCTGCCTTTCCACCTTCAGTGATCTATGGACAAACACGCCAAGGTCCCTTTGTTCTTTGGAACTTCCCAGTGTCAGACCTTTCTGCCTTGTCAGAAGAGCCCCATGCCTGATTGGCATTTGAAAATTATGTATTTTCACTAAGATGATAGAGTATCTGTATCAGCGGCCCAGGTTCGAAACACGACAAGAAGCGACCCAGTCTTAAGTCAAATAATGGATGTAGTCTTACAAGGGAAGACTATTCATAGGAATCAGCCTGGCTTGCGTCCCTATCTGTCAATGAGGTGGGAGTTGTCTGTAACAAACAGATATCTCTTGTGGGGTATGAGAATGGTCATTCCTCCCACGTTACATAGGAAGGTGCTAGATCAAATGCACCAAGGGCACCTGGGTGTGGTGCAGCTAAAGGAGATTGACAGGAGCTATTTTTGGTGGCCGGGCACTGACTCCCAAATCGAGGAGAAGGCAGGTGCTTGTGAATCCTGTGCGGTAGTGTGGAAAGCACCGCCATTGTCACCCCTCCACCCATGGGAATGGCCTGAAGCTCCATGGCACAGGGTCCGATTTTACTTGGGCTCCTTGATGCCACACTCAATCAAATGATGCCCTGATGTCAAGGGCAGTCACTCTCACCTCACCTCTATAGTTCAGCTCTTTTGTCCATGTTTGGACCAAGGCTGCAATGAGATCAGGAGCTGAGTGACCCTGGTGGAACCCAAACTGAGTATCAGTGAGCAGGTTATTGCTGAGTAAGTGCCACTTGATAACACTGTTGATGAGTCCTTCCATCACTTTACTGATGAATGAATGCTTTCAGTACACAGGCCTGAGCCCGGAGACCTACAGAATACCGCTCTGGGTTGAGACAGCGGGTATTAAGCCCCCGCTGCTCATTGCCCACTGGGCAAGCCCCTGCTTGCTCAATAGGGGACTTCATTCTCCATGAAGCCCACGGGGAAATCTATTGATGATCTCCCGGGTTCTTCGTGAGCACCATAACAGACCTGAACCCTCCCAACATCGACTCGAATCATTGGAGAATCTCTTGTAACCGCTTTTATTTCAGTTTTGATTTAATTTTCAACCCTGATGACCTCTGCAGTTCCACACTGAATTGTCACTCAATCACCTGCACCCTCCATTCTCAACCTATTCAAAACTGTGCTGCTCGTATCCTACCTTGGCCCAGGTCTGGGTCACTTGTGTATGTTCCTTCCCACCCCCGTGTAATATTGGTCCCCAGCCCTTAACACAGCTATTGTTTTTGACATCTTCATTCTTGCGTTGATATCCGTTCCTACTCTCACTCACCCCTCCTCTGTAACATTCCCCAGTCCCGCAACCCTCCCCGATCAAGGTGAGGTGTTTTGGTTAAGCTATTTCCGTTGGCCGGGGTTTGATGACCGGAGATCACCGATTTACGATGGTTGTCAGATGAACCAGAGGGATGGTGAGACAGTGACAGGTGTGTGGAGACCAGTTAAGCAACGTGTCAAGAGAAAGCATAACAATCAAACTTGATACATCAGGCAGACCCCAGGCTTAGGTGACAGTCTATACAAACCGGCATGCAGGGAGCCAGCATTGATTTGATGGACTGAATGGTCCCTTTGTGCTGTGATGCCTCTACAAATGGATGATCTCAGTCAGAACAGTGATGGAAATTGAAACTGCTCCTCAACAGGGCTTCGCAGACTCTACCTGGTAAAAGTGCAGATATTGTGCAAGGACAGGATCAAATATGGCAGATCATTCTTTAAAGTTTAAGTTTATTTATTCGTGTCACAAGTAGGCTTGCATTAACACTGCAATGAAGTTACTGTGAAATCCCCTCGACACCACACTCTGGCACCTGTTCGGGTACACTGAGGGAGAATTTAGCATGGCCAATGCACCTAACCAGCACGTCTTTCAGACTGTGGGAGGAAACCGGAGCACCCGGAGGAAACCCACGCAGACACAGGGCGAATGTGCAAACTCCACACAGGCAGTGACCTGAGGGTGGAAGCAAGCCCGGTGTCCTGGTGCTGTGGAGGCAGCAGCGCTAACCACTGTGCCACCGTGCCGCTGTGATCTCTCATCTTGTCCATCCCAGTCCAACGCCGGCAGCTCCACATCTTCTCCTTCAGATGCCTCTTGCAGCCGTCCTATAATTTCTGCACTTACTTCATTATCGCTGATTTCAATCATCCTGACAAGAATGATAATTTAATACAGAAACATCACAGACTCCGTGCCTTCTCAATTAGCAGATGGGGCACCAACCAGCTATCAGAGATAAGCCAGCAAGTGGAAATGTGACCAGCTTAATTGTATGTTTTTTTTTCAAAATCCTTGGAATTATAATTTGTGTTTGCCTCTGCTAATTAGGAAAGCAGCATTTTCTGATGAAAATACACAGACACAGAAATAGAAGAGCACACCTACTCGAAACGTGTACAAAATCGTACTTTAATTGCTGTTTCTTCCCCCCGGCAGGAGTGAATGAGAGGTGTCAGCTGTTGCCCTTGCCTCTGAGCCAGAAGGTTGTGGGTTCAAGTCCCCACTCTGGCACATCAGCACAAAATCAAGGCCGGCACTCTGGAGAAATACTGATCGGAGACGCTGCCTTTCTGATGAAACATTTAAAGTTTAAAGTTTATTTATTCGTGCCATGATGATGGGGCAGACTCAATGGGCCGAATGGCCTAATTCTGCTCCTATATCTTATGACCTTATGGTCACAAGTGAGGTTTACATTAACACTGCAATGAAGTTACTGTGAAAATCCCCTAGTCGCCACATTCCAGCGCCTGTTTGGGTACATTGAGGGAGAATTTAGCATGGCCAACGCACCTAACCAACACGTCTTTCGGACTGTGGGAGGAAACCGGAGCACCCGGAGGAAACCCACACAGACACGGGGAGAACGTGCAGACTCCACACCGACGCGGTGGCACAGTGGTTAGCACTGCTGCCTCCCGGCGCCAGGGTCCCAGGTTCAATTCCAGGCCTCAGGTCACTGTCTGTGTGGAGTCTGCACGTCCTCCCCGTGTCTACGTGGGTTTCCTCCGGGTGCTCCGGTTTCCTCCCAAACTCCAAAGATGTGCGGGTTAGGTTGATTGGCCATGCTAAATTGCCCCTTAGGGGTTAGTAGGGTAAATATGTGGGGTTACGGAAATGGGGCCTGGGTGGGATTGTGGTCGGTGCAGACTCGATGGGCTGAATGACCTCCTCCTGCACTGTCGGGATTCTATGACTCTATGACAGTGACTCAAGCTGGGAATTGAACCCATGTCCCTGGCGTTGTGAGGTAGCAGTGCGAACCACTGTGCCACCGTGCCACCCACGGAACGTGGAACAATTCCATGAAACATGGAATTGAAGTTCCACCTGCCCCTTCTAGTAAATGTAAAAGATCCTGTGGCATCCTTTGGCAGAAGGATTTATTCCTGATGTCCTGGCTAACATTGATCACATTGTTCCCTGTGCGAGCTTGCAATGCACAGATTGGCTGCTACCTTTCCTGCATTGCAACAGTGACGATACTTCAAGTATTTAAGAAGAGTTGCCAACTGCACTTAAATGTATTCCAGGAGGTTACATCACATGATTAACCCCACGCTCCATCATTAATTGGCCAATGTTGTGTCTTCCCAGACCAATTGAAAAGCATGGAGACTCATTACGCAGTTGGATGATGCCTGACTGTTGGCCAAACAGCCTTTTTATTTCTTCTCATGTTCAGTAACTTGGTCATGAGAAAGGTTCAAAGAAAATGAGAGAGAAAATCTTTTTTTTTTCATGTCCCAATGATTTTTCTCCAGGATTTTTCTTTATTCATTTGTGGGACATGGGCGTCGCTGGCTAGGCCAGCATTTATTGCCCATCCCTAGTTGCCCTTAGAGAGCGGTTGAGAGTCAACCACATTGCAGTGGCTTTGGAGTCACATGTAGGCCAGACCAGGTAAAGACGGCGGATTTCCTTCCCTAAGAGACATGAGTGAACCAGATGGGTTTTTCTGACAATTGACAACAGTCCAGGGTCGCACACAGCAGTGTCCTGAAGATTGATCTTCGATTCCTGGAGACTCCAGGCCACTCCTGGAGGATTGACGACCCTATAATTCATTTGCCAGAAAAGACAAAAGGATGTGCTGAGGTTGACGCTTTACAATTACAAAATTGTTTTGCCAAAGCAAACCTTTCTTCACACTGTCTGATTTAAAAGAAAATTATGTTTGCATCTGTGAGCAACACGTGTACTGCCCATCCCTGGTTGTGCTGATGGCACTTAAGGTTGAACCGCGTCATGTGGGACTGGAGTCACATGTGTAGGCCGGATGATGTATTGGATTCCTTTCCCGGATGGAAATTTCTGGATCTGGCGCGCACAATGCCAGCTTGGTTATCTTCCATTTTGCAACTTGCCCCATGGGATTTGACCTTGTGACCTCTGTGCAGCCCTTTAGCTGCCAGGCTACAAGAGTGTTTGCTGCAGAGATGTATCCTCTGGTAAGGAGGGCTAGGGCAGATACGCTGGTCGGTAGATTGGTAAAGGTGCTTCAGTCACGTCCCATCTCCAAACTGCAGCAGATTAAATGATCAGATCTGGTCCAGTTTGACATGATTTTGGCCCTTCATTGAAACAAGGTGGAGGTGGCTTCAACCCAGGTTTGAGTGCCCATTAACACAAAATTGCCCGTAATTTAGCACTATACTGAGAGGGACACAGACCGAGAAAGGCCCACCCTTCCCGATAAATAACCCTTTTTAAAAAAAGAACTCTAGTATTTAGTGCATAAAAAAAGCCCAATTATTTCCATCTGTGTGTTTCATCCCAAAGTTAATGGCACAGAAATAGACAGTGGTTGAAGAGAGGGACCTATCGAGGTATGATGATGAGGTGGGCAGACAATTGGTTGGTGGACCTACCTGAGGAACCTAGGGGCCACATTGTGCCTTTGTACATTATTCTAGCACTGTTCATGAGCTTCCCTAAGCCTGACAGCACAGGGACAACTTGTCTATGTTCAATCGGTGCATCTCACCCACTTATCTATCCTTATTGGTGTAACCTCCGATTCTTTCTCCCTCATGAATTTACCTAGCTTCTCGTTAAACACATCTATGCCATTCTTTTCAAATACTCCTTTAATTGTAGCACTGGCTGCCACATTCTAACCATAAGGAAGGTTGGATAAAGAATTCTATCTTTGATTTATTTGTGACCATCTTAAGTTTATGGTCATTTGGACTCTTCTCCCCCCCCCATCACCACCACGAAGGAATGGAAGTATCTTCACTGTCCTTTCGAACCCTTGCATGACTTGAAAGACTTGCAGCCAGGTCGCATCTCCTCAATCTTGTTTTCTAAATCGAAGAGCCCCAGACTGTTCAGCCATCCCTGATAGAATTCCTACACTGCAGAAGGAGGCCATTGAGCCTGCACCAAGAACTATCCCACCCAGCCGATGGCCTAGTGGCATTATTGCTGGATTATTAATCCTGAAACTCAGCTAATGTTCTGGGGACCCGGGTTCGAATCCAACCACGACAGATGATGGAATTTGAATTCAATTTAAAAAAATCTGGAATTAAGAATCTACTGATGACCATAAAACCATTGTCCATTATCAGAAAAACCCATCTGGTTTGCTAATGTCCTTCAGGGAATGAAATCTGCCATCTCTACCTGGTCTGGCCTACATGTGACTCCAGAGCCACAGCAATGTGGTTGATTCTCTACTGCCCTCCAAGGCCAGCTAGGGATGGGCAATAAATGCTGACCAGCCAGTGATGCCCATGTCCCATGAATGAATAAAAAAAAGGCCCATCCCCGTAACCCCACATATTTACCCTGCTAATCCCCCTAAATAGGGGCAATTTTAGCCTGGCTAATCCACCGAACCGCACATCTTTGGAGTGTGGGAGGAAACCGGAGCACCCGAAGGAAACCCACACAGACACAGGGAGAATGTGCAAACTCCACACAGACAGTGACCCGAGGCTGGGCATCGAACCCTCGTCCCTGGCGCTGTGAGGCAGCAGTGCTAACCACTGTGCCACCATGCTGCCAGGGACCAGGTTTTAAGCCCAGTCTTATGAAAAAAAAAAGCTTCTTTTAAATCAGCTGTCTGGCTTTGGTCGGGTTGAAAAAAAAATTGAACTTGCGTGTATTGTGAGCAAAGCAAAATGTGGCGAGTGTCTCTTTGAAACCACATGTGTGTTTCTTGGACCTTTGGCCGAGCTTTTTTTAAAAAAAATGCGGCCTCATCACTTCAGTGGAAGGAAGCTCAGACGCTGCCAGTTTACTTTGTTGCTTGGAGGGTAATTCATGGGACTGTTTTGGTTAAGCGGGGCCAGTATAAATATAGATTGTTTGTCAGTGTTTTGGCAGTTTCTGATTCCTTCCACTTGTGAGGTGCAGTTATTGATTGCATTCACACAGTTCTAATGTAGCCCGGGGAATTGAGTGCGGGATCAGGAGGGCAGAAGACTGATTACTTCAGTCACGCTAAGGAGTGAAGAGGCTGGACGTGAGGATCCTGAGGAATATGTTCCGGAGGGTTGTGGGTGGCGGGGGGGGGTAGTTTTTGGTTCGCCATAACTCAAGGTAGCAGCAGACGAGTCCAGAAAAACCGCAGCAGTTACAGCACATCCTTTTCAAACAGAATACTTAAATAATGCAGGAATAAAGATCCGTGAACATAGGAAATCTGCAAAGGAGAGTAAAATGTGATGAAAGCGCAAACCCTAGTTAGTCACCGAAAAGATCGACGTTTGCGTACATCCAATTCTGGCCTTTAACGCATCCCACAATTTCCTTTGCTCCACCGTTGGCAACATCGCTGTGTCTCATCGCTGGAGCTAAATGTCTGGAGTTCCCTCCCTAAACCTCTCCTCCTTGAAGGCACTCCTTAAATCTTAACTGAGGAAGCTTGTCCTTGCTTTAGAGGGAGTGCAGCGAAGGTTTACCAGACTGATTGCGGGGATGGCAGGTCTGTCATATGAGGAGACACTAAGTCGGTTAGGACTATATTCGGTGGAGTTTAGATGGGGAGGCGCTGGCCTAATTACCTCACCGCCAGTCTATTAATCCAGAAAACTCAGCTAATGTTCTGGGGACCCGGGTTCGAATCCCGTCACGGCAGATGGTGGAATTTGAATTCATTAAAAAAAACATATCTGGAATTAAGAATCTACTGATGACCATGCAACCATTGTCGATTGTCGGAAAAACCCATCTGGTTCACTGATGTCCTTTAGGGGAGGAAATCTGCCGTCCTTACCCAGTCTGGCCTACATGTGACTCCCGAGCCACAGCAATGTGGTTGACTCTCAACTGCCCTCCAAGGGCAACGAGGAAGGGGTAATAAATGCTGGCCAGCCAGCGACGCCCATGTCCCATGAATGACTAAAAAAAAAACGAAGGGTGAGATTTCATAGAAGCTTATAAAATTCTAACAGGGTTAGACAGGGTACATTCAGAAAGAATGTTCCTGATGGCAGGGGAGTCCAGAACTAGGGATCATACTTTGAGGATAAGGGGTAAACCTTTTAGGACTGAGGCGACGAGACATTTCTTCACCCAGAGGGTGGTGAATGTGTGGAATTCACTACCACAGAATGTAGTTGAGGCCAAAACGTTTGATTTCAGGAAGAAATTAGATATAGCTCTTGGGGCTAAAGGGATCAAGGGATATGGGGGGAAGGGGGGATCAGAATATTGTGTTGGATGATCAGCCATGATCAAATTGAATGGTGGAACAGGTTCGATGGGCTGAATGGCCTCCTCCTGCTTCTAGTTTCAATGTTTCTAAGTACTTGCCACTCGTCCAAATATCAACTTATATGTCTCAGTGTCCTATTTTAGTCTGCCTGTGTTGAGTCTTGGGATGTTTTACTGCAGTAAAGGTGCTCGACAAATGCAATTTTTTGGTCCTTTAAAATTCACAAGTGGGTGGGACACAAGACAAATAATTTTCCCAGCGATTGAGGGGGTCTAGAATCAGGGGATATATGGTTACATAATGAAATCTTGGAGATTTAGGAAAGTGAAGTGGAACAGGACTTTTTTTCTCCTGTAGCCTTTGTGAGACTGGCAGGGAATGTCGGCTGATAAGAATTAGTTAGAAAGGTGAATGACGTTAGAGTGAATTGATGGATATTTGTAACCCTGGTGTAAATGGTGGGTGAAACCTAACCTTGCTATGACCCAGACACTTTGATTTGATTGGATTTATCATTGTCATATGTACTGGGATACAGTGAAAAAGTATTGTTTCTTGCGTGCTGTACAGCTAAAGATACCTTTCATGGAATACATGGGGAGAAGGAAAGGAGAGGGTGCAGAATATAGTGTTATGAATATATGCAAGTCAACGCATGATGTGTATAGAATCATAGAATCTCTACAGTACAGAAGGAAGCCATTCGGCCCATGGAGTCTGTACCAACGACATCCCACCTAGGCCCTATTCCCATAATCCCACCCTGCGAATCTCCCAGACACTAGAGTCAATTTAGCATGGCCAATCAACCTAACCCGCACATCGTTGGACTGTGGGAGGAAACCGGAGCACCCGGAGGAAACCCACGCAGACACGGGGAGAACATGCAAACTCCGCACAGCCAGGAATTGATCCTGGGTCCCTAGCGTTGTAAGGCAGCAGTGCTAACCAGTGCAGATAAACATATCATAAAGAGGGGAGTTTGCAGAGGTCCTGATGAGGTCCTGTTTGAAGCTGACCTGCTGGTGCCAGGGTTTGGGAAAATTTCCCAGCTGGGTGGAAACGGCTGTGAGAAAAACAGATCCTGGGAAGGGTGCGATGAATCAGATATTTTGGTCATAAAACTAAAAAATGCTGCAAGTACTCACTCAGCAGATCTGGCATCATTTGTGGCTTAACCTTTCAGGTCTGTGAGGCCTCAGACTGAAGTTGCTGCCCCCTTATTGGTTACATGGCTGACCTCACTCTCCGGTGGCTCGCAAGAACGTACACAGTGCCCACCCCAGCCTCGGACTTTGTAAAGCACTTTGACAGCCATTGAAGCACTTTTGCAAGTACTAGTGTAGGAAATGTGGCAGTCAAATTGTGCATAGCAATGTTCCATAAATCTCATTATAACCTCAGGAATTCTGTTTTTTATTCATTCGTGGGACATGGGCGTCGCTGGCTGGTCAGCATTTATCGCCCATCCCTAGTTGCCCTTGGAAGGCTGTTGAGAGTCAACCACATTGCTGTGGCTCTGGAGTCACATGTAGGCCAGACCAGGTAAGGACAGCAGATTTCCTTCCCTCAAGGACATTAGTGAACCAGATGGGTTTTTCTCTCAATGGTAATCAGTAGATTTTTATTTCCAGATTTTTAAAATTGCATTCAAATTCCACCATCTACCAGGGTGGGATTTGAACCCGGTTTCCAGAACATTAGCTGAGTGTCTTTAAGACAGAGATAGATAGGTTCTTGATTAATAAGGGGATCAGGGGTTACAGGGAAAAGGCAGGAGAATGGGGATGAGAAAAACATCAGCCATGATTGAATGGCGGAGCAGACTCGATGGGCCGAGTGGCCTAATTCCGCTCCTATATCTTATGATCTTATAGTTTCCGGATTAATAGTCTGCCGATAATACCACTAGGTCATGAAGTTGGATGAGGAATAAATATTGCTCAGGATAGCAGAGAGGACTCCCACACTCCTTACAAAGAGTGCCATGAAATCTTTTACCCAAGAGAGCAAACAGGGCCCTGGTTTAACTTTATTTCGGAAAGGTGGCATCTTTGACAGCGCAGCACTCCGCTTGAATGTCGGCCTTGATTCTGTGCTCCAGCCTCTGGAGCGGGTTTTGGAACTCGGGACCTTCTGAAAGAGGAGATATGTTGCCCATTGAGCTGTAGCTGGTTCCTTTTCACATGAGTGGGCATTGTGCCCAACTGGGAGAGGTTTAACGAGGCCCCATCAAAGGTCAGCACCAACCAGAAAGGAGGAGAGTTGTTGCGGGAGGTGAAGATAAAGATTTATTTGCAGCTGTGCAGATGTTCTTCTGACTCTAAGCATCTAAAGTCTTACAAATATTAAACATCTGGTTCTCTGTTTCTCGGGAACATCTGCAAATGCTTTCTGGCATTTGATTACAAAAAGTGGAAGCAGTGTGCTGGATCCGAATGGTTCCGGTACTGTTTGGTTGATCGCTGGTAAGAGGAGAGGGAATCACTCCCGGGGCATCATTTCCAAGCTCGTCACGCTGCCTGGAAGTCAGTGTAGATTTTGGACCAATGAAACCTTGTTAATGAGGCTTGTTAGTTCAGGTTCCCTTGGCGTCCGGTTCCAAGGTTGGATTTCTGTCGGCTGAGATTCATTCATCCTTTGCTCCGTGCTCGGGTGTCTGGCTGCACATCTTCACCTTCTTTGGGTGGCCTTTAACCTTTTGGTGTCAAGGCAATTGTCTGTCTGTGTGTGAGGCCCTGACTTTGTTGCCCACATTCCGAATGGTGCTTTCGAAAGGCTGATGTTAATTCTGTTTTTAAATATTTAGAAACCTTTTCTCTTTATGAAACCCATTTGATTCCAATGTTCCCCTCTTATGTTTCATTGGCTGAGAGGGGAGAGCGAGTGAAAGAGGGAGCGAGAGAGAGTGAGCGAGAGGGAGGGAGCGAGAGAGAGAGAGAGTGAGCGAGAGGGAGGGAGCAATAGAGAGAGGGACGCGAGAGAGAGAGGGGTGGAGCGAGCAAGAGAGAGGGGGAGCGAGAGAGAGAGAGGCTGCCAGAAACTCTTCACTTTCTCATTCACCTGGTGATCCCTGTGACCTACGCATGACAGGATTGATGGGCTATTCAACCACAGCAAGCATCAGCCTGATGCTACCCATGCCTGATGTTCTCACGTGCTCACGCTCTCTTGCCTGTTCATTTGCTCCCCCTCTCTCGCTCCCCCTCTCTCGCTCCCCCTCTCTCGCTCCCCCTCTCTCGCTCCCCCTCTCTGGCTCCCCCTTTCTCTCTCTCACTCCCCCTCTCTCTCTCTCGCTCCCCCTCTCTCGCTCCCCCTCTCTCGCTCCCCCTCTCTCGCTCCCCCTCTCTCGCTCCCCCTCTCTCGTTCCCCCTCTCTCGCTCCCCCTCTCTCGCTCCCCCTCTCTCGCTCCCCCTCTCTCGCTCCCCCTCTCTCGCTCCCCTCTCTCGCTCCCCCTCTCTCGCTTCCCCTCTCTCGCTTCCCCTCTCTCGCTTCCCCTCTCTTGCTCCCCCTCTCTCGCTCCCCCTCTCTCTCGCTCCCTCCCCCTCTCTCTCGCTCCCTCCGCCTCTCTCTCTCTTGCTCCCCCTCTCTCTCTCTCGCTCCTCCTCTCTCTCTCTTGCTCCCCCTCTCTCTCTCTCGCTCCTCCTCTCTCTCTCTCACTCCCCCTCTCTCTCTCTCGCTCCCCCTCTCTCTCTCTCTCGCTCCCCCTCTCTCTCTCTCTCGCTCCCCCTCTCTCTCTCTCGCTCCCCCTCTCTCTCTCTCGCTCCCCCTCTCTCTCTCTCGCTCCCCCTCACTCTCTCTCGCTCCCCCTCACTCTCTCTCGCTCCCCCTCACTCTCTCTCGCTCCCCCTCTCTCTCTCTCGCTCCCCCTCTCTCTCGCTCGCTCCCCCTCACTCTCTCTCGCTCCCCCTCACTCTCGCTTGCTCCCCCTCTCTCTCGCTCGCTCCCCCTCTCTCTCTTGCTCCCTCCCTCTCACTCACTCTCTCCTCTCTCGCTCACTCTCTCCTCACTCGCTCACTCTCTCCTCTCTCGCTCCCTCTCTCTCTCGCTCCCTCTCTCTCTCTCGCTCCCTCTCTCTCTCTCGCTCCCTCTCTCTCTCTCGCTCCCTCTCTCTCGCTCTCGCTCCCTCTCTCTCGCTCCCTCTTTCTCTCGCTCTCCCCTCTCCATTGCTCCCCCTCTCTCTCTCGCTCCCCCTCTCTCTCTTGCTCCCCCTCTCTGTCTCGCTCCCCTCTCTCTCTCTCGCTCCCCCTCTCTCTCGCTCCCCCTCTCTCTCTCTCGCTCCCCCTCTCTCTCTCTCGCTCCCCCTCTTTCTCTTTCGCTCACTCTCCCGTCTCTCTCTCTCACTCCCTCTCTCTCTCTCGCTCCCTCTCTCTCTCTCTCTCTCTCTCACTCTCTCTCTCTCTCACTCCCCCCTCTCTCTCTCTCTCTTGCTCTCGCTCTCTCTCTCCTGTTTGCTCTCACGCTGATCCCTGGGACAGGGTAAAGAAACGAATATCAGAGTTCCCAATCTGAAGCTCCCCAAGCATCTGGGCTGAGATCACCGGGTGCGCATGGACCAATACCTGAGATTTTAAACCCTGGTCTTAAAGCATGATGGACCAATCCACACGGAGACATTGTAACGGTGAGATGAGTTTAACCTTAAAACCTGAGGTAAGTTTAGTCAGATTTGATGTCAGGAAGTATTTCTTCACACACAATAGTCTGAATAAACACCGTGACAAAAGATTGTGGATGATGAGGGTCGATTGAAAATTTCAAACCCGAGATTGATGGATTTTTAAGGTGATTAAGGGTTACTGAACCAGTCTGGGTCTGGTGGAGTTAAGATACAGATCAGTCCTGATCTAATTAGATGGTGGTAAAGGCTCAAAGGACTAAATGGTCTCCTCCGGTCCCCATCTCATATATACATATTCGAATTGCCTTTTTGTGGCCTTTACCCTTCACTTTCAGGCGCTGATTCCGGTCAGACAGCTAACAGTCTCCAGCACCTTCACCAAGGTGATTTTATCAGTGATAATGTGGAAGGGATGAAATTAGTCAGCGCTCGGTACGTGATGACAAGCTCCAGGATTCTGCTCCACGGGGGTCTCCAAGAACATACACCATGCGAGGAAAAGTCAAAAAACCTCCACACGGCTACTTTGCAAAAGGGAATTAAATTTAAAAAGAAAACATTCTTGTGGCATTTTGCTCCTGCAAAGCCCTTCCACACACTCCGGTTAGTGAATAAGAACTCAGGAGTCAAACTCGAAATCACTGAATTGTTACTGCCCAGGATGTGCAGATGCTGGTGTTGGACTGGGGTGGGCTCAGTAAGAAGTCTCACAACACCAGGTTACAGTCCAACAGGTTTATTTGGTAGCACGAGCTTTCGGAGCGTTGCTCCTTCCTCAGATGAGTGAGCTTTACTCATTGACTTTAACCTGGTGTTGTGAGACGTCTTACTATTATTGCCCAGGAGGAGGCCATTTGGCCCATCATAGAATCATAGAATCTCTACAGTGCAGAAGGAGGCCATTCAGCCCATCGAGTCTGCACCGGCAACAATCCCACCCAGGCCCTATCCCTGTAACCCTACGTATTTACCCTGCTCATCCCCCTGACACTAAGGGGCAATTTAGCATGGCCAATCCATCTAACCTGCATATCTTTGGAGTGTGGGAGGAAACTGGAGCACCCGGAGGAAACCCACGCAGACATGGGGAGAATGTGTAAACTCCACACAGTCACCCAAGGCTGGAATCGAACCCAGGTCCCTGGCGCTGTGAGGCAGCAGTGCTAACCACGGTGCCACCCCGAGTGAGCCATGTCTGTACTGGTTCTCTGAATGAACAACCCATCCAGTTCTATTCTCCCTGTTTATATTTTCATTTCAAATAACTAATTCCCTTTTCAATGCTTCAATTTTTTTATTCATTCATGGGTGTGGCCATTGCTGGCTTGGCCAGCATTTATTGTCCATCCCCCACTGTCCTTGGGAACATGATGCTGAGCTGCCTTCTTGAGCCGCTGTGGTCCCTGAGGTGTAGGGGCACCCACAGTGCTGTTTGGGAAGGAGTTTCAGGATTTTGACCCAGCGGCAGTGAAGGAACAGCCGATATATTTCTAAGTCAGGGTGGTGAGTGACTTGGAGAGGAACTTCCAGGTGGTGGTGTTCCCACGTGCCTGTTGCTCTTGTCCTTCTAGATGGTAGTAGTTGTGGATTTGGAAGGTACTGCCTAAGGAGCCTTGGTGAGTTCCTACAGTTCATCTGATAATACACCTCTGCCACCGTGCATTGGTTGGAGGGTGTGAATGTTTGTGGATGAGGTGCCAATTAAACGGGTTGCTTTGTCCTGAATGATGTTGAGGAGGTGACGATCACGAGGGGTCACGGGCTCAAGCTGAGAGGGGCGAAGTATAACTCAGACATCAGAGGGACGTTTTTTACACAGAGGGTGGTGGGGGCCTGGAATGCGCTGCCAAGTAGGGTGGTGGAGGCAGGCACGCTGACATCGTTTAAGACTTACCTGGATAGTCACATGAGCAGCCTGGGAATGGAGGGATACAAACGATTGGTCGAGTTGGACCAAGGAGCGGCACAGGCTTGGAGGGCCGAAGGGCCTGTTTCCTGTGCTGTACTGTTCTTTGTTCTTTGTTCTTCTAAGTGTTGTTGGAGCTCTGCTCATCCAAGCAAGTGGAGAGTATTCCCATTACGCTCCTGACTTGTGCCTTGTAAATGGTGGGCAGGCTTTGGGGAGTCAGGAGGTGAGTTACTCATGACAGGATTTGTAACCTCTGACCTGCTCTTGTAGCCACTGTGTGCATGTGGTTCGTCTATTTTAGTTTCTGGTCAATGGTGACCTCTAGTCGGTCTCTCCACAAGTGGCAACATCTTCCAGACACCTATTCCATTAAACCCTTTCACAATTTAGAAGAACTCCACTGGGTTTCTCCCAAGCCTTCGCTCTCCCAGTGAACAGATCTCCTGCTGAGAATACTTGCTCAGGCCAGTACTGCAGTCTTTAATTTAAGTCACACTGTTGGAGAGGGGCAATACCTCCGGATGCTTATTGCAAAGGTTGTCCTTCATATGTCATCTGAAGCGTCTCTAATCAGATTTACAGAGCTGGCACCCACTCCATAATGATGAGCTGTGGAGAGAAAAGGGCTTCCATGATATGCTGAGTAAGTAGGTGGGTGTTAAGGGAATGACTTACTTTCATGATATATCACATCACATCTCTGAAAGTGCTTTGCTGAGAATCAATTACTTTGAATCAATTACTTCATGCACAACTGAGTACAGAAATGGGAGGATAAAGCAGATGAATGCGTGGCTGGAAAGATGGTGCAGGGGGGAAGGCTTTAGATTCCTGTGTCACCGGCACTTGGTGTTTTCCCCATAGTTGTTAGTGTGTGTGAGGGTCTGTGTGTGTGTGTGTGTGGCGGCGGGGGGGGGACCTGAGTGTGTGTGTGGGTAGGGGTATCCTATGTGTGTGGGGGAGAGTCAGTATGTGTGGGGGTGCTCCCTCACTCTCGCTCGCTCACTTTCGCTCGCTCTCTCTCACTCTGGCACACTCTCTCTCACTCTGGTGCACTCTCTCTCACTCTTTCTCTCTCACAGCCTCTCTCTCTCACAGCCTCTCTCTCATAGGATCACTCTCACAGGCTCTCTCTCTCGTGCTGGCGCACCTATGAAAGCAGTCCACGAAGGGTTGGTGGTGACGGATAGAGAGCGAATCAGCAGCAGAGTTTTGGAAAAGGGTAGATGGGAGCCTGAGAGAGAGAGCTTTGGGATAATGGAGCGGAGAGGTGGCCAAAGCATGAATAAGTGTTTGAGTGAAAGAGGGAATGGGGTGAGGGCAGAGAGAAGGGTGGATGTTAAAGAGGGAAGCCTGGGTTGTATATTTAATGCCTGACTTGTCCTTGAACAAATGTCCTTTTGACTTGGGATGCAAGGGTGCCACCAGTGGGGCAAACGACACACTCCAAAACAAGAGAGAGATCTGTTGGCCTAATGGCCTTTCCACGGCACTTTATAAAGCCTTGTGTTCTAAATATACTTCTTTGTTTGGGGAAACTCTCTCAGTTTTCATTGGCACCGGAGGTTAGATTTCCCAATAATCTTGTGTTTCTCTGTAACAGAAAGCGAGGGATTGCACCCAGAGGAATTCCGGAGCGGCAATAAACAAAAGTGTGCAGTTGATTTGAATTATTAAGAATAATTCCACTTTCCATACAGTAGCAAATTAAATTTCGATCAGTGAGGCGGAAACCAAACACAGCAGCTTTATGTAAAGTGTTAATTAGAAATAGTCCCTGCTAATTACATCGGCAGTGCCTTCTCCTTCCTTCATTGACTGTTTTATGATAAAACAGGCCTGAGGCCTTACCCATTTCAAACATACGTCAACATTTTGTTTGCAATTGTTGATGGACTACAGAGAGCGTAGCCTCCTGGAGCTGATATTCTTGTGTGGGACTAAATGTCCCATACAGATCGTTTATCGCAACCCTTGTGGGTAAGATGATTAAAATAGTTGATGGGGTAGAAACTATTTCCTCTGTTGAAAACAAGGGGCATCATTCTCGCCAGTGTCAGTGTGTGGGTTTCCTCCGGGTGCTCTGATTTCCTCCCACAGTCCAAAGATGTGCAGGTTAGGTTGATTGGCCATACTAAATTAACCCGAGTGTCAGGGGGATTAGCGGGGTAAATATGAGGGATTAAGGGAATAAGGCCTGGGTGGGATTGTGGCGGTGCAGGCTCGATGGGCCTCCTTCAGCACTGTAAGGATTCTATGATAACCTTCAACTTAAAGCTAGACTGTTCAGGGGAGATGTCAGAAAGTACCTTTGTCACATACTAGACACCTGGAACGTTCTTCCCCGGAAAGCTTTTGAGGCTTGG